>NW_006791814.1:1088053-1089118 GCF_000442215.2 Lipotes vexillifer
GGGGTCAGCGTCTGCAGGGGAGTGATGAACGTTAATTTCCAGAGAACGTGAGGGAAATTGTTAGACATGTAGAAAGAAATGAGAAAGTCAAGGGGGAAACCACGTCCTTAAACCAAGAGGTCAGAGACTCCACCAAGTAAGGACTGGGGTTGTCTCCTGACAAAAGGAGAACGAGGGGCCGAGAGACACCGAGGGATGAGAACCGATGCGGAATCAGTCTGTACAGCACGAGTGGGTCTGAGGTGTGGGTTCCCGAGGATAAAGCAAGAGAGGGGGGCAAAGGGCAGCTTTTCCAATGCGACAAACCTTCTAACAAGCAGTGGGCCCCAGCCATCCTCCCCGGTGGCCACGGCAGCCTGTGGGGATGAGCGAGGGCAGTGTTTGTCAGGCTGCTGGAGGAGTGACCCTCCAGGCGACCAAATCAGAAACAAGCTCCTTGGGAATATTAACGAGCAGGAAATGACTAGGGTGGGTGGTCTCTTGGAATTAAAAAAAGAAACAGCATCCAAGAAATCCCCCTAAGAAGGGAATTCATACCCAGGAAAGCCGTAGCTGGCAGAGCGCTAAGGAAGGCGTTCAGGAGAGCCTGCCAGTTCAGAGGACAACCCAGGGAGGGCAGAGCCCCACGAGGGTCCTCAGAAGCGCCCTATTTGGGCAGAGCGCACTTTGAGGCGGTTAAAAGCACATTTGTGTATCATTTGCCCAAGCTCAACACATTTTCAGGTTGAAATGTTACCGCCCCCTAGAGGTTAGGAGTTTTCTATTCCAAATTTGTACTCGTCTGTAAACTATAATTAACTCAGATTCATTCCACTACAAGTATCTGCAGATGTCTTTGAAGTCGCTTCCAGGCTCATGATTCTATAATAGGAAGAGGGCAATGCTTGGAGTCAGCTGTTTTTCATTGCCAGCGAGGACGGAATAGGAGGAAATGTCTTAAATGGTAGCCAGAAAAACTTTGATTGGAAAATGAAAATTTCCAGTAATGAAGTTCGTTAAACACTGGAAACAGACTCCTGATAAGGGTTAAAAGGTATTTTTCCCCGAACTGTCTAAAATGGGGGC
>NW_006791814.1:1089620-1094774 GCF_000442215.2 Lipotes vexillifer
GGGAGCGCGGGGCGGGGGGAGCGGGTTGGGAATCAGGCTTTGGGAATGGTTTAAGTACAGACTTAACCCAAAAGTTTCAGAGGTAAAGGTTGAAAACAAACGACCATGGAGGCCATGCTGCTGGTGAAAACACCCCAACACCACTTATCACTGCTTATCAACCTCCTGTGCAGCTCCTGGTCCCCCTGGTCAGGTCGCCTGGCTACCGCCTTCCCCTGTTGGAGCTTTCTCTCTGAGTCTGTAGGGCCGGGCTCCACCGCGATGTCTGTATTCCTTACCCTCAGGCCTGGCTCCTTGGGGACGGCAGGAACCCTCTCTTCCCCACTCAGGGAGCTGACGTCTAATTTTCCAGTATCCTTACAGCGTGGCCTCCTCTGCTTGGGTTTGTCTGAAAAATTCTAGGAGGTAAATGGAAACCAACATTACAAAACATTCTGCCACAGATTCTTCTGATGAGGGTGGTGCCTCTCAGCTGGTTTTGCTATTTTCTCGCTCATGGCCCTGTGCACAGGACCCGTCAGGTTAGGCTGAAGGGAACAGCCCCTTGGCCCTCAGCCATGCTCTGTCCTTGAAGCCACAGTGTTCCTGCAGCAAGCCGGAAGACAAGTCTCCTGTGGGGGCCTCCTGGCCCTCCAGACCAGAGCACCTGGCTGACCCACCAGTTTCCCAGAGCACCACTTAATCCCTCCGCTTTCCCCCTGATCACTGTCTCGGATTCTCTCTTCACTGCTCCCTACTTGGCGGGCTTCGCCTGTCTCCGGAGGGTGTGCGTCTGTGAATGCATCCCTCTCCTCTCCTTGGGAGCTTTCTCCTGCCACAGCTCACTAATGAGATGTACCCAGAACAAAGGTGGTGGTGGGGCTGACGAGCAAATGAGAAACAAAAATCCAAGAGAAGATTTCGGTGCTCAGGAGCCCTCTCCTCCAGATTCTTAGTCTGAAGGACTGAGGGCAGAGGCAGTAAGAGGAACTGAGGAAAAGTTCCTGAGCAGTAACTGAAACTAATCCATCACCTCAAAGTGGCGATGCAGTAACTTGGAAAGAATACACAGGGACATTTCCACAAAGTGGCAGCGCGTATGCAACCTGTAGAATTCTCTGTGAGCTCACGAATGTGATCATTTGGGGGAAGGGAGGGCTGAGCTTGGGCAAGTTCTGTCCTCATAAGATTTCCACGTCTACTTTCCGGCATGGCATTCTGATCTGGACTGTAATTTCTGTTACTGGAAAACGTAACCAGAATTTAAACTGTTTTTCTCCACTTTACAATGATGTCCTCAGTGTACACCGACTTCTCTCAGGCTTCCTGGTCCTCCTGGCCCCCCTCAGCATCTTTGTGTCAGAGACGGCACCGACACACACTCACCGCGCCAAAGCCAGGGACCTCGAGGGGGCAGTCAGCCTGCTGCCGCAGCCAGTCCAGCAGGCTCTTACTGGGAATGGCTTTCTCGGCCTGGCTGCCGGCTACCGGGGCCGGCTCCGGGGTCGAAGTGGCAGGCACTGGCCCTTCAGGAGGGTGTGAGGTGCTCAGGGGGGCCTGCCCTGGGTCTTCGTGGACCTCCTGGACAAAGGGAAGACAAGTACGTGCAGTTCATCACGACAGAATGAAAACTAGTTTCTCAAAGGAAAACACATATGGTGCTGTTTGCATCTTCCCACCAGAACATGACTGCCTGTGCCTGACTACGAAGCCCCCACAGAAGCTCCTGATGTGTTGGGTGTTCCCTCCACCCGATGGCTCCTCTCCCCTCTTGTCTCCGCGGCAGACTTCTGTACCATCCCGTCTGCTCAGGTTCCCTCTTGCCGCCTTTGTCACCATCACTGACAGTCCCGGTGACACTGGCCACCCCGCTCCTCTCCCCCATAGCACTCGTCACAGGTTTTCCCACAAGAGAAAGTACCATGCTGCAGCTGCCTTACCTAGTTCTCTCTCAGCAGTGCCAAAGCCTGTCTTACTCATCTCTGTATTCCCAATGCCTATATGGGGTCTGCTGATAAAGTACAATGTCAGTGCTGAATAAATATCTGCATAATAAATTTTTCAAAATACTCTGAGGCCAAGGAAAAAGGTTTCACTTCTTCCATTGGAATTCTACAATCATTATAGGAAAACTGGCTTTGCACCTCTAAAAAATGAGACAACCTTCTTATAGACTTGGAGAATTGGACAGGGCAAGAACCTGACATTTCAGCTTCCCAAATTATATATAAAGTCTAAGAGGGAAACATATACCAAGCGATACAGCAGAGCTCTCTGGCTCTAGAGAACCAAGCCCTTGGTTTGGTTCCCTGATCTGCCACCTGGAGAATCTTGGGCACATTATTTAATGCTTGTAAGCCTCAGTTTGCGCATCTCCAAAATGGGAATAGTAACAACACCTTCACAGGGTTTTTGTGAAAATCACACAGAACAATCATGTAAAACCCTGAATGCAGTGCCTGGCAAAGGCACTCAATAAGTACTGTTCATTATTACCCCTTTTCAAGTAAGAAAACATGAAACGTGATTCCTGTTTCGGAGCTCAAAATTCAATAAATGGGAAAAATCAAAATACAAAGAGAGAAGTCAGTGGTCTCTGACACCTTAAACAAAGTCTGAGGGGACTCCTCTGGACCAGGTGTGCAGTTTCTGCCCTTTCCTGTTGTTTACAAGGATCTCTGAGCTGAGAACACCTTAGTGTGACCTCAGGAAGCCTCACAGTGACCCTCTGTGGTAGAAGCTGCAGCCCCCTCTTTACAGAGGAGCAAAGGCGGGTGGGTGGCTCAAGGTGGCCAGCAGGTCAAGCAGCAGAGCCAGGATTAATGTTCAGGACATCCTGACTCCCAAATCCCAGCTCCTGGAAAGCCCACTGACCTGGAACAACGTTGTTGCAAACACAGCCCTGCTTCTGCTTTACTCTTTGGATCACCAGTGGCTCCGAGACACTGGAGGCTGGGCTGTTACTGTGTGAAATGGTGAGACCTCCTGGTTCGTTTTTCCAGGTTGCATGCAGGTTAAGGGCCCTCGATGGACTAATACCTATTTCTAAAAGAGACTGAGAGCAACTGATGACGAGAAGATAAGCAGGACAATTGAAATAGGGATAAAAGATCCATAATCAAAAAGTGTTGTGTCTGAGGAAGAAGGGTTTGTTGCTCAGTGTACAGAGGTCAGTGTTCGTACTTAGTGGCTCAGGTACCCACCAAGATCCCCGCCTGGAGTGTCGGCTCCTTCAGAAAGATGAGGTCCACGCCTCCATCTACATGCTTCCGCCTCCCTCTCCGCCTCCTGGTGGCAGCATCATCTCTCCTGAGGCTTCCGTTGACGATCTGTCCAGTCACTGGATGGATCAGGCCGGCTTGCAGAATCCCAGACAAGTCCATGCCAAGGGCTCCTTGAAGTGAGCCGATAGCCCCAATCTTAGGGGTGCTGGCGCTCACTGGGAAAGGGGATGTGGCCCCCGGGGACCCCTCCGATGGGCAGGAGAGGTCTATCGCTGGCTCTCCGTGCCAGCCGTTGAGGACGATGGGGGGGTGCCCGTGGGTGGCGGGGAACTGCTCCAGGCCCCGGGTCTTTGTGTCCCTCTCCACCTCGAACTCATAAGGACGCCTGTGCTTCTGTTCATCCTTTGTGAATACCGAAGCCAAGAAGCTCTCCTGCGAACACACACATGTGGCAAGAGAGGTTTGAACGCCACCTCTTTCTAGGCCCCGTTTCCTTGGGGCTAGTAATCACCTTCTCAGAACTTCTAACTCAAACCTCAAACTTTACTACTGAATCACCTGGACAGCTTGTTAGAATGCAGATTCAACCTCAGCGGGCCTGAGATTCTCTGCATTTCTAACAAGTTCCCAGATGCTGTGAAAGCTGCTAGTCCATGAACTATACACCTGGAACTGCAAGATCACAGTTTAGGGAATCTCAACCTCAGCTGTACATCAGAATCAACTGGGAAGTTTAAAAAAAAAAGAAAGCCAATATCGAGTCTACACCCTGGACCAATTCAGTCAGAATCTGGAGCTTCTCAAGGTCCCCAGCAGAGTCCAGTCTGCAGCTGAGAGTGAGAGCTACTGTGCTAATAACCACGTGTCCTTAAACTTGACCTTTGAGTTTATAAACCACAAATAAAACTCATGCCTGCTTTGACTCCCCTCCTTTCTATCTGCTGCCACTGTTCTCAGTCCTCAAGTGTTGAACATCCCGATCTGTTCACGCCTCCCCTTCCTCATATAGTCATCAGTCATCACGACATGCCAGCCAACTCCCCCCGCCCCGCCCACTTTCTTTGGAGTCACTCTGCCACTAAGCTGGTCTAGAACTTATCTCTTCCTCAGATGCCCACCTGCCTCCCAGCCCTGGAGGCACAGCCCCTCCCTGACCCCCATCTCCCATGAAGCTGCACACCACTCCCGTTGAGCTGCAAACGCACTTTCACATGCACTTCCCCGCTCCAAAACTACAGCCTCTGCTGCCTACAGCATAAAATCCAGATTCCTCAATGAACCCTAATGGCTTGACCCCCAAAAAAAGAAAGAAAAAAATTCCTATCCACTCAGTATTTGTTGAATGAATGACTCAATTAAGAAGTGCAAAGCGTCCTCCTCCTTTGTTTCAAGGTCAAGAACATTCTTACAGCCTCACCTTCTGCATCTGGGCCACCAACGCTGCGCCACTGCTGAAGACGTGTTCTGATGCCTCTGGCTCTGAACGGCTGCTGCGGGGACCAGCGCCGCTGGTTAACACGGGGGTGGGCAGTGCGGCCGAGGGCTCATACTGCTGGTTGGAGGGCCACTTCCCCTTTAACACCACATGGCAGATGTTATCCAGGCGGTTGATTATCACGCGATCCTATAAAAAAGAACAAAAGCTCTGAGGAACAAGTACCAAGTTACCCAAATTCACAAAATCCCCTGAAATCAAGTGGCAAGTTTTTTAACCAGAAGGAACTGATTAGAAAAGGGTGCACACAAATGGACTCACTTTACAAGTCTTAAAAGAAATGGTATTGGGCCTCCCTGGTGGCGCAGTGGTTGAGAGTCCGCCTGCCGATGCAGGGGATACGGGTTCGTGCCCCGGTCCAGGAGGATCCCACATGCTGCGGAGCGGCTGGGCCCGTGAGCCGTGGGCGCTGAGCTTGCGCATCCGGCAACGGGAAAGGCCACGACAGTGAGAGGC
>NW_006791814.1:1094852-1096178 GCF_000442215.2 Lipotes vexillifer
AAAAAAAAAAAAAAAAGAAATGGTATTGTCTAGACAAGGAAGATTAAAAGCCACAGCGCTGTAAATACGAAGATAAGCTGACACTTCTGTCTTAGGGTCTAATTAGGTGCATGTATCTTTAATGTCACATAACTAGTATCTTTTAAAGATACTAAACATTTGTCTGAGTCTGTTTCTCAGAAATATTCTAAAAGGTTTAAAGGAAAGGAGTCAAAGCTGAGGGACGCTCTGGGTGGAGTGTGCAAGCTCTGGGTACCTTTGGCCACTCGGAGAAGGAATAGAGGGTTTTCTCCTGGAGCAGCTGCGCAATGGTGGGAGCCCGTGCCTCCTGCAGGCTGTCCCTGAGGCCCCCTGCGATGCCCGAGGTCGAGTTCTTGCTCTCCTCCTCCGAGTATTTCCCTGGATAATCTAGGAAGGAAGGTTAAAAAAATGAATTAGGCGCTCGGGAGATACTAGTGATCTGAAAGATGAGGAAGTCTGATCTTGCTTTTTAATTAGCCCAATGTGTGCTCATTTATTTTTAATTGAGTTATTAATTACCATACTTTCTATTTCCAGAAGCACTCTATCGGTTAAGCCATAAAGGCACGACCTGCTCTAGGGCTACCCACGCAAGTCATCCAATAAGAGTTTGCATCCACAACCAAACAACAACGACGACGATGAAGGACTGCAGAGAGGCTTTCCCATTTGGTGCAGTGGATGAGAGGAAAGTGAACAGTATGCTCTGATACAGAAGTGGGCATAGTGTAGGAAACGTAACACAGCAAGAGGCTGGTATTAATGATGAAGGAAGAAAAGTCCTGGAACTTACAACGAGGGTAAAATAGGCCTGATTTGTACAAAAAATGATCCAAAGAAAAACCTAGAACGTTTCAAGTACTTCACTGATGGAAGGAAACGGAAACGCCACTCATTCTTTCAGTCTTCAGTGGTGAATGTTTACTATCGCTTGTGAAATGGATCTTCAAAGATCCACTTCACGGAGATGACAGGGAATGAACTGTGTGTAGCATAACGTCCAGGAAAAGGTGTGAACCTCTTTCGTGGTGAAATGACACGGAACGTCTATCCTCTGAAACGTGGTGGTCTCACTTTTGACTGTGCAACAAGTCTCCCAGGGGGCCGTAGAGACCCCCCCCGCCCCCCCACCTCACCAGGAGCAGGGCCTTGCTAGGCCAGGGGATTCAAGGATAAACAAGACAGATGTGGCCCTGGCTTTCTAGGCTCTTACAGCTCCATGAGGGAAAGACACTTGGGAGAATGCACTAATTATAAACGAATAGTTACAATTATAAACCAGGGTGAGGGCCATAAAGGGAAAGA
>NW_006791814.1:1096196-1096652 GCF_000442215.2 Lipotes vexillifer
ATAAGAGGGAAAACCAACTGGTAGGCGGGAAGGCTGGCAGAGGACCTGTCAAAGGAGAGACCACCAGGAAGATGAGGAGGCAGTGGGGAAAAGTACAAAGATGAGGCGGAGGGGCAGGACCATCTGGAACATGCTGGGCTCTGCAGGCCAGGACAGAAAATTTGAATTTTATTCTAGATCCAATGAGGAGCACCGCTGAAAGGCTTTAAGCAGAAAAGCTGAACTTAAATTTTAAGAAAAAAGCGGAATGCTGTGTGAGACAAAACCCTGGAGAAGGAGCCAGGAGCCCGGGCGCTGGCCCTGACAGCTGTGCCAGTTACTGCTCCTTCAGCGGCCGAGCTCCATCCTCAGAAATAGGGCAACCCCCTCTGCCTCACCTCCCACATCTCATGTGTGGAGGAGACCCCTGGGGTCTGTCAAAGCGTCTTTAAAAGCACTGGTGCCAGGGACACCCCC
>NW_006791814.1:1096669-1105228 GCF_000442215.2 Lipotes vexillifer
CCCCCCCCCCCCCCCCGCCGGCCGAGTGTGCACAATGCTCACCGAAGTCTATCAAGTTCACTGCTGTCTCCCAGCCCAGCCCAGCCCAGCAGGATGCCACGGCCACCAGAGGAAGTCCAGGCCAGCACAGCTCTCCTCTAGCCCATCCTCACTGGACTGTCTACATTGCCCAGGACTGAGTACTCGCTGATTTCCCCCACAACAGAGTTCCAAGAGCAATGTATACATGTAATTGCACACGTGGCAGGGACCCTCTGTGGCCTGGGGCAAGGTCTGGGCTGGCTCCTTCTGGGTCGGCTGGGGCCACAGGCTGATGAAGCTCCTTTCAGTTCAGTTTCTATGTCCTCAGCTTGGCTGGTGTGTACATTTTAATTTGGGTTCAAAACCTTTCCCAAGTTATCACGAGGCTAAAACCAAAGGTCGGAGTTCAGGAATAAAAAGGAAGTGGGGCAACCCAGGGCAGGGTTTCCCTCTTTAGATGAAGTCACTGTCCTGGGGGGAGGAGCCGGCCTGCCTGAATCCCTGAACATCACTCGGCCCCTGGCACCAGGTCAGGCACCTAAAGGGTATTTTTTGTTTTTCTGACAAGGATAAACAGAACTATCTTTTGTTCACCTAATATGTCCTCTTGGGTCTGATGACATAAAGACAACAGGGAAAAAGTTAAGACCCATTTGTTGTTGCTCAGGATCTCTAATCACTGTATTCATATCCCTGCAAAGCATATACAAATCTCAGGGTCACCTAGATTAACATTTTAAAATCCCTTCATTACCTAAGATTTCCCTATTTAAAAAGATCAAATATATCTGCATTTTTTATTGAGTGGCATGTAATTTGGCTATTCTTATTTCTGTTGAGTTACTGACAGGAATCTCAACCCAACGCACCGACATTACAACACGGGGTTTTGACAAACACGTGAATAAATGGCACAGTCTTTGCTCACCTTAATAAAGACCACGGTTATTTGTATTTTTGTGGCGTTCCTGAAAAACTACCTGCACCTCCGTTAAACTGCAGGTTCTTGGCGTTCCCTGGCTGTTCTACTTTAACCCAGTTTGTAGCACTTTACCTGGTGGAAGAACGAATTCCTTCCCCTCAACACTGTATCTGGCATCTATCATATAACAGCACACAGCCCCTGCCCAAATCATGCAGCTGACACAGCCAAGGTGCTACGATTGTCTACAATCATCCTCAGTTTTCTGGAATGATCAGAGTTAAGCTACTCTGCCTCATTTTCAGACCAAGGCCTGTGACCTTCGCTTTTAAACAACATGGTGAGTGTAAGCAGGTCCCTTCCAGGAGCTTTAACACCCCACCAACGCGCCCTCCCTGTCTTGCGAGAACTGGCTTATCCAAAATACAAGATCCCACACGCTGTACCTTGACTCTGGCAGTTCCCGTCTCTATCATAATCATCTTTACTCTCAAAATCCACGTCTTCCGCCTTGAGTTCACTCCCTTCCAGATATGTAGCGAAACCTTGTTTCCCTTCTGCACTTTCTTTCCAGGGTTCTTTCAAAAGTTCATGCTTCACCTGAAACAGCTCTGGCGGAAGAGCAGTGAGCTCGCCCCGCACTGCGACATTATTGGCTTTGCTTTTATATGGGTCTGGGTTGTAACCCTGGGGTTTCTCCACTTCAAACTGGTCATTCTCGAGGCCGTGCGTCCACCTCTCCATGTGTTTGCAGTGACACTGACAGGCTGCGGGAAGAAAAGCGCCCTGCGGTCCAGGATGCTGGCTTCTGGCCGCCAGGCTTCCTTTCTTGGCTTCGTCCACAAGAAAGCCGCTGCGGCTCTTCTGCCCTGCCATACGAGCAGTGGGCTCGGTAGGAGGCGACACCTCTGGCCTTTCCTGCGGGCCTGCGGCCAGGTCTAGGTTTTCCTCCTCATTTTCCTCCTCTTCTTCCTCCTCATCACTGTGGTTCCGACCCAAAATCAATTTACTTTCTAAACTTTTGCATTCTAATAAATCAATTAACTGCTGATCTGATGACAGGTTTCTTTTGGAGTCATAGACACTCAGATTGCACATGTCAACAAACCCGCTCTCATTTCCTTGGTCCAAGGAAGGGGAGGCTATGCATTTGGTTTCCATCTGCCCAAGGCTTTCAGGTCTCTGCCCTGCCTCGCTGCAGCAGAGTTCCCCTTCCTGTGAAAGAGACACCAGCAAATGTTTTCCATTTTTAATGTTCATTTGAGCTACTCCTGCTTCTAATGTATCCATAAAAGAGGGGCCTGAGGCTATTTCTGCCTCCTGGCCGCCAGGCTGGAAGTTGCCATCTCTGCTTGTTGTGAGAGCCACGGCATCTTGTCTGGACTCGGTATTGGTGCCTGGGCTCTCCTGAAAAGAGACTGGCTCCTGGCTTAGTGCTTTCTTACCATACATCATGCTCTCCAAGGACTCAGGCAGCAGACTCTCATCATGGGTGATGGAAATGACATCCTGAACTTTAGAAATAAAGTTTTCGCAAGTCATGTCAGATAAGCTGCCCCGAGGTGGACCAAGATGATCATCCCTACCTTCTATTTTCACTAGATTCTCAGGTTCATTTTCAAGGGACTCGGAAGTCCTCCTCATTTGAGTATATGCAAGAGATTCATACAGTTTGGAGTTGGTCTGGTAAAGGCAACAGAGACTCCCTGGAGCCTGGGGGTCGGTTCTTTTGTGTTGGGCATAGTTTCTGTAGGCGTCCAGGAAGGACAGCTGGGGGTCGGTCATGATGTAGTAGTCGGTGCGGTTGAGCCCGTGCTTGGCAGTGCCGATCAACAGGTCCCGATCGTGCTTTCCACACTCCCACCAGACGGGGAGGGAGAGGCTGGGCCTGCAGAGCTGAAGGCGCTCGTGCAGCTGAGGACACTGCAGCACTTGCTCCCGGACCTTCCGCAACAGTTCAATGCGGTACAGGGTTCTCGCGGCCCGCTCTTCAGTGATGGGTTCAACGCAGATGCTGGGATCTGGGGGGCCTGCAAAGGTGAACACAGAGCCGGTCACTTAAGGTGGGCCTTGGACACTTCCTGCCCACCTGAGCACCTGCATCTTTGATCTCATAGTTTGACTCCCTGGGTCCTCAGCAAGGCAGGGCCTTAGTGGCCCCACTAAACTGAAAAGCTGAAAGAGAAGGGAAGGCTTTTATGAAACACGGACAGACCAGTGAAGGTGAAAGAAGAGCCTGAAAACTCCAGTTTGGGAAATATTAGTTCCTGGTCAATAAGCATGGACTAGGTACCTTCTAACTAGGTACTTTATGGCTGTTATTTAGTTCTCACAAGAACTCTATGCTACACCATCATTATCCTTGTGTAAGGATGAGGAAGGAGGCTCAGATAAGCTAACTTGCTCAAGGTGGCAGAACCAGGACTCCAGTCCAGGTCTTGTCAGCATGACTCCAAGGTCCAGATCTTTCCAATCTATGCAGCTCCCTGGCTTTAAAGAAAACAGCCTAAGTGTGCCACACGCGGGCAGAAGGTGGGGTGTCTGTACATGCTGCCGCCAGCCCAGAACCCACACTGAAGAGGCTCAACATTTGTTTCAGTTTTCCCAGAATGCAGTCATACGGTCCAGAGCGAGTTAATCTACGAGTACGAGACTGAAGAGGGACAAGGAGGAAGAAGCTGCTGCAAATTCCAACCAGGAGGAAATTTCTTAGAAAAGGTCTCTAGTGGAGCCCAGGGAGTTTAAATGACAGCCACTAGTTTTCCACAGCTACAAGTCAACACATGAGAAAACATTTAAGACTTAATCTAAGCAAAGTGCAAAGCTCATAGCAGGATAATTCTCTATGAGACTTAAAAAAAAAGCATACTTTGGAAAAGGTAATTAATAGTAGTTTCTTAATATTTCTGTGACATTTTAATCTGAATTTCAATTTTCGTTGGAATCACATCATTTTGGGAGAGAGATTTTATTTTATGAGGGTGGACCCGATTAGAAGTCCGTGGATTGGTGAAAACCCACTGGTCTTTACCTGAATTCTTCACGTCGGCTCCGCGTCTATAGTTATACCTAACTCTGTACCTTGAAAATAAGCACGTTCTCTCCTTGTCCCACCTGGGATATAGTGACAGAGAGTGTCCTCACCACCATCCTTCCAGGCTGGCAGATGACAGACGTGGCGGCACATGGCCACGAAGCTATGGAAATAGTGCTCCAGGCTCTCGTCCGACTTCTTGTCCAAACGGGAAATGATGCGAAACTGCGTCCAGTCAAAGGTTTTCTTTTCTTGATCATAAACGACACCAAAGGAAGACACTGTTCTGTAGAAGTCGGCTTGCTCTCTCCTAGTCCACCTAGAGAGGGAATCAGAGAAGGAGAGTGAGCTGCTTTCTTTTTTCTTTTTTTCAGTTAAAAAAAGCCAACAACTACTTACTGAGCACCTACTTGGGAGAGCCCAGGAAGTCAAGAGAGCAGGCAGAGCGGGTCTATTTTACTGTTTATTTTTATTCAGGTTGACCTGGGTGGAGGGGCTTATAACAAAGCAGCGGCTCAGCCTCTACCACCACCTTCAAATCATGTGTGCGTACTTGAGATCTTACTTCGCCAATTTTGTTTTACTTTATTCTCATTATTATTTTTGGCCGTACTGCACAGCATTTTTGGCCATCCTGAGCAGCGGGATCTTAGTTCCCTGACCAGGGATTGAACCTGCGCCCCCTGCAGTGGAAGCATGGAGTCCTAACCACTGGACCACCAGGGAAGCCCCCTTGATTCATTAATTTTACAAATTACCTAGTTCATTTCCTCCTGTGGGAGATAAAGATTTTAATTTAAAAGCACTCTATACGCTTAAACATTCTGCCATACGACAACAGAGAATCACAGAATCCTGGAGGGACCTTTCAAGCCCTTAAATTCACTACCTTCATTTTACAGAGGGAGAAACTGGTCCAGAGTGGGGAGGAGACTCCCTCCGCCACCCACCTCCCTGACTCCCATCTCACACTGGCTTCCTTCCTGGTCTTACGTAGGCAGGTTGCCCACAACGATAATCTTTCCTAGGACACGAAGGTTCTCTAGATTTTATATCCTGCAGGATTAAGCTAATGATTTAAGGAAAATGGATTATTATATACCACTGTAGTCTTCACCAGGGCCTCTTGGGCATGGTACTCGCCACCCCCAGAGGCAGTCAGCGAGGAGAGGGGTGGGAGGGTCAGTGGAAGAGTGAGAAGCAGGGAAGAAGGGGCTCTGGTTCTCTCTTTGGAGCTGGATGGGAGAAATCTACTCCCTGAATTACCAAATTTCATAAAGCCAGGAGTATACCGAAGTACCAATAATTGAATTCACTATGTGGTATTCTTTTAATTCACTGGATGTTACACCAAAAGGATGGAGAGATATAAAGACTCAAAGAACAGCAGCTTTGTTGATTTGCTCTCCTGGCATCATTCTTAGCCTGTGCTGGCCTTAGGCAGCCATTTTTACCTTAATTCTCAGATGGGCAAGTAACTCCTTCCTTCTGGGCTGGCATTTTATGGTACTTATTGTTCTCAAAGGCTTGATAAGGACTGTTGGCTACAATAAGACAACTTCAATGCACGCTATTCACTTTGCTGCTGAAAGAATATGATCTGATACATGCTAGTGTGGTGTTTAAATCACATCCCCAGAGACTGGGGTCCAACTTAGGGAAGAGGGTAAGGTTGGAAAATCACACAAGTCTGGGAACTGTGAACAGAGGGTGTCCTAGATATCACCAGACTCCCCAGTCAGCTCGAAAACACCACTGCAGCTGGAGGCTGGATTTAATTCACTCTAGAGACAACCTGACTCCATATGAGAACACTGGACACACCTGCTCTCCAGCTGTTGGGTTCCCTTTGTCACCTTTACCCAGTGGGCAGCTCAGCACGCCCTTTTGGCCACTGGCTTTTACCTCTTTTGGGCTTCCTTGTTGATGAGATCCATCTCTGAGGACCTCCGGAACATCTCTTCCTGGACCCAGTATCCCTGGTTTCCTGGTCCCAGGATTTCAGGTCGGCAGAGCTCCTTGCGGTTACAGCGCTGGTAAATGGTGACCAGGCGTCGGAGACGAGCTGTGAGTGCAGACGAAACTGGCCAGGGTGATTTGTCTGGGTCGGAGCCATCCTGGGCTTCAAACATCAGTGAGGATATTAGTATTTACACACAGAACTAAAACAAAGGCAACTGGGTTTTTTGGTTGTTGTTCTTCCCTTTCGTTTAAAGAAAACTAAAGCTGACTTAGTAACTTAATGGAAGTAGCTGCTGTTCAACAATCAGCTCGGAAGCTAGGCACAGCTGCAGGGGCTGCAAGTGCACTTTAGAAGCAGCTTTAGGTACGGTGGGTTCTGCTCTCTCTCCAGTACAAATGTGCCTGTCTGTGGGGGCAGAACTGACTCAAGGGCCTTGCTCTAAGGCATCGGCTTAAGTGGATGCTCTGTGGCCATCTCCATTTAGAACTAAGGGCTTCTGTGTAGCTGGGCCTTCCAAGCATCAAAGCCTCTGTTAAGTTTGAATTCAGAAAAACAAATCAACAAAAGAACAAACCAAATACCCTTAACTTTTCTCAAAAGAAAAAAAAAAATCACTGAAACCACGACTCCTTTTTATCTCTCAGACTCCATCCTGACTTCATTTCACTGTTGAATTCAGTGCCAGGTGGAGAAAGCTGGCCAGAGCCACATTAACGCTCCCTGTGTGACTCCCGCAGAGTTTGACGAAGGTCAACTTAATTGGCTTTTAAAAAGAGCCTCCTTAAAAAACAGCACTGTTTTCTTTTTTATTACACATGAACTCCAGGATAACTACAAACA
Source organism: Lipotes vexillifer (assembly GCF_000442215.2). Lineage (NCBI taxonomy): Eukaryota > Metazoa > Chordata > Mammalia > Artiodactyla > Lipotidae > Lipotes > Lipotes vexillifer. Next base: position 1,103,450 of record NW_006791814.1, read on the forward strand.
GGGACCTTACTTTTCTTTGCCTTCAGAAGGACACAGTCTCACCTGCCCGGCTGTCATCCTTCTTTTCACCAAAAATGCCATCACCTCCATCACTGGAACTCTCCTAGGGATAAATGAAGTCATGCCGTCAGCACAACTGCAGCTCTGAAGAGACCAACTCAGAAACCCAGTCCCTACACAGAAGGAGTAAAGATGCACAAGAGACATCCCCTGCCCAAGAGCATCTCAAAGATCAAGGTGGTCCCTGATGAATAAAGCTTACTTATGCACAGAGTCTTAAAAGAGCCAGAAAGCAGTTTATTTAAAATAAGCATTTCCCCCCCTGGAATTGTGTGGAATGATTCCGCCTGTAGAGAATTAGCTTTAAGAATGATGAACTGGCATGCTCCCCTGGCAACTACATTTTACACGCACTCTTTTAGTTGAGAATTAAATATTTGCTTTACTATCATCACTTGCAGTCTAATACTGTCATTTCACAAAGCATGTGCCTGCATTTTTGGATTTCTGCTGTGAAAAACTGTCATGCTCGTGTTCATTATGCTTCATTTACTTCACAGCAATAGACGCTATTTTCCTAAAACATGACTGCTCCAGACAGGAGACCTGATGGCACAAACCTCCAGGAATTTAAAATTAAAATCATGATCTGAGGCTCAGAATCTGAAGTAATATCACAGGCACAGAGCTTATCCAAGTTGGAGTATATGTCAACCTGGCTCTAATGGATTCCTTTATGAAGCCTTTCTTGGTCTCCATTCTTGGAATGGAACTTCAGAGGCTCCTTATACACAAAGCATGTGGGAGTGTGGGTGTCGGCGAAGAGACAGTGCGAGTCTTCAACATACTCCATTTTTAACACAAAAACTTACTTTTTTTTTTTTTTACTGAAGTAAAGTTGACTTGCGTCATCATATTAGTTTCAGGTGTACAACAGTGATTCGGTATCTTTATACAGTAAGAAATGATCACCACCATGGGTGTACTTTCTATCTGTCACCACACAAAGTTATTCTAATATTATTGACTACATTCCCGATGCAGTACATCACATCTCTGTGACTTATTTATTTTATAACTGGAAGTCTGTACTTCTTAATCCCCTTCACGTATTTCACCCATTTTCCCACCTATCTTATTGTTTTTCTTTTATCTGTTTTAAAAACTAACTTTACTTTTTATTTATTTTTTTACAAACTTATGTATTTTATTTATTTATTTTTGGCTGCTTTGGTTCTTCGTTGCTGTGCATGGCTTTCTCTAGTTGCGGCGAGCAGGGGCTACTTTTCGTTGCCGTGAGCGGAATTCTCACTGTGGTGGCTTCTCTTATCGCAGAGCACAGGTTCTAGGCACGCGGGCTTCAGGAGTTGCGGCACATGGGCTCAGTAGTTGTGGCGCACGGGCTTAGTTGCTCCGCAGCACGTGGGACCTTCCCGGACCAGGGCTCGAACCCATGTACCCTGCATTGGCAGGCAGACTCTCAACCACTGTGCCACCAGGGAAGCCCTCTTATTGTTTTTCTGACTTGCGTCTTTTGACGTGAATGACAGGTGAGAATAACCCCAGGATTCATGACTTCGGCCATGGTGGAGCACAGGGTCAGATTCTGTCAGAGTAAGGGTCAGCAATCTGCAGCCTGTAGGTTGTTTTTGTGTGGCCCTTAAGCTAAGAATGGTTTTTAAGGGAAGAAGAGGAGGAGGAGGAGGAGGAGGAGGAGGAGGAGGAGGGAGGGAGGGAAGAGGAGGAGGAGGAGGAAGGAGAACCTTAATATAACATTAT
>NW_006791814.1:1105420-1120976 GCF_000442215.2 Lipotes vexillifer
GAGGAGGGGGGGAAGGAGGGAGGGAGGGAGGGAGGGGCAGGAGGGGGAGAAAGAGAAGGAGGTGAAGAAGATGTGACTCTACTGGCCCCCAGGCCTAAGATATTTACTGTCTGGTCCTTTACAGAAAAATGGGACACAGCCCAGGAGAGCAGCACCTCGGTTCAGGAGGGATGGACACACACCTATGACTGGCAATAGTTAAAATTCAAACCACTCTCTTAGGCCCCTAATACCAGGGAAGGACCTGAGAAAGGCAGAAGGGCAGGGGTTCATTTTCTGAATGCATTTCTTTCTTACTAGAGTAGTGGTTAATAGCTGACAGTACCGAGAACTATGTGTTACTGTGCAAAACCCTTTACACGGCTTATCTCCTTTGGTCATCAGCACTGCTTCCCCAGGTAGAAAGTATTACTATCCTTATTTTACAGAGGCAGAAAACAAGCCCTAGAAAGTTCTGTAAGTTGCCACAGTCACATGGCTACCAAGGGGCAGAGCTGGGTTTCAAACATGGTAGTCTGATGAGAACCTATACTGTAACCACTGAGCTGCCCAAAACAGAACAAAGAGAGTCCTGGCTGAAAATCTGATTTAGAGAGTGCAACATATTTAGAATTGGAGAACACTAGTTTAATCTCTCTTCTTTGCCCATGTAATATCAGTGAAGAGAAGGAACTTCAAGCTGATCTACTGTACCATTCTGAAGTGACACTTAAATATGCCAAAGCAGCCTTTCCCACTATTTAGCTAGTTAAAAAGGAAGCAGAAACCAGCAACCAGGCCTTCCATCCTTCCTGCCACAGAGAACATTTTTGGGTATTCTTAGAGTACCCGTGAAGACCCTTATAATGCTGAAAGTTGTAATTATAGACACGTCTAGACTGAGAAATGCTGTACAGACTATGAGATGTGGGGTCAGGCACCAGGGCTACCACGCTCCTTATTACGACGGATGTGTGGCTGCCGTGGGCACCGAATCCACAGGGGTAGCTCCAGGCTTGGTGTGAGGCAGGCACACCTGCCATGCAGGCTTCCTTTCCACACTCTCTAACAAACAGTTTCTGTTGGCCTTAGGCAAACCCTCAAGTAAGGAAAGATTTTGGAAGCCGTAAGTGCCTTTCTGTCTCCTGCCCTCTCTTTTTTTTTTTTTTTTTCTTGCGTTATGCGGGCCTCTCACTGTTGTGGCCTCTCCCATTTGCGGAGCACAGGCTCCGGACGCGCAGGCTCAGTGGCCATGGCTCACGGGCCCAGCCGCTCCGCGGCATGTGGGATCTTCCCGAAACGGGGCACGAACCCGCGTCTCCTGCATCGGCAGGCGGACTCTCAAGCACTGCGCCACCAGGGAAGCCCTCCTGCCCTCTCTTGATGGCAGGTCCCCTCTCTATCACTGACAGAAAGGAGAAGACCTGGCTCAGCAGCAGCCGAAGTGAAAAAAAATGTCATAATCTTGTGGTCACATAACCAATTTAATGTGAGTGTGACAGACCGGTATCGCAGGGAGCACATGGAAAGCCCTGCCTCTGAAGTCTGCATGTGAACGTGTAGTATCCTAGTTTCTGCCTCTGTGAATCAATCTGAAAGAAATATTCATCTCAGAAGAAGTATGAATCAATCATTTCCAAGTGCAGGGTCCCAGAGAGTGCTGACAAGTAAGACTGTCAAAGTGAGGGCAACAGATTAGTTCCAACCTGCAGTTTCTCCATCTTGAGCACACCTGTGTTTGGAGTCTGACAGTCCACTGCTCTCTGGCCTTGGGCAAGTTGTTTCGACCTCTCTCAAGCTCACTTCTTCATTTGCAAAATGGAGATAATAGTACTTTACGGGTGATCGTGGGGCACAAATGAGTTGATTATGCAAAGTGTTTAACCAAATGCTGGCACAAAGCAAATGCCCGACATACGGCAGCCGGCACCGAGGAGATACCCACGTACAGGCCCAACGGCTAGAGGATCCTTCAGCATTTCTATCTTTCAGTTGAAGTGTGTTCTCTGAGGATAGCTTCACGACACAGCGGCAAACAGCAGCAATAACAACAAAAGTCTACAGGTGAGTAAATGGCCAGATACTATACTGAGTACTTCATGTGCGTTTTTCATTTATTCATTCTAAATGACTAAATGATCCTTTTTAGACAGAAGGAAATTGTAGAATGAGAGGTTGATAGTCTTATCTAATACTACATATAGTTATTAAGTTGTGAAGATGGAATTCAAACCTAGAAGGCCTGACCCCAGACGAGGAGCTCTAACCACTGGGATGTATTGCCTCCGGTGGCTGAAGACACACCTGGTTGAATCAAATGCACGGTCAGTCACTAAGAGTAACTTAGTTTCCCGCGTGACACTTTGCCGAGGATGCAGGGCTGTTTCCTGATCTGAGAACAGCAGATGCCCCTTGCCTGTGGCTGCTCCTCCAGGCCCGGCTGCCTCCCCTCTTTGGTCTGGGTGTGGGTGCAGGCAGTGGCACGGCAGCACAGACCCACAGACCCAGGGAATTTCCTCTAAGCCCTTACAAAACTCCAGGGCCAAAAGAGCGGCGATGAGCTGCCTTCCTACATTTGTTTGCCAGGAACTGTGCTGGGTTCAGGAGCTCTGACAGTGGGAAGGATGGAGTCCTTATCCTTCTAGAGCCCACATTCTGGCCATTACAAGAGACACGAAATAAATACTGGCCATGTAGTATGATGAGTGCTCCTAAACACAGTGGGAAAACCAGAAAGGGTCACCAACTCTGCATGGCCCAAATCAGGTAGGGGAAAGACATCTGAGAGGTGACTTGAGCTTCAGACTGAAGGACACAGGAGTTCGCCAGGAGGAGAATATGAGAACTCTGTGTAGAGGTAACAGGATGCGTGAAAGAGCAGTTAAAAAAAAAATCCCACAACTGTGTTCATTTTGCAGAAAAATCAAGCATCCTACTACCTTCATAAATTTCATGTAGAAAGTAGATACACATCAAATGTCATTAACACAAAATTCAAGGATTTTATAATGGAAAGACTGCAGGATTTAGAAAAAGATGTGAGCAGGCAGACACTGCTTTTGAGGAGTATGACTTTTTTTGCAGCTCCTTAAAACTATCTGAGCTTCCCCCGTCTAGAACGGGGATAAGAACAACGCCTAACTGAAGGGGAAACGTGCTTTGTAAGCGTGGAAGTACTCCATCTACTTTCAAATATCTCTATTTGAGTTCAGAGACCCCTCGAACTCTCAACTCATAAGAATAGTCATTGTTCAGTTCCTCATTGAACTTTTCTTATAGTGGGATTTGACCATTTTAGGCATTAAGTTTCCCTGCAGGGGTTTCTTCCTAGTTCACTGTGCATATGAACTCACCCTCCTTTTACAGAGAGCACCTGCTGTAGGAAGTGCTGCAGAGCGAGGACAAGACTGCTGGTTAGAACACAAGGACTACACCAGGCAGAGCTGGGCCACTACTTATTACTATCTCAGTTAAAGGAGATGGTAACCTCCCTGCATACTAGGTTTGATAGAGAACGATTTCCTTTACCATTCTAGGCTCTAGACCATCCCAAACCCAAGTAAACTTTTTGACTAACTGCTTTAAAAGGCATGCCCACTGACTCTAGCTGCAACTGTTTACCAATCAAAAGCTCTACTGGTATTAAACAGAAAGGGTGGGGGAAGGGAGTAGACTAATCATCTCACATGTCCCTCTAACATTCTGTGGGTCTCCAACTGCCACGTTTGAAGAGGACAACAGCACAGTGAGCTCTGGAAGGCACAAGAGTAGCGAGGGGTCTGTAGACAACATGATAAGAAGAAAGAGGAATTAAGGATACTTCACCTGAAAAGAGACTTAAAGAGATTACGGTAGCTCGTTGGTCTCAAAATTTTTTAGTCCTATCGGAGAGGAAAGTAAGAACAGTTTTGCTCTTTGCAGGACCAGAAGAAAACTAGACAGAGTCCATGGAACCAACTGGGAGTCAGATTTCTGGGTCAGAATAAGGAAATACCACCCAACAATGAAATGGGCTTCCCTGGAAGATAGCACATTCCCCCTTTCCCTTCATGGATTCCTGGAAGCACCTACACCTGCCTGGTATGACCCCACAGCGATGTCGTAGAAGGGATGGAACACTGAGACCATGCAGACATGCGTTAGGGTCCTTGCAATGCTGAGATTCTCCCGTCTACCAACCAGGCCCCCTCCTATGCCCAGGTCTGTTTAATTCAGATGAATTAACTTAGTGATGGATGATACGCTCTTTGGGCTTCCTTAACCTGCTGATCTGCCTGAGAACAGAACTGGGAGAAGGAAACACCCAACCAGTGTCTTCAGTACAAGGGCCGGGGTGTGGGGAGCAGGCTTGGTTCAGATGTTGGCTGTTCCTCTACGTTTGTTATTCTAGCACATGGACTAGAAGTCAGTCTTAATCTGTTTATAATCTGTTCACCTCAAAATCTGGGAAAGGCACTCCCCATTCCTTCTGCTTTTGATTATATTCTATAGCCCAGGTTTTAGGGATCTGAAGAGCAAAATAAATAATACAGGCATTACTTTCATAAATGAATTAAAAAAAAAGGAGTCCCAGAGGAGTTTAACCATACTATAAGGAAACTTGAGTTATTTTACCAATTCTGCCACAACTCCCACTTCAGTGCCCAGATCTCTCCAAGACTGAAGTAAGCATGAGTTAAGCATGTGAACTTTGCCATGAACAGCTTTCAGAGCTGGGTCTGGCCTGCGATTGGTCTGGGGGCTGCCTTTTCATAGAGGTTGCTGCTGGGAGAAGGGGTGTGTACGTACAGCTAAAACACTTCCTACTCTCTTGACTATGAAAAGAATATTTGATCAGAAAAAAAGAAAAAGCCAGAATATCTAGAGCATATCTAGTCTGAACTCCATCATCTAGTAGCTGTGAGAATCTGGCAATGTCCTTTAACTTCCTGGGTCTGAATTTCCCCAGCTCTCAGATGAGGGCAATAACACCTGAAACTCTTACTTCACATGGCTGAGGTGAGGATCAACTGAAACAAATGGGAAAAGTGCTTTGGAAAGAGTAAAGTTCCATATGAATTTAAGGTACTATTTTCATTTCTCTGGTACTCAAGTTATTACCATGGGAAAACACATCCCACATTCCAGACAAAGGAAGTAACCATAGAAGCTAGGCAGAGCTTCTCCCAGAACGGCAGAGCCCAGATTTTAATTGTCAAGACCAAACCCAACTTCCTTCAGGTCCAGGGTCTGAAGCTTCATGCTGATTTGCTTCAATCCACTGCTTCGCAAACCTCAAGGAGATATGGAAACATATCTTCAAAAAATAATTATTTCTTACTTTGGGAAAGTGATGTCATTGTTACTGTTACAGCAATCAGAGCTGATGGAAACCAAGGTAAATACCATTCTCCAAACTAGAACCAAAAGAAGAGAATTGAAAACTTTTGGTTGGTGATCAGGAGGAGAAGAAAGATTATTCTGGTAATGGAGTCAGGCGAGGACAGTGCTACAGTAACCTCTGGGACACGGAACCCATGAAATTCTAACAGATTTATTTGCTCCACTGAAAGCCAGAGAAAATGTGGTCAAATAGTGCTGGGGCCCTAGTAAGGTTTTGGTCTGCTTACGCAAAGCCCTAGAAACTCATCTGTAAAATGCAATATAGACTTCTGCTTCTGGGAAGATGCATATTTCCCTATTCCACACAATATTTACAACTAAAACCCCTGGACATTATATATAAAACAAACCTAAGAAAACTCTGAAAGGTGAAGAGAAGGCAGACCAACCAGGGACTCTGGGACACATGGGATGACACAGTGGTGAGTTTCCTGGGTTTTCTTCTTTGCCTTATACATCCTAGATCTGGAGGTAAAAAAGATGGCTATCTGGAAATGACAAAGGGTACAGACAAAGAAAGCCCCAACAAAAGCCTGCTCTCTCCAGTGAAGGACTAGGAAAAGGGCAAGCTAGGAATGGACAAAATGCTAAGACAAGATGTGCTACACTTCAGCTCAACATCACAGAAAAAACTTCTGCTCACCACATCCACGCCGGCAAAGGCTGAGTGGGCCTCTAGAGTCTAAAGGTGGACTCTAGACTTCCACCTTTGCCAGGCTGTAACAGGGCTCCCCATTCCCCTGCTGGGAGGTGTCAAAAAGCCAAGTAGGGAGCTGGGACTTTTATCCCTGCTAGGTGGTAATAAGGTCCCAAATACCCATGGTGTCAGCAAAGACCATGTGGAGATCTAAACTTCCATTCCTGCCCAACAGTAATGAGAAACACGCCTGCCTTGGGTATGTTCAGGGGCTGACTGGGAACATTAACTTCTACTCCCACCAAGCAGTAAAAAGGTGGTGTACTCTGCCACCCACCCTGCCCCATTCCCCTGCAACAGAGGTGTCAGAGGCAATCAGTTACAACAGAAGTTTTAAATAAGATCCCGAGTTTCAAAATGTAATACCCCAAATGTTCAGGTTTCAATCAAAAATCACTTATCACATCAAGAACCAGGAAGATCTCCAACTGAATGGGAAAAGACAATCAATAGACGCTAACACTGAAATGACAGAGATCTTAGAATTATCTGACATAAGAATTTACAGCAGTCCTCAATGAGGAATTCTGAACATACTTGCCACAAATGATAACACAAAATCTCAGCAAAGAAAAAGAAGATCTCAGCAAAGAAAGAGAGATCCAAAGAAGAACCAAAGGGAAATTTTGGATTTGAAAAATACAATAATGAAATGAACCAGACCAAACAAAAACAAAAACACAATGGACAGGCACAACAGCGAATGGAGGAGAAAGAGAAAAGAATCAGTGAACTCTAAGAGAGAAAAATATAAAGTACCCAGTGTGACTAACAGAGAGAAACAGATTAAAGAAAACATTAAACAGGGAATTCCCTGGTGGTCCAGTGGTTAGGACTTGGCGCTTCCACTGCTGTGGCCCAGGTCCGATCCCCAGTTGGGGAACTATGATCCTGCAAGCCGTGAGGCACAGCCAAAAAATAAAAATTAAAAAAATTAAAACAGAACCTCAGGGACCAGTGGGACTATAACAAAAGATTTAACATTCATACCATCAGAGTTCCAGAAGGGGAGGAAAAAGGAATTCAAGAAATAATGGCTGAAAACTCCCCAAATCTGGTGAAAGACACAAACCTACAGATTCAAGAAGATGATAAACACCAAACAGGATGAACTCAAAGAAATCCACACACACAGAAATCACAGTTAAGCTTCTGAAAACTAAAGAAAGAAAAAAAAAAAATCCTGAAAGTAGCAACAGAGAAAAGACACCTTACCTAAGGGGAAAAACAACTTGAGTGACAGAAGATTTCTCATCAGAAACCAGGGAGGCCAGAAGGAAGTGGCACAACATTTTTCAAGAGCTGAAAGAAAAGAACTGTCAACCCAGAATCCTATATCCAGTGAAAATATCCTTCAGGAATGAAGGGGATATTAAGATATTCTCAGATGAAGGAAAAATAAAAGAACTGTCAACAGCAGACCTATCCTAAAAGAACAGCTAATGGAATTTCTCTCAACAGAAAGAAGAAATCTTGGGACACCAGGAAGAACAAAGTAAATAAAAATACAGTAGATGTTCCTTATCCTCTTGAATCTTCTCAATTATATTTCAGAATTGCAGCAAAAATTATAACATTGTTTGATATGATTCTAAATGTATGTAGAAGAAATATTTAAGACAATTATATTATAAAGGGACAAAACTAGAAGTAAGGACACTATACTTCACTTGAACTGGTAAAATGATGATACCAGTGGACTGTGATATATTATGTATATGTAATGAAATATCTAGAATAACCACTAAGAAACTTAAAAAAAAAAAAAAACACATACCCAACATAGATAAATCAAAAAAGGGATCAGAAAAAAGTTTCAAATAACCCACAAGAAGTCAGGAAAAAGAAAACAGAGAATTAAAAAATGGAGAAAACAAAATGTCAGACTTAAGGCTTAATGCATCAATAATTACACGAAATGTAAGTGGCTGAATACACCAACTATAATACAGGGTGCATTAAAAAATATAACCCGACTAAATACTGTCTATAGAAAACTCATTTCACATAGGCAGGTTGAAAGTAAAAGGATGGAAAAAGTTATATCATGCAAACATTCATCAGAGGAAACCAGGAGTAGCTATATTAATATCAGATAAAGTACACTTCAGAGCAAAAAAAAAACTGTCAGACACAAGCAGGTACATTATATATTGACAGCAGAGTCAACCCACCAAAAAGACATATCCTAAATGTGTACACACCAGACAACAGAGCTGCAAAACACGTGAGGCAAAAACTGATAGAATTGAAAGGAGAAATACACAAATCCATAATTATAGTTGGAGACTTCAGTACTCCTCTCTCAACAACTAGACAGAAAATCAGCAAGAATACAGAAGAACTCAACACTATCAACTAACAGGACTGCATTGACATTTATGCAGCGCTCTGCCCAACAACAGCACAATACACATATTTTTCAAGTGCCCATGCAACATATACCAAGAGAGACCATATCCTGGGCCACAAAAATAACTTAACAAATTTAAAACCACTGAAATAATAGAGTGTATTGTCTGAGCACAATGTAATCAAACTAGAAATAAAAACCAGAAAGATTACAGGACAATCTCCAAATACTTGGAAATTAAATAACACACGTCTGATAATCCATGGGCCAAAGAAAAAGTCTCAAGGGAAAAAAAAATTAATTGAATGAAAATGAAAATACAAGAAATTTTACTATTTATAATAAATAGTAAAAATCGTGGGACCTAGCTAAAGTAATGCTGAGAGGGAAATTTACAGCACTGAGTGCATAAATTAAATAAGCCCAAAAGTCTCAAACCAGTAATCTAAGCTCCCACCCCAAATATCTAGAAAAAGAGGAAAATAGAACAGAGGGGCTTCCCTGGTGGCACAGTGGTTAAGAATCCTCCTGCCAATGCGGGGGACACAGGTTCGAGCCCTGGTCTGGGAAGATCCCACATGCCGTGGAGCAACTAAGCCTGTGTGCCACAACTACTGAGCCCGTATGCCACAACTACTGAAGCCTGTGTGCCTAGAGTCTGTGCTCTGCAACAAGAGAAGCCACCGCAATAAGAAGCCATGCACCACAACAAAGAGTAGCCCCCACTCACTGCAACTAGAGAAAGCCTGTGTGCAGCAACGAAGACCCAACGCAGCCAAAAAAAAAAAAAAACCGCAACACAAAACCGGAAGGAAAAGAAGAATAAGGAGCAGAAATCAATGAAATTTAAAATAGAAAACAGAGAAAAATCAATGAAACAAAGTTCCAATTCTTTAATATAAGGAATGAAACAGGGAATAGCATTATAAATTCTGCAGACATCAAAAGGATAACAAGATGATACCTCACTGTAGTTTTGATTTGCTTTTCTCTAATAATTAGTGATGCTGAGCACCTCACACCAGTCAGAATGGCCATCATCAAAAAATCTACAAACAGTAAATGCTGGAGAAGGTGTGGTGAAAGGGAACCCTCCTAAACTGTTGCTGGGAATGTAAATTGATACAGCCACTATGGAGAACAGTATGGAGGTTCCTCAAAAAACTAAAAACAGAACTACCATATGACCCAGAAATCCCACACCTGGGCATATACCCAGAGAAAATTATAATTAAAAAAGATACACGCACCCCAGTGTTCCTTGCAACACTATTTACAACAGCCAGGACATGGAAGCAACCTAAATGTCCATCTACAGAGGAATGGATAAAGAAGATGTGGTACATATATACAATGGAATATTACTCAGCCATAAAAAGGAATGAAATAGTGCCATTTGCAGAGATGTGGATAGATCTAGAGACTGTCATACAAAAGGAAGTAAGTCAGAAAGAGAAAAACAAACATTGTATATTAATGCTTATATGTGGAATCTAGAAAAATGGTGCAGATTAACTTATCTGCAAAGCAGAAATAGAGACACACATGTAGAGAACAAACTTATGGATACCAAGGGTGGAGAAGGGAGGGGTAGGATGAACTGGGAGGTTGGGATTGACACATATACACTACTATGTATATAACAGATAACTAATGAGAACGAACTGTATAGCACAGGGAACTCTACTCATTGCTCTGTGGTGACCTAAATGTGAAGGAAATCTAAATAAGAGGGGATATATGTATATGTATGAATTTTTCATAGTTTTCCTCCTTTCCATATTTGACTGAATCATGTCAAAAGAACTCAGAAGCAAACCTGAGAAGTTTTCCATAGGCCATATTTTAACAGCATTAAGAAACAGGGACTTCCCTGGCAGCGCAGTGGTTAAGAATCCGCCTGCCAATGCAGGGGACATGGGTTCGAGCCCTGGTCCGGGAAGATCCCACATGCTGTGGAGCAACTAAGCCTGTGCGCCACAACTACTGAGCCTGCGCTCTAGAGCCCACGAGCCACAACTACTGAGCCTGTGTGCCACAACTACTGAAGCCCGTGTGCCTAGAGCCCGTGCTCTGCAACAAAGAGAAGCTACCACAACGAGAAGCCCGTGCACCGCAACGAAGAGTGGCCCCCGCTCGCCGCAACTAGAGAAAGCCCGTGCACAGCAATGAAGACCTAACGCAGCCAATAAATAAATAAATAAATAATAAATAAATAAATAAATAAATAAATAAATAAAAATTAGTGACAACACTAAAAGCCAGTGAAGATGAGGAGAGAGTGGATCATTCATACATCACTGGTGGGAATGTAAAATGGTACAGCCACTCTAGAAAACAGCTTGTCAGTTTCTAGAAAATACTAAACATATAACTACTACATGACTCAGCAATTATACTCCTGGACATTTACCCCAGAGAAATGGAAATGTAAGTTCACACAAAATCTGTATGCAGATGTTTACAGAGGTACTTGCAATAGTGAAAAACTGGAAACAACCCAGATGTTTTTCAATGGATGAAGGGAGAAATACTACTCGGTGATAAAAAGGAATGAATTATCATTACACACAACAATCTGGATCAAGCTACAGGGAATTATGTTGAGTGACAAAAGCCAAGCCCCAAAGGTTACATACTGTATGACTCCATTTATATAATATTCTTAACATGACAGAACTACAAAAGTGGAGAACAGGTTAGTGGTTGCTAGGGATTAAAAAGGAGGTGAAGGTAGGAGGGATGCAGATGTGGCTATAAAAGGGCAACATGATGGATCTCTGTGGTCGTGGAAATGTCCTATATCTTGATTCTGTCAATGTCGGCATCCTGCCTGTGATACTGTATCATAGTTTTGCAAGATGTCCCCCTGGTGGGAAACTGGATAAAAGGTACACGGGATCACCCTGTATTGTTGTATCTTACAATTCCATCTAAAATCTACAGTCACCTCAAAAGCAAAAGCTTCATTAGAATAAAAGGGCAACGCAGTCTGTGAGTTGACAATTTTTACAATAAAATGTTGGGGAAAATGCAATGCAACTGCAGCAATGCAATCAAGTTCCCAAAGACCAATATACCAAGATGGGGATTTCTCTCTTGATATTAAAGATAGTGTGGATTACAAACACAGCACATGTGACTCACCATTTGTTTCTGGAGGCCATCTACTTTGTCTTCTGTATTGTCTTCTTTATCTGTGTTGCCTCTAAATAAAATTAAAAAAAAAATAAAAAGCATCACACACCACCTAGAAGCTATTTTGCAACTAGGATGCTTGCATGAAAATCCCCCAGAATCACTGACCAAAGAGAATATGAGTAGATCCCTTTCCCCACAGGCCTCAAAATCTGGGTTTTTCCAGTGTTACAACTTCTACGAGCAATGACTTCCACTCAAATGAGACTTTAGCACGAGACTCATGATCTACTCAGGCAAGTTCAGAGGCCGGCTATTCAACAATGATGCTATCTTTAAAAAGGTAATTACTGCCCATCAAGAACTGTCTGAATAAGCGGCTTTGATAAAAGAATAGAGTCTAGAGACTGACAGCCATGCAAACTAAGAGTCCTGATGTGCTGACCCCCAGATCCCACAGTAGAATGCCATGGATGCAGAATCGCTCCTCACATTTAGCAGCCGTCACTTCCTTGAAAGGGAGCTCTGCTGTGCCTGCTGAGGAAGGACACTGCCCTCCGGACCATCAGCTGCTCGTCCCTAGATTAGCTGCCTAACATCTTCTCCCTTGTGAGCTTAACTACTGCTGATGCCTACCTGTTTTTCACGATCCCTGGTAAAATCAACTTTGAAGGATTCCTGTCTCAAATATTCTTCTCTCTGTTGTTCAGGTCCTGGGGGCAGAAGGAGCCTCCTACCTTCATTGCTTAACCACAGAAAGAACAGCCACCCCCAAAGATATCAGCTGTAAGCCACATTTGGGTACCTCCCCCAGGTGGTGTTTTCCCTGACCCCGTGTGCCCAACATTAACACCACTGGTCCTTCGGGCATTTGTTAGTATCTCTCTGAATGCATCTTTATCTTCGGGGCAGAGAACGTTACGATAGCTAGGGCGTTCACCAGGAGCTAAGGACAGATGGAAAATGCATTTCATCCTTTCCTCAGCCTTAGCACATGGTTAGGGGGCCTGGCATTGTGCACCCTCATGTCCAGGCTTGCCCGTGGCCCCAGGAAATGCTACTTTTGGAGGGAAGATCAGGCCAAAAGCTTACCAAACACAAGCTAAGAGATATATGCGATGTTTTCCAAAAAAAAAAAAAAAATATATATATATATGAAAACCACAGCTTTTCGCTATTTAGCTTTCCTATGAATTTACACATTTTGGAGTTATGCCCAAAGTAATTAAAACTCGACAAAGGGGATGCTTCCATACTTTTTTGCGCACAACCCAGTGACAAGACCTGAATGCCATGGCCATCAAGCAGGGGCTCCTAAGTCCACCTTACTCATGGACCATGAAATCTTTAAATAACACTGGAATTTCACCTGAGGCACTTCAAGGTCAGGAAGCCTGAACTTGCTGTACCGCTTCTTAACTTTCTGCCAAGTATGAGAAGTTATGAGAGGTCTGAATTCTTCCTTGAGAATCCTCTGACCAGACGAGCCTGATTAAGGAGTAGGCAGGACGGTGGGCAGCTTGGGGAACTCAGGAAGGACGGGAACTGGTATTTGGTTCAAAGTGTTTGGGATTCAAGGGAAAAGCCTGAGGCATCGTAGGATGTAACCAAAGCAGCAATTCTGGAAGGCAGTTCAGGTTTAAGAGAGATGCCAGACCGTGAGGAAGAGACTCTTACAGAGTGCTGGATGTATGCGGTCAGAGATTCGTGGCGCGACAAGTCACACTGTGGTTGGCCCATGAAGCTTCTCACCTTTCGGGAATGTCTGAGGTCCCATCTGTAACACCCTGCTCTGCAGAAAGGGACTTCTCGTCTGGCATCCCAACCTTCTCCAGGAAGCAAAGTGCTGGGTCTGCTCTCATGGCATTGTACCTCTCGTAACCTGATCAGGGGTAATGAGGAACAACGAGGTCATGTCAGAACTCACAAGATCTGCCTTGCGCCCTAGACGGTCATTTTGCTTCCCTTATTAAATAAAACGCAAAACAAACCAAAAAATACCGATTTAAAAATGACCGGATCCTGTAAGATTTCCTGTCAGGGGCAGATCCTTGCGCTAAAGTGGACACCTTTGAGGAAGCAGTGCTTGCCCCCAAACGAAAGCTGATGTAAATATTCTGTGTCCGTGAAGACACACAAGATACAGATACAAGTCCCACTTGTTTGCGTCTTTTGGACAGCAAGGGAATCAGGCAAGCTGGTTTTGCAATGTTTTCCCCTCACCAACCCCCCAACACTGGACACCCTATTATCTTGTCATCTCATGAACAGGCCTAGTTTTCTTATGGTCCAATTTTATCCCATGTGTTAGAAAGGGAAGCTGACCAAAGTAATGGATGCAAAGGATGAAATATAAAGAGGACTACTGTGATTGTCGATTGGATTAAAACAGATCCGTTCCCTCTATATTCACAAACTCGGTATGAGATCCTAACCTACTGGCCAGGGCTTTGGAACTGCCTCTCACCATATCCCCAGAGTCAAAAACAGATGGAGGATTTCTGATCCAGAACAGAGACCTCAGACAGAAGGCAAAACGATGAAAAAATATCCCTTTTAATTTGATGATGCCCTGCACGACAATTTGTTATTTTATTGAATCTAATGTAATCCTATAATGCGACAGGAATATTTGGCCACAGCTATTGTCATATCAAACTATTTTGGGGGAAACTCCTTCATGATCATCAAAACCCTTTCCACGTTGCCCCTAACTAAGTCAATTTCTAACTCTGTAGTATGTACAGAGAGACCCCATCACAGGTGATGTAAGATGCTGTACCTAAAATGAGTACCGGCTTGGCTGCTAGTAACAGACTTGATTTTACTCTGTTGGGTATTTCCCTTCTATATTGGTTTTTGTTCTGGTATCACTGTTGATGCTGTTCTAGCCCTCATGTGTAGGCAGCACCTGGTACTTTTTATCTGAGGAGCTGCAGGTGCTTTATCTTTTAATTCAAAGTGACATTTCTGCCATCTCCATGACAGGTGCTGCCTGCACGAGGCATATGGCAGGAGAAACTGGTGCCTTATGTTCTTCTTTATTCACTTATTCCTTAGGGCAATTGTTTGATTACTGTAAGCCTCTCTCATGAGACTGTGGGCTCCCCAGGGACAGAATCTGTATCTGTTTTTACTCATCATTATACATTCAGTACCTAGCACAGGGCCTGGCATTGTATACACTCAACAAACTGCTGACTGGATGTGTCAGTTTGGCCCAGACTCTCTTCCAATAATCACTGTAGGAAGAACCATTCTCACCCTCTCCCCATGGTCTGCCTCAGCTCACATCACAACAGAAATGCCCTCCATGCTCCTGCTGTCTTGAGGACGTGCCTGCCATCGTCTCTACCTGGCCCCTCCCCAGGAAAAGAGGGATGCTTTATCTCATAGCTGAGATGGTGAAACCTTCCTCCTCTGACCCTTTATCATGGAGGGAGGTTAACTGTCCATGAGGGTCCTGCCCTCACGCATGCTGCGCTGGACAGGGCCTGAAGCAGGCCGGTCCCTCCAGGTGCCTACTACCTGGGTGAGTCTCTGCTCTGCAGACTTCTTCTTGTCATGTGCAGGCCTGAAGTCTAGACAAATTCGGCATTTCTATTTCTCAACCAGCTATGAAGCTGGAGGCGAGGAAGAGTGATTGACCCAGTTCCCTAGAAAACCCTAAAACTGTCCTGAACAGACAGTAGTAGGAGCTGTAATAGCAACATAAAGACATAAATAGAGCAACAGGTGGCGTAGGCTGCTTGCCTCTCTCCACTTAGTCTAGAAGTTCCTCTATAAGAATATGAACAGAAATACTAAAATCCATAGCTTGATGAGTATTTCATAAATCCAGGCTGCCCGAGAGGGGCGGCCGCCATTTCTTAATGCGATCAAGAGCGGTCAACAGCATCATTCAGCACAGATTTGCTGCAGGGTCCTTCTTGCTGTAAGCGGAAGCTCCAGCCAGTTCTTCCATGGGGGTCAGCTCGGAGATGGAACCGGAGCTTTGGTCTTCCGAT
>NW_006791814.1:1121020-1128537 GCF_000442215.2 Lipotes vexillifer
CTAAGCAGGGTCGTAGCAGGCTATGTCTGGGGTGGAGCAGAAGATCCACAAAACCTTGGACGATGAACAGCTGTGTATTTCTTAACAAAGAAAATGGCTGCAGCTCTACAGCTCATACTGTGTCTCCAGGGCATGGAGGCAAGGCAGAGAGAGCTCCTGATAGAACCCTGAAAAGTAAACGCCAGACAGCTTGGCTCTCTGAAAATATCACATCTCCAGCGGCTGCTGGGTATCTGGGAGTTTGTCACCTGGTAAGACACGTTGTGTGGGTTTGGTTATCCTGTGGAGAGGGCTGTTTCGTGGGGTGATGAGGCGTGTTACCCAGGTGAGGACAGGTCTAAGCCTAGGCGCACAGAATGTCTGCTGGGTGCCGAGCAGCACCCCGCCAGGAGCAGGATCTGATCTGGACTACGCAAGACACCAAGGAGGATGGGCCCACGGAGCCAAACATCGGCATCGGTCCAACCCAGCCTAGGTTTGACTCCAATGTCACTGTCCAACTACACGGGTCTGGTCCCATCCAAGAGTGAGCCAGTCTGCATGTGTGGCTTGACACCGGTCCCCCAGCACTGGGTACAGAGGCTAAGTCTTCCCCATCTTTACAGCGTGTCTGCTAAGCTCATCACATTACACCAGGTACTTCAGGCACTGCATGCATCACCTCCCCGGCACCTGCCCCCCAGCTCTGACCCTGAATACCAGAGCTCACTCAACTGGGAGAACCTGAACAGAGTGGGTGATGCACCATCTTCAAGTCTCACAGGCGTGCTCAGGAAACACTTAGGAATTATTAACTTGCAACCCTGCGAGCTGCTTCACTGAGCAGAAGAATTTTAGATTTGGAAGTAACCTTAGATATCATCAGATTGACTACCATTTCTGATAAGAGACTGGTTTGTTGTGCTTCATGGAGAGGTCACATGATTCCTCTTCTCATTTCAGAGCTGAGTTCTAGCCCTGCACTGTCCAGCAGAGAAGCCACATACAGCTAATTAAATTTGAACTAATTAAAATTACATAAAATTTAAAATACAGTTGCTCAGTTGTATTAGTAACATTTCAAGTGCTCAACAGCCACATGTGGCGAGCGGCATCCGTAGAGGACGGCGCAGAAACAGGACATTTCTGTCACCAGTAGTAGTTCTAGTGGACAGCACTGCTTTAGCCTAACCTCAGTGATTTGAAAAATTTTCATTGAATTATAGCTGATGTACAATATTATGTTAGTTTCAGGTGTACAACAGAATAACTGGACACTTAAATACATTATGAAATGATCATCACAATAAGTCTAGTAACTATCTGTCCCCACACACACAAAGCTAATACAGGATTACTGACCATATTCTTCGTGACTTATTTTATAAATAGAAGTTTGTATCTCTTAATCCCCTTTACCTATTTTGCCCACCAACCCACTTCCCTCCCTTCCGGCAACCACCATTTTGCTCTCCATATCTATAAGCACCTGTTTTATTTGTTCATTTGTTTTGATTTTTAGTTTCCACATATAAAGTGAGGTCACGTAGCATTTGGCTTTCTCTGCCTGACTTATTTTACTTGGCATATTACTCTCTAGGTCCAACCATGTTGTTGCATATGGTGAGATTTCATTCTTTTTTATGCTCAAATAATATTTCATTGTATATATACACCACATCTTCTTTATCCATTCATCCATTGATCGTCACTTAGGCTGCTTCCATATCTTGCCTACTGTAAATAATGATGCAATGAACATATCTTTTTGGATTAGTGTATTTGTTTTCTTTGGGTAAGTATACAGAAGTGGAGTTGCTGGACCGGATGGTAATTCCATTTTTAATTTTTTGAGGAACCTCCATACTGTTTTCCATAGTGGCTGCACAAATTTACAATCCTGTCAAAAGTACTCAAAGGTTCCTTTTCTCCACATCCTCGTCCACACTCGTTCTTTGTTGCCCTCTGATGCTTGTGGGTCGCCAACCCGGGGGTGTGGGTCCCAGGCTAGACTGCACCTCCGCCTCTCCTACGAATCTTGTTGTGGCTCCTTCTTTACGCCTCCATTTGGGGAACGTCTTTTCTGCTAGTCCTCAGGTCATTCTCAGAGACAGCTACTCTGTAAGCAGGTGTAATTTCCACATGCCCGTGGGAGGACGTGAGCTCAGGACGTTCCTGCTCTGCCATCTTGATTCTGACTCCCTTACCCCAGTGGTTTGATAAAGGGCTCTCAACAGCACCAGACCCTCCCAAAGCCTGCATTTGTAACACCAGAGTCTACGTTTTGAAGGGATTCTTCATTAAAATAGGTACACGCGTGGTTGTTACGTAAATATTGCAGGTTGGCCTGCAAATGTTGAAGAATTCTACTCACAGGGCATGTGTTAGAAAGAGAGTTAACCTTCCAAAGGCAGAGGAATAAGTGACAGTGGACAGCACCAAGCACCTGTTATGCACTAAGCACTGTTCTAGGCCACCCACATATACTGTCTCATTTAATCTTCAAACAACTCTCCAGGTAGGTTGATACTCTCGCCAGTGTACAGGTGAGGAACTAGGTCAGAGAAGTTTATGACTTGCCCAAGGTCACACATTTAGTCACTGGCAGAGCTGGCAGTGAAAGCCAAGTACACCTAACTCTTCCCACTTTAACCCCTGCTCTCCAGTTCAAAATTTTGGCTAATTCACCTGGCAGGGAAGGTGTGTATTAGGCACATTACAGTGGATATTATCTGGGACTTTCATTATTCATTTTAACAGTTGGCTGAAAGCAAGGGCAGGTAGTTAGAACAAGGCCAGAAATGAAGAAACAGGACATTTATTTCAGTTTTTCCAAGCTATTCAAAAACCCATCTCAGTCCCCTTTAGTCTCTAGGTAACCACATTAAAAAAAAAAAAAAAAGATGTCTATGCCACCTACTATTCTTGAATTTTTATACCAATAGGGCAAAAAATACATATTAGGAATATGTAGATTAGCTGGAATGACCTTAGAATTCTGCACACATGTGACATGCTAAAACCTAACATTCCCCCCATTTATTTACTGCTTTACTCAAGAAACCCTGGGGCCTACCACGTGACAGGCACTAGGCCAGAGGCTGGGACTGTAAGAGTGAACAATCCCGCGCACAATGGTGCGGTGAGGCTAGTGAGGAAGATACACACTGAACAAAGCCTTTGTGGCCACCCTTTCAAAGTGCCTCACTGATACTTTTATTTGCTATATTTTCATGACTCACACATTCATCTGGCCAAATTTCTGAGAGGACAGAGGTGAGGCTCTACTTTCTAAGAGAGGCATGCCACAGGCCTATGGAATTTTTCAGGAAAGAGAAAATGTTCACTGAAATACTCACCATGTTTGAACACGCCAATCAGAAGTGACTTGTCGGCCTCGGCATCCCACCAATCCACTGGGATCTCCACGCAGTCGATGTCGGGCAGAGGCACGTCCAGCTCCCTGTGGAAGGAAGGGCGTGGACTCAGAGTGCCGTCAACACAGACAAAAAAACAACACAAGAGCTCCCGGCCTGAACCCTTGTACTAAGCCACATCCCGGGCTGCACGCTTAGAAGCCGAAGTAACAACAAATGAGAGGATTCAGATAGCTGGGGGCCAAGATATCTTAACCAGGGCTCTGCCCCTGGTTTACAGAGGGAGCTACATCAGCAGATGTACTTGGTGTTCAGGCTCCACTCAGACTGAATGACGCAGAATCTGAAAGCACCTCGTGGAGAACGCACAGTCAGCCAGCCTGAGGGCTCTACACATGTCAGGTGGTTCTAACGTGCCTCTGTGGTTGACAGCCACGGCAAAAGCCAGCAATATGTTGGTTATGTGAAGGCAGAACACCCTTTCTGACTTCATACATGATACATGCATTCAGGTGTCTGAATTCATACAGGATCAAATGCTGCAAAGTGCCCAAATCGTCTGGATTCAACCTTTGGAGACCCCAAGCACCATTCGAGAACAAGCTAGTCTGCACTGCTACACGTGGGGTATGAAGAGAGTCTTTCAGAGGCTAGCAGCCACAGTAGGAGGCACTTCCTGGTGAGGGTCTGCTAACAGTCTGCTGGGTAAAACTTCTGGCCAAAGGGATGAACACAGCTCACCCCAGGGAGCTGACATGGAGGGATCAGCCCCTCTCTGAGTTTCTGTCCATGTTCTGAGAGCCCACATGGACCCTTAGCTGATTGGCTTTATTTGTCTGAGCACCGCCCTTACTCTTTTGAAGGCTCTGGGGTTTTGGGGAGAACATCCATCTGGATGGCTCTTCCCTCCCACCTCCCAGCTGCCTGGGATGGTGCCTCTGCAATGCTGAAGTTTCTTCTTCCATCAGGTTCTTCTTGTTGTGACACAGGGCTGCCTGCCCCTTGCCAGGCCCAGCTCTCCCTGTGGGGATGGGGCTCCCTGGTCCCTACCTCTCCAGGCAGTGCTCCCTAGCTGGCTCCACCTCAGGGCCCACTGCTCTGCCTGCGTGGTGCCATGGGCTGAACAAATTTTGGGGGATGAGCTGTGATTCATTCCGCATGGCACTTTCTGCACAATAAGGCATTTAACCTGCATGGGACCAGTGAGAGCTAAGACTGAGGAAAGCAGAGGGAAGGAGGGAAGGGGGGGGAAGGGGGTGGGCAATGGACCTACTTGTTCCACGTTCTACTAACTTCCCTCCATCTACGCATCTACGAAAGCACATGACGGGGAGGAGTAAATTCAGATACATTGCTTCTGCCCGGTTAACACTGGATATAAATTAGCAAGTTGAATTCTGCTGCAGATACATGACTGACAAATTGAACTTTTTAGCAACACACCCAACCTCCCTAACCTTACTAGAAATGCCCATAGTAACTACCAAGTAGTAATAGTCAATGAGATGACTGGTCCTAATTACAAAATGCCTCAGGGGTAGGGCTGTCATTGCGTTTCACCTCTCTCCTTCTTTAGTGCTCCTGTGACCACTAAAGTCATTAGCACTGCCCAGTGGAAAGTAAGAGAAAGAAACCAGGGCCCCAGGGAGTCTCAAAGCACAGTTCAAATACCAACACTTGCTAGGTCCCCTGGGAACAAGCAGCGTTGTGGGCGCCAGAGCAAACTGCCAATCTGGGGAAGGTGAAGGAGGCCGTCTGGGGATCCCACTTATACACCGTGACTTCTGACAGTCCAATCAAGTAGTAGCTGGGGGCTCAGCAGCCTCATTCCCCCAAATCCTGGGATATTCCCACAGGATTCTACAGCTTTGGAAACACTAGCTTACAAAACTAAGACACAACACATCAAATGGTGACAAAGTATTAGCAATACGACTAACAAATAAAGAAGAACCACTCAAAGGTAGAAGAGAACTAAGGCCAAGAGTGGGATTCCAAGTAGAGCTTTCAGTCTACACCTGTTGGATCAAATATCAAAGTCACTAATATCTATTGAACAATGATTAGTTAAGGTAGAGAAATGACTGCTTTAAAAGCAATTTTACAACACTACTGGGAGAAAAAAAACCCAACTAAGAACCTCACCAAGAGCTGTGTTTTTAAGCAGCTGTTTTCTCCTTTATTTCACTCGTGGATGATCTGGCTGAATCATCCTCATTCTGCCTGCCTGCTCTACCAGAACTGGTCCTGGGTGGGAGGGAACATGGGCCTCTTGAAACACAGGCAGGTTTGTCCATTTCCATCAACAGGCACTTTATGGCAATTCTTTAACACTGGAAGCTAAGGTTGACCTGTTTTACCTGGCCGGAGTTCCTTCAAATGCTTTATCCGCTGCTTCTCCCAGTATTTCAGCTTTTAGGTAGTACAGCATCCGGACTCGCAATAGTACCCTATGATACATGAACACAGTAATGAAACACATTAGAACCCATAAGCTGCCTGTGAACTGCCATCCCCAAACTGACCTGGGGGAATTCCGGGCGCTCCCAGGTTGTTAGGGCTGTGAAGTTATATATGAGAAAGGACTAGAAAAAGAAAACACTAGGTATTAATGGCAGAAATTATTGTGATCTCTCCATTTCACTGAAGAAAACGTATCTCATCAGTCATCTGTTAAGGTCATCCTGTGGGCGTGGGAGGTGAGGGCAGCAGAAACAGCATCCCACCTGGTCCTTAACAGCAGCGGTCCCCAACTTTAAAAAAAAAAAAAAAAAATTTATTTATTTATTTTTTGGCTGTGTTGGGTCCTCATTGCTGCGCGCGGGCTTTCTCTAGTTGTGGCGAGCAGGGGCTACTCTTCATTGTGGTGCGCGGGCTTCTCATTGCGGTGGCTTCTCTTGTTGCGGAGCACGGGCTCTAGGCGTGTGGGCTTCAGCAGTTATGGCATGCGGGCTCAGCAGTTGTGGCTCGCGAGCTCTAGAGCACAGGCTCAGAAGTTGTGGCGCACAGGCTTAGTTGCTCTGCGGCATGTGGGATCTTCCTGGACCAGGGATCAAACCCGCGTCCCCTGCATTGGCAGGCGGATTTTTAACCACTGCGCCACCAGGGAAGCCCAGTCCCCAACCGATCCCTGGCACCAGGGACCGGTTTCGTGGAAGACAATTTTTCCATGGACCTGGGGGGTGGGGTGTGGGATGGTTCAGGCAGTAATGCGAGCGATGGGGAGCGGCAGATGAAGCTTCCCTCGCTCGCCTGCTGCTCACCTCCTGCTGTGCGGCCTGGACCACTACCGGTCCATGGCCTGGGCGTTGGGGACCCCTGCTTAAGAGGTCTCACCCTGTCCACACGGCCACAATGATCTCTCAGGCAAAGTTGCCTTCCAAGAGGCTCGTTACTAGTTTCCTAGTTTAGTGACCGGTGAGGTTATGTTGAATGGTGCTGTTTTCAAATAGTTTCACTTGCACATAGTTACACGTTACATGAATATTTTAAAGTCTTTTTCATGGCGATAATGCCAGAGAGCAATCCCGTCTTCTCTCCTGTGATTCGGCATGGACCACACTCAGGCTTCATGGGACTGCCCCAGCATGTCTGAGAGGAGGCAATTAAGTATTTGTTGGCCCAACTGGTGTGTCCTGCACCGTGCTGGTACCGTGAGTATGTAACACAAGTAAACGTTAGTTTAACCTTGTTCTTGAGGAGCCTACAACAGTCCAATTGTGAAATAAGGCCAGCCACAAGAGAATCAGAGCACAGCAGACGGCCATGGGAGTTAGGGGCGGGCGGCTTAAGGTATGCAAAACACAGAGTGAAAGCCAAGGACAGGCACAGAGAAGCCCACCACGTCTGAGGAGATGCTGCAGTGAGGGTTACAAGAGTACCTGCCACTGTGTCGACACCAGGCAAGAGTGAAGGCGAGCTACTAAAGCAGAAGCCCGTTTACACGTACTTCTGTACGAACTGATCTCCATGTAAGTTGTTTAAAAAGAGCGACGAGGGCTTCCCTGGTGGCGCAGTGGTTGAGAGTCCGCCTGCCGATGCAGGGGACACGGGTTCGTGCCCCGGTCTGGGAAGATCCCACATGCTGCAGAGCGGCTGGGCCCGTGAGCCATGGCTGCTGAGCCTGCGCGTCCGGAGCCTGTGCTCCACAACGGGAGAGGC
>NW_006791814.1:1128627-1142039 GCF_000442215.2 Lipotes vexillifer
AAAAAAAAAAAAAAAAAAAAAAGAGCAACGAGAACACAAACAGCATGTAAAGTAAATACTACTTTAGAGAAGGTAAGAGGAGGCTGTGCGTTCCCACTGCTGGGCCCTGCACAGAGCATCTCTGGAAGAACCCAGTTAACAGTGGTCACCTCTGGAGAGGGAAACAGGGGCGCTGGAGTGGGAGGAAAACTTACTTTTGACAAAAAATATTTGTTAACACGTGTATGTATTACCTATTCAAAAGGTGTTTAAATAACGAGGGGTTGAGGCCTCTAAAAAAACATAGTTTCTTAGATCTGGGTTGAAAGTGCCACTGTGGGCTTAAGTTGTAGGTGGCAACATAGAAGCTCAAACTTTTAGATGGGAAAGAACCCTTACTTTTCTGCCATACCATTCCTTACCTCAGCTGTCAATCAACTCAATTTCGAGATGTTTTTTCAAAGCTCAGAGAATGAGAACTCTAAGAATTTGCAATCGTCCCTGATCCTTCTGCCTAGCTGGCAGTAGCTGACGGCTTCCTTAGCAAGAACTGGAAAGAGGCTGTCTTAGGTATAGGATTCCTGCCCGCTTGGATCTACCTCAATCAGAGGAAGGCTTCCAGAAGATGTAAGATACAGCTGTTTCTATATCTCCAAGAAGAGGCAAAGGTGTTGATATCTGGCAGTATCTGCAGCACAGGAGAACAGAACTGAAAGCCAGTAGTATTCACCTATACTGCAAATGAGAAGTAAATCAACTCAGAGGACAGACAGACAACTCCTCTTAGAGAGCCACTTCCTCCCAGGCTGAGATGATAACCCCAGGTGGCATCTGACCTCACAGGGAAGGAGAGCTGGAGCTGGTCTGTGACACCCTTCACTTCAGCCAAACAAAACCTATTAATACTTCTGGGTGGCGGTATTCCCTTTTCTTTCCTTTCTTTCTTTTTCTAAAAAACTATTCTCTTGGTATGAAATATACTTCCAGAAAGTGCATTTTGCATAAATGTAGAGCTCGATGAATTTCCACATACTAAACGCACATGTGTATCCAATATCCAGATCAGGAAACAGAACATTTCCCCAGAAGGCTCCCCTGGTAGACCCTTCTGGTCACTATACCCACTCTGAACACACAGTCACTGTCCTGGCTTCTTAGAGCTTAGATTTGAAGCAGCTGCTTTTTAACCTTTTAAAGTTCTTTTGATAACAACTTCACGCCCCTAAATACTATATGTATTACTAATTACGCAAATGCTTTGAGTACTCACTATCTGCCAGCATGTATTAGCTCACTTAATCTTCATAACAATGCTGAGGTAGGAACTATTATCTTCATTTTTAAAATAATTCACCTGCAGGTAAGTAATGGGGCCAGGATTCAAATCCAGACAGTCCTGACCCCAGAGCCTTTCTTGACCCACATCTGATATTGGGGTGGCAGCAAATCTGCTAATTAACAGAGCCCACAATTCTAGAAGCTCACAGTCCAGTTATGCTAAAGAAACTCTGCCTGTTCTCTGGTGCACCCGAGGACAGAACCAGGACCCAAAAAAGGTGGAAGATTCAAGGAAGCGGATTTTAGATTCAATATACAGAAGGACAATTAACTAGAATCATCTGGTAATTAAATGAGTGTTGCTGAGAACTGGTAAATTCCCATCACTAGGAAGGCTCGAGCAGAGGCTGGAGGACTCTCTGTTGGGACACTGCCCACAGAATTCCCACGCTGCGTGGGAGGAGCTGCAAGGCCCCTGCCGGCTCTCAATCTCTTGGTCGCTGAGCCAGAACGAAAGAGGACAATACTCTCCATCAGATTCAGATGAATAAACAGCAGTCAGCTTCTTCAAACGCAGAGAAGCGCGTTACTGCATTATTCTTTGATTCTCAGGGTAAGGCCTGCACTCAGGAAAGATCTTGGGGCTGGTGGTTAGAAATGTTAAGGAATTCCTCAAAGGTCACAATTAGTTCGGCTCAACGTCTCTGATCATCTGTGTGGGTGTCAAGCGAAGTTCTATGTTAATCTCTCCAGCTCAGTCTATTTTCAGTGCTCCAGACCCACATCTGCAGCTGGGGATGGGAGAGCCAAATGTTGCTGCTGTGACTTAATAAGGCAAAACCTGAGTCCTTCGTGTTGCTCTTCAACGTTTACTGAATATAACGATTCTGATTCTGTCATGGCTTCACGCACCGCCGTTCTCCAGCCTATGAGGCTAATGGCCACAGAGTTACCTGCTTTCTGTACTCCTCGCCACACATGATGGATTCTTCTTTAGTCACATCTCTCACATTTGACCCTTTCTCCCCAATGCTACAGTCAGCACCCTAATCTAGGTCATCACGATCAATACTTAGTATTACGACAGAACTCTCCTAGTTGGCCATTCAGCTCCAGGTAAACACCTACTCCATCTTGCAAATTGTTACCAGATTCATTTCCCCCCCCCAGTATCACTTTTTATCATGTTCAAGAAATA
Source organism: Lipotes vexillifer (assembly GCF_000442215.2). Taxonomy (NCBI): domain Eukaryota; kingdom Metazoa; phylum Chordata; class Mammalia; order Artiodactyla; family Lipotidae; genus Lipotes; species Lipotes vexillifer. The sequence goes on from NW_006791814.1 coordinate 1,131,083, forward strand.
TGGTTGCTTAGTACTTACAACAGACTCCTCGGTGAGCCTGCCATACCAGGTCTCCCCATCAAGGAGCCCTCGTCCCTGCCAGCTTCCTTTCTGCTCCCTCACAGTGATGCTGATCCAGTCACAGTGAACATGCCGTTGGGTCCTGCCCCAGCCAGGCTCTGCTATCAACAGCAAGTGCACTTTAAGTGTTTTTTTGTTTTTGTTTTTGTTTTTTTTTTGGCAGTACGCGGGCCCCTCACTGCTGTGGCCTCCCCCGCTGCGGAGCACAGGCTGCGGACACGCAGGCTCAGCGGCCATGGCTCACAGGCCCAGCCGCTCCGCGGCATGTGGCATCCTCCCAGACCGGGGCACGAACCCGCGTCCCCTGCATCGGCAGGTGGACTCTCAACCACTGCGCCACCAGGGAAGCCCGCCCTTTAAGTCTTGACTTGAGATCTACTGCCCCAGAGAGCTTGTACCTTTGTGTGCGGTAGTTTTTATTACAGTATTGGGCATGAGACCTACCTTCAAATATTTGGAGGGATCAAAGGACAGGGTTAGACTTCAGCAGTAAAGGAAAAATAACCACAACCCAACAACTACAGAACCATTAGGTTGATGTTACAAGGAGGAAGAAAGACCTAGCAAAACATCTTGATTTACAGGATAATAAACTCTTTATAACCAGAGGTGTGCAAGCTGAGGCCTTCTCACTGCCTGCCAGGAATGCTGAGGAGGTAAGTCTTGCCTGGCCTAGGAAGCTGGGCTAGATGGTTGCCAAGGGTCCTTTTACTTCTAACAGATACACTGTACAGCGATGCAAGAACCCACATGCAAACCTGTCATTGTTTCATGGCTGGGTGGCCTAACTCCCCCAAACTAAACTTCACAAGAACAGTTTCATTTTCTATCACTTTTTCCTTTATTTCCGCCTGCCCCACCCCAGCTCTTAGCCTCGGGATATAAAGAATACTATCTCAAATGAATGTCCACCAAACACCGGGAGGCCATGAATGTCAAAGCAAGTCTGAAGAGGAAGCAACCTGGCAAAGCGGGTGCAGCTGGGAGCGGTGGCCACCAAGGCCAGTCTTCTGCTCGCCCTGATGTGCCCTCAGGGGTGGAGGGAGGGAAAGGAAAAGGAGAGCGAGCAGGGAAATCACCAGCGTCCTCCGCGAATTTCACTGCGCCAAGGGAAGCCCGCCCTTTAAGTCTTGACTTGAGATCTACTGCCCCAGAGAGCTTGTACCTTTGTGTGCGGTAGTTTTTATTACAGTATTGGGCATGAGACCTACCTTCAAATATTTGGAGGGATCAAAGGACAGGGTTAGACTTCAGCAGTAAAGGAAAAATAACCACAACCCAACAACTACAGAACCATTAGGTTGATGTTACAAGGAGGAAGAAAGACCTAGCAAAACATCTTGATTTACAGGATAATAAACTCTTTATAACCAGAGGTGTGCAAGCTGAGGCCTTCTCACTGCCTGCCAGGAATGCTGAGGAGGTAAGTCTTGCCTGGCCTAGGAAGCTGGGCTAGATGGTTGCCAAGGGTCCTTTTACTTCTAACAGATACACTGTACAGCGATGCAAGAACCCACATGCAAACCTGTCATTGTTTCATGGCTGGGTGGCCTAACTCCCCCAAACTAAACTTCACAAGAACAGTTTCATTTTCTATCACTTTTTCCTTTATTTCCGCCTGCCCCACCCCAGCTCTTAGCCTCGGGATATAAAGAATACTATCTCAAATGAATGTCCACCAAACACCGGGAGGCCATGAATGTCAAAGCAAGTCTGAAGAGGAAGCAACCTGGCAAAGCGGGTGCAGCTGGGAGCGGTGGCCACCAAGGCCAGTCTTCTGCTCGCCCTGATGTGCCCTCAGGGGTGGAGGGAGGGAAAGGAAAAGGAGAGCGAGCAGGGAAATCACCAGCGTCCTCCGCGAATTTTGAGAGTCAGGTCAGAAGATCCTGTACGAACTGCTCTGGTAAGAGAGGCCGGGTTCCGGGGGGAGAAGAGAGATGATTAAAGTAGGCAGAGAGGCTTCAATGCAACTGAACCCTGACCCAGCTTCGAGCACACAGCCTATCTGCCTTTCCAGACCTTGCACGGTGGTACAGGGGCATCGAGTGGCCTCCCACAGCCCCGTGGGGGGTCCCAGGAAGCCGCGCTGTCAGAGCAGAGCTGCCACCAGGGGTGAGGGGGGCACACTCACTTGTTGCAGTGCTGTTTGAGGTGCTTCTTGTAGCCATCATCGTGCAAGACCACCTCGGGGTTGCAGGTGGCAAGCCAGTCTGCGTTCTTTAACTCTGGGAGCAGCAGCTGGTTCTTCGTTTTCTTCCCCTTCCTCCCTCTGGGGACTGGAGCGGACAACCCTGAGACAGAAAGGTACGAACATGAGCCGAGGCGGCTTAAACGCGGCTGTCGGAACAGAGCTGGGCTAGGGTGGCAAAGAGGCAGCCAGGCTATGCACGGTGGCCCTGGACGACAGGCCCTACTCCTCCGTCCCCCAGGCAGGGATGGCGAGGAGGCATCCGGTCCCTAACTTAGTAACCCCCAGGACCATTCAGTCAGGCAGCAAGGATCTACCGAGTGTCCTGTAGGATCAAGAAAGGTGTGGCAGAACCTGTGCCCGTGGGGACCTCACAGCCTAGCCGGGGAAAAGGAATGCTCGATCTGAGACGTGAAGGTGAGCCGTGTCTCAGCACAGGGAAGGAGCAGTACAACGAAATGCCCAGACAGAGGTGGAACTGAGGCAGAGCACGCTGTGTGAGTCCCCATATCAGAGAAGGAACCCCTGTGACACCCAGGTTAGTGGGCAGGACTGGCACGTGGGGAACTTCAAGAGGGCCCACCTGCACTTAAACAAAATATCACAGCTAACACTGGATGATTCTGAGGGAGAATGGAAATGGAAAATATCAGCATCCTTTCCCACAGGTAGCATTCTGGAAATACACCTGAGAAAGAGATGTCCCCAAAGCACAGCAACATGGGCCAGCATGGGAAGACAGACGGAACCACAGGGGTTTGCGCTTCTCAGCTATGGCCCGTGCCACCCCTCACCTGAGTGGTTCTGGAGGGTCTGGGCCTGCCCATCTTTGGTAGGCGTGATCAGTTCCCAAATGAAACTCTTGATCTTCTCGTCCCCCTTGTAGTGCTTGACACAGTACACCAGCAGGGCCCGGCAAATCATCTCCATGTCCTTCTCGTTCAGATGCCACTTGAATCGTCCATGGGTCAGAATGTCCTTCCACCGGCCCCAGCTGAGAGTGGAAATACAGAATGGTGTTAGAGGGCGGAAGGGCCACGCATGCCTTCAACATTGCAGGACAAACAGGAGCCGAGTGCTTCTCGACTCCTGCTGGGCTTACTGATCACCCTGAGTGAGGGCTTTGTCCTGAAAGACCTTCGAGGATCGCATACTGCAGCACACCAAATGTCACTGAGGTGACCTGGACACTGGACACAGAGAGCTTCATACGGCCACTAGGATGTTAAGAAGGGAGGGACGAAAATATCTGGAGCGAGGAATAAATCTGGAATTAAAACAGAGTCCAAGACTTCCCTGGTGGCACAGTGGTTAAGAATCCACCTGCCAATGCAGGGGACATGGGTTCAATCCCCGGTCCAGGAAGATCCCACGTGCTGCGGAGCAACTAAAGGCGTGCGCCACAACTACAGAGCTTGCGCTCTAGAGCCCGCGAGCCACAACTACTGAGCCCACGTGCCACAACTACTGAAGTCCGTGCGCCTACAGCCCGTGCTCCGCAACAAGAGAAGCCACCGCAATGAGAAGCCCGCGCTCGCCGCAACTAGAGAAAGCCCGTGTGCAGCAACGAGACCCAATGCAGCCAAAAACAAATAAAAATAAATAAATCTATAAAAAAATTATTAAAAACCCCAACTGACTCCAGCTGCAGTATTTGAAGGCAATGGTGAGCTCCCAGAAGCTAAACCCTCTACTTCTACCAGAGCCAGAGCCCTGCATGAATCATGCCTTAACTCTAACATCTGCTACACTGATTCCTTATATGTCCTTGGGGGGAAAAGGCAGGAAATCAGTACCAGGCAGTAAATTAGTACCAGAGATCTGCCGTGACAAGCATATGAGAAAAATCACGGCCCGTCTACAACATGGCAGCAGAGCGCAGTGACTGAGGGGGGCCGCGGGCAGAAGGCACAGCTCTCTCTTCTGCCAGCAGGCCCTCCGCCAGCCCAGACCCCGGAGGTGAGTGGAGAGACACACTGGACAAATCTCAGGGACTGAACCGAAGAGGGGAAAACAACAAGAAGAACAAACAGGTGGCGCCAGCACCCACCCAAAGACGAGCAGGTTCTTCTCCACCCGGAAGCACTCGGCTCGGAGGTAGCGTCGGGTTTTGTCATTGAGGCGCCTGGACCTCGTGGGCCTCTCATCAGAGTCACTGTCCAACTCTGAAAACTCCATGAGCTCATCCTCCTCAAAAGAGTTGTAGTGTTTGGTCTGCTTCCTCACGCGCGGGCGGTCGATCACTAAGCTTTCCTGGAAACAAGAGAGGACTGCTGGGGACAAAGTCCCCTTCACTCTCCCTGCATCACAATGCAGGTCCTGCTGCTGTTCCTCAGGACACAGTTGGGAAAGAACCACCCCCATCTCGTCCTCCAGCAGGAAATGCTCTTCCCAGCACACCTGCTGTGTCCACGACAAGCAGAGGGGACACTCTTGGACTTGCTGAGGTTGGGGTGTCCCTCCGCCCCTAGTGCTGGCCGCCCTCATCTGCTGGTTTTGCAGTCTAACAGGGGCCTGGGCAGGCGAGGCCCCCCAGCGCCAGAATGGCCTCCTGTTCTTGCCAAGAAGGATGGGAGTGGTGCACCCCAGCTGTTGTGCCCAGCATGTGGAGGCCACCTGTGCTCTGGAGACAGAAGGAGTTGGAGAATTCCATCTGCTCAGCAACTTTTGGAAGACGAACACAAGTTACTGCCACTTCATTTTCCCTTCCACTGGTGCCACTAACCTTTTGTCTTTCATGGAAAAGATAACCTCTAGCTCAGGAAACTCACCCATTCTGGTGGCTCCCTTGGCCAAGACCATCACTTCCCTGGTCTCCATGACTTCATGCTTCTCGCCCCTCCCCCCATGCCTCTTCCCAAAGCTCAGCTAAGCTCCTGCATACTGTCTCAGGGCAAGAGCTTTTTCTTCCCCCTCTTGCCCACTGTCCTGCACACAGAGTAACTCCCTGTGACATTGTTAAACATTAGAAACAGGTAATTGAGGGGACTGCAGAATCCTCCTACCAGGAGAAAAGAGGTTGGATTAAGCAACCTCTGGCGATCCTACGGAAGAATAGTTAAGGCTGGACGCTGGTTACTGAATCAGCTAGATGCAAGCAGGGACAGTCTCCTGGGTCTGTGAGTCCATGGGAGTTCAACACTCACCCAAGAAGACAGGCAGAAAGTGATGTGTGCTCATCCCTGAGGGAGGTAACTGGGTCAGAGATGGAGGGAGGGGAAACTAACATGTATGGGCTGCCTCACATGGGCTGGGCAGCCACCTTCACAATGTTATCTCTAACTCTGCAAAGTGGGCGTCACCACCTCCTTTGTTCACATGTCTTTTTTCACTCTCTCAGTGAGGTCAGTTCCCTTGCCCAAAGACATACAGCTAGTCAGTGGCAGAGCCAGTATTCAAACTCTGGTTTTATTCCAAGGCTATTCTCTTTCTCATGTTCAGAAATAGGAAAATTTAAGATACTGAAAAGAATGGAGGTGGACCCAACAAACTTTTCTTCATCATGCTTTTTTCCTCTAATGTTTGTCGGAGGTAAAGTTCCTTGCATAGCAAGTGTTGAAATAGAGGAAAACGGTCACATGCCAAGGACAGGATTTTGGCTTGGGTCAGAGGGCTGATCTTGACCTGTTTGGCCAGTTCCAGTTCTAACTGTTTTTATCGAATTTCCTGGACACCCAGCAGACTGTATGCCCCATTAGGTCACTTTAAAGATAACATTTCTCAAGCTGTATGTGCCAGGCATGCTTTAAGTGGGTTACATACAGCACCTTATTTAAGAACTAAAGCTTAGGAGTAAATAATGATTTGAGCTGGTAGGAATTTACGGTCCCATAAGATACCAGTGAAATGTTCAATGAAATAAAATATTCTCAGTGCTGTACCTTCTCACTCTTTGCTTCAGTGTCCAGTTCAGCTATTTTAGCCCATTTCTGCCAAAAGTTTGGGTCATCTAAGGAAATATCCGTTCTGTTTCCTGAAGCCACAAAGCTAGCCTGTGAAGAAGAAAGAGCCAATAAACTGTACTTGAACACAAACTGTAAAACACCTGTGTGATCTCAAATGCACCAGACTCAAGAATATTCTCCATCCGCATTCAAAATCAAAACCCCTAACAGAGCTGCCAAAATGAAAGTGAAAATCTTGAAGCTATTGTTTGAAAATTTTATTTTAAAGGTGGGGTAAGGATATTACAATTTCAACCTACAGGATCATTTTTTATAACTTAAACTGGGAAGCAGGAGGACAACCCCTGGGAGATGATGGCAACGTATGTCCAGTTGCCCGTGAAAGGGCTGATTCTTAAAACTTCCCTGGATATAGTTTTCTTTCAGTTCACCAATCCCCAAGTTTCCACTCTGGGAAAGGCCCTGGCTGGGCCATATGAGGTGTACAGAGATGAGCTATGCCTCTAAAGCACAAAATGTCCCTGAAAAAGTCCTTCCCCCATAAGCCACCAAACAGGTGATTTGATCACACACGTCATGAAGCTCACAGAACCTATGGCGAGAGAACCTGAGAGTGATCTGATAAGTGGTCTGGTTAGTTGAATTCTAAATCCAGCGACCTGACGGGCAGAGGAAAAAGGCACCTAGACTAGAAGCTGGGAATCTTGAATAAAATCTCTTGTCTCATGAAATGAACAAAATACGTGCTCACTGGAATTTCAACTCCCTGACACTGATCAAGGAGTGCTCTCCAAGGGACTCGGGATGACCATTCGAGGGTTTTGGAGCAGAGTCTCCGTGAACAGCGAGGAAGGCAAACTGCAAACCCAAGTGTCTATCCTGCCCACGGAAGATCAGCTCCAAGGATTCAGAGTGGTGATTTCTTTTCTAGCTTGTGACCCTATTCAAAGCCTCTCTAAGAACCTGCATCTTCAGGGTGGCACACAGAACAGTTGTGCAGCCAGACCATTTCAACAGTCTGCATTTAGACAAACAGCAGCCTGGCTAATGAGGGTCAAAGAATAAAGACTTTTCTTTCCACTGCCACCCCACGTGGACTCTGCGGACAAGGCCTTATACCTTGGCAAAAGTGGATCCTTTCCCTTCAGACTGGATGGTGATGGTGTGGGTTCTCCTCTGCAGAATCTGGTCTATGTCTTCTTCACAGAACTTGGAGCCTTCGTCTTCCTCATCCATTAGGGCACCGTAAGCACCTTTCCGGAGCAAGTCCTCTACCTCCATTTTTGAAAGCTGCTGTACCTGGATAGGTCACCAAAGGCTACTCACAAAGTGGGAAATGCACAGGAGAAAAACAGCCTCAAATCTGACCTTCATGATTCAGTACCCAGTTCCTCCACTAACTGCACATGTCAGAAGAATAAAGACACAAGATTTAGAAAATGAAAACCCAGATAGACACTCAAGAGAATGATGGGGAGGGCAGGCAGACAATCCTCCAGGGAGCTCTGGAATAAAACCCAGCACACGACCCAGTGGCCCTAACATTCCTCAGGATGCTGGTTATTATCAAGTGTCACAAACCATTAAAACTATGCACCACTGAAGAGAATATATTTAATGTTTATTTTATGTTTTAGTTTGAGTCTGTATCTTTAAAAACCTCCAGATGTACCAAATGAGCTAAAGAATAATGAGTTATTCATTATTAAATAAATACAACAGTATTGGAAATGATGTCATTTCTTAACTAAAGAAAGGATCCCATGCCAAGTGTTATCTTCTCAACTGCTTGTTGAAAACAGGAAATGGGAGTTCAAAACACCCTTTCCTGGTTCTAATTAAGAATCTGGTTCTCTTTATATCAATCACAGGAGGGAATTCCATGACTCCCAGCACTGGTAACTTGAAGTATTAAACTTAGCAACATACGCATAGCTAAGAGGATGTAGAACATCTGGACTAAAGACAACTCAGAAGGGCCAGAGATTAAGGAGATATTCTGCTTTGTTTGCCTAGACTTTAATACAATTCAAGAATCTTAGCAGCAATTTTTATCCCCTCTAGAGGGGGAAAAGAAGATTGTGTTAACTGCCATATTTCAAGCTGATCATTCATTCATTCATTTTTTCACTGATCATCATGCATTGAATGTCTTCAACATGCCAAGTACTGTTAGGGGTGCTGGGTAAGATAAAATAGCTCACCTTCAGGGAGCTCAAAGTCTGCAGTATGAGATAAAAAGCATGGTGATAGGGCTTCCCTGGTGGCGCAGTGCTTGAGAGTCCGCCTGCCGATGCAGGAGACACGGGTTCGTGCCCCGTTTTGGGAAGATCCCACATGCCGCGGAGCGGCTGGGCCCGTGAGCCATGGCCACTGAGCCTGCGCGTCCGGAGCCTGTGCTCCGCAAATGGGAGAGGCCACAACAGTGAGAGGCCCGCATAACGCAAGAAAAAAAAAAAAAAAAAAGCATGGTGATAATTTAGAGTTAAGTGTTAAGATCTACTGATTTCCAACAGGCAATGTGTAAAACTCTATTTACTGAAATGTTACTGCATGTTGGGCAATCCTACCACCCAACTGCTCCTACAGATTCCTTTACTCATCTATAAAATACAGAGACCTGAACCTGAATTACCCTCTATTGCAGGGAATTAGCCATTAAAGATGTGCGGCCCGACTCAACTTAGTGAAAGGGAACCTTAAAACAGCTGTAGGAATGAAGAATTCAGAGAGGCCCCGGGCTGCACGATAAATTCTTCTCTAGGCTCGAAAGCAGGTACCCCATTCTCACCCCATGGTGAGTACCCCATACTCACCCCATTCGTGCTGCCCTTTCGGTTGATGTCCTGAAGGACAGCCTTGTCCAGACCCAGCTTCAGGCTGGCCTTGTCAAACATTTCCCGCTCGTAGGAGTTCCGTGTAATGAGGCGATACACCTTCACGGCTTTACTCTGGCCTATCCGGTGACATCGGGCCTGAGCCTGGGAAGGAAGGAGGGTCACACACATCGTGTCACCAGACAGAACGGAAGCAGCCCAAGGAACGGGGAAATGCTTATATTCCATGTGGGGTGAGTGGCTGACTCTCACAGCTACGAGTCATGGGACTGGTTCCAGAATTCACCCAAATGCCAGCTACCCCGTCAAGAGCACCCATTTCATTACCCGTTATTTACTGAGTGACTGCTGTATGCTGGGACAAAGTGATGAGAAGGACCTGGCTTCCTACCCTCCCTAGCCTGTGGTCTGAGTGCAGGCACTCATTCCCAGGATGCTGTCTCGCTCTCTGGGGAAATGTCTCACCCAGAGCAAGCAGCACCACTTTTTAAGTTTTCTCATTTTAATACAGAAATTTTCATAGACGAAAGTAGAGAAAAGTGTAAGGACCTCTTATGGTCAACTCTTGCTTCATCTCTGCTATGCCTCTACCCTCCAATATTACTATGAAGCAAACCCTTGGCATCATACTGATTCATCCTCACATATTCCAATACGTATTTCTAAACATAAGGACTCTTGTAAAATGTATTACCATCACTATACTTCAGAAAATTAATACTAAGTACTAACTATCTAGTGTTCCAATTTCCCTGCTTATCTCATATATATTTCTTTAAGTTTGATTGTTTGGATCAGGATCCAAATAAAGCCCATGCATTGTAATTGGTTGATATATCTCTGCCTTTGATCTCTCCTTTTCTTCCAAATGCCAATTATTTGTTGAAGAGACCAGGTATCTGTCCTACAGTTTCTCACAGTCTATATTCTGCCGCCTGCACTTTGGCTGTGTCACTGAATGGATTCCTCCGTTCCCTTTATTTCCTCTAAACTGGAGTTATACCTTGAGACTTGATCAGGTTAAGATTTTACCTTTGGCAAGTGTAATCCATAGTTGGTGTATAAATTTCCATCGAAAGGTACATGATGTTTGGTTGTCTTTCTTTTGAATTGATGATCATTGCCTAGATCCATGATTTCATTAGTGGTTACAATTCCCCTCATTAATTGTTTGGTTACCCTGATGTACAGTTCATATAGGAGAGACAAGCTAAATGTCTGATTCTTTCTCTTTATTTAATCAGTTTCCAAATGAACACCTTCCAAAAGTGACTAATGAAGATTTTTATAATTAGTTTCTTAAGGAATACAATGCAAGTATGCATTTAAGTAATATCTGTGCTATGTTTTACTGCATTGCTGTTTTATTTTTTTTAATAAATTTTATTTATTTGTTTATTTATTTACTTATGGCTGCGTTGGGTCTTAGTTGCTGTGCACAGGCTTTCTCTAGTTGTGGCGAGCGGGGCTACTCTTCATTGCAGTGTGCAGGCTTCTCATTGTGGTGGCTTCTCTTTATTGCAGAGCACGGGCTCTAGGCACACAGGCTTCAGTAGTTGTGGCATGCAGGCTCAGTAGTTGTGGCTCTCAGGCTCTAGAGCACAGGCTCAGTAGCTGTGGCGCACGGGTTTAGTTGCTCCGCGGCATGTGGTATCTTCCCAGACCAGGGCTCAAACCCATGTCTCCTGCATTGGCAGGCGGATTCTTAACCACTGCGCCACCAGGGAAGTCCCTGTTTCTTAATGCTATTCAAATATGGCCCATGGAAAACTCCTCAAGTTGGCTCCTGAGTTCTTCTTCTTCTTTTTTTTTTTTTGTGGTACGCGGGCCTCTCACTGTTGTTGCCTCTCCCGTTGCGGAGCACAGTCTCCGGACGTGCAGGCTCAGCGGCCATGGCTCACGGGCCCAACTGCTCCGCGGCGCGTGGGATCTTCCCGGACCGGGGCACGAACCCGTGTCCCCTGCAT
>NW_006791814.1:1143330-1158319 GCF_000442215.2 Lipotes vexillifer
GCCTCTCACTGTTGTGGCCTCTCCCGTTGTGGAGCGCAGGCTCAGCGGCCATGGCTCACGGGCCCAGCCGCTTTGCGGCATGTGGGATCTTTCTGGACCGGGGCACGAACCCGTGTCCCCTGCATTGGCAGGCGGACTCTCAACCACTGCGCCACCAGGGAAGCCCACTCCTGAGTTCTTCTGACATGATTCAGTGAAATATGGAAAGGAGGAAAACTATGAAAAATTCTGGTATTATATTTGGAGGTGTCAGTATGAACTCACAGTTAGGGGTGTGTGTGTGTGTGTGTGAATATACACATAGATAAAGAAAAAGATATGGATATGTCTGTATTTATGTTTGTATGTTATATCAAAGACCAGCAGTATCTAACAGCTCCCTTGCTTTCTGGTATGACAACATGTTCCATGCTCCCATTGTATATTTCCTGCCCAGACCTGGATTCAGCCATTTTTTCAAGTAGTCCAAGAGCTTCTTTCAGTGGGAAGTGGCAGTAGAGACAAACAGTCTGGATGCTCCCTGCCACTAGGTTGGTCATTGTTCCTGGGTCTACTCAGTGGGTAAGAGCAGAAGCGTGTGTGTGTGTGTGTGTGTAGTGTATACAATCATGGGCACACATATGACAAATTACATCATGAAATCATACTGATATTTTAATTCAAATTTGGGACTACGGGATTTTAACTTCATTAACTATACATCTGTATTGCTTTTTAACCATGTTGAAAAGCTCAGTTCTTAACCATGCCAATATCATTACTCATCTGATTTATCCCACAAATATATAAAATATCAGAAAAACAGTATCATTATGATCACCACCGAAACATAATTACTGAAAACAATGTAAGGTTTACTGCCCTCCCACCCTGGGACATATCCCACCAAGAATGTACAAACTCCAGTGTTTTAAATACACACTGGGGCTTCCCTGGTGGCACAGTGGATAAGAATCTGCCTGCCAATGCAGGAGACACAGGTTCGATCCCTGGTCCGGGAAGATCCCACATGCTGCGGAGCAACTAAGCCCGTGCGCCACAACTACTGAGCCTGCGCTCTAGAGCCTGTGAGCCATAACTACTGAAGCCCGTGTGCTTAGAGCCCGTGCACCACAATGAAGAGAAGCCCCCACTTACCACAACTAGAGAAAGCCCGCGCACAGCAACTAAGACCCAACGCAGCCAAAAATAAATAAATTTATTTAAAAAATAAAAAATAAATACACAGTGGCAGATAAGTTTCTTTTTCACAGTGGCAGGATCAGCAATTCTAGCACACTTTCTATGTAATCTAGGATTGAGCAAATGTGTAAATATACTGAGGGTAACAGGAGCCAGGGTTTTCACTGCTGAAGAAGGAAGTTACAAACACGGAAAGAAAAAAAACTAGAACAACTCTGTGGCATTAGAATGGATTTGGAGGTATCAGTATTAACTCATGGTTAGATGTGCACATATGTGTATAAAACCACACAAAGACATGAATGTGTGTGCCTTTGTTTATGTAGACACATGCATGTATATACACACATATACATATGAATCCATGTTATGTATATATGTATATTTATTCCCTGTGTGTGTACGTATGTAGTCTAGCTGTGTCCACTGAGAGGGCCTAGAAGAAATGGCATCCCGGTAGCAAAGAACATAACGAACCCTCAGATCTTGGTTTCTAAACTCCATTCTCCATAACAAGAGAGAACAAGGCATGTTAGAGAAATGATTAATTCCAGGGCCAGAGTAGTCAAAGTACAGGATGAGCCTGAAACATACCACTGTGCCGGAATATAAGGAAGTACTCAAAGAATGATGGAGACGCATCAAAATAACACCTGAAACCTAAGAGGCTTCCGCTGGTTAGGTCCAGGACTATCTGAACATCAAAATAAATATCGTATGGAATATAACCCACTGAATAAAAGAAGAACCCATGAGTACATACTGACATAAATAAACTAATGGGAGAAAAGGGAAAACTCTTCCTCAGAGTAGAAAGTAACTAAAAAATGTAGAATGACTGTTAGAAAATCACCACTTTGCAACCATAACAGTGATGACTGATCCAGGCAAAAATAACCAAAGGAAACTAAAACTAGTGGGTGAAACTTTGATGAGGAACAGGATATTACATAGTCTCAAAGCGTCTCTCCAAAGCTACTTAGTAATTTCAAAGGGAAAAATAGCAACTTCACAGTAGAGAAATCTGGCAGACGCCACTAACTAAGCTCAAAGTACTTATTATCAACAAATGGACATCATGTTCCTCTCGACATGACACACTGAGAAGGACATATCACTTCGAGGTATCACTAAACCTGAACTCAATCCTGAGGAAATACAGACACAAGATAAGGGCCTATCTATAAAACATCTAGCCTGTACCCTTCAAAGACATCAAGGTCGTGAAAGGAAAAGAAAGATCAAGGCACTGACCCATTCAAGGAGACATGAGAACTAAACGAAGTGGGTGATCCTAGTTTGGATCCTGGGGGAATAACAACTATAAAGAATGTTGAAAGAAATGATAAAATTTGAATATGGACTATGGATTAGAGATACTATTCTTATTTCTTTATTCTGAGAACTGAACCCTGGTTATGTAAGAGAATGTCCTTGCACTTAGGTAATACACGCTAAAGCACTCAGGGGACAACTTACTCTCAGATGGTTCAGACAAAAAGTGGCGTGTGTGTGTGTGCACACACGTGTGTACGTACTCAGAGAGACAGGAGAGAGTTAGGGCAGAAATGATAAAGTAAATGAGGCAAAATGTTAGCAGTTGATGAATCTGGACAAAGGGTATACTGGAGTTGCAAACTGAAATTATAACACAATGAGGATACTGAAAAATGAAATACAAACATTTGAGCATAACTCTTGGGGTTATGCTGTCCACATCATATAGAGCTAGGTTCAACTGTTTCATTTCGCTTTTGAATTTTAGGGTTTGATTTTTCCCACATTAATTTAACCACAATGAAGGGGGTGGGAAAGAAAAAAACTAAACCAAGTAACCTTGGAAATTGGTATTTTGATTATATACTTTAAGACCAACGACCTAAAAAACACTTTAGTCCAATACTATGCACAGGTACATTTATTTTTTGTAGAATATGGGTTAGTAATTCTGAAACTACTTTATGCGTATGCTAAGATTGAACAAATGAGTAAATGTACTGTGTTATGACAATGAGACCAGGCTTCTCACAGCCAGAGAAAGGAGTTACGAACTCGGAAGAGTGCAGAAGGCTAGAAGGATTCCTGTGATGTTGGACTGGAATCAGAAATCTCACTACAGATGGATAGACAGGGAATAAATACAGAGGTGTGGTACTAGTGCTTGTGTCAGTATGCACATCTATATTTCCTAGCTCTGTCTGCTCAGAGTCTAGAACCAGTAACACTCCAGTGGCAATGGGCACACCTAGTAGCCAGACCTTGGTTTCTAAATGCCATTCTCAACTAAAAGGAACCAGGGAGCCTTGGAGGAACAGTCGGTTCCATGGATATGGCAGGAAAAATGTAACATGAACCTGAGTGTCTTGTGGTGCCAGAAAATAAGAAGTGCTCACAAACTGACAGGAGCATGTCTAAAGGACAGAGGAGCCAACCTGAAGGGCCTCCTAATGACCAAATCTGAACGGCAAAATAAACAATGCGAGTAGTGGATTATAACCTATAACTTAAAATGGATATCCAGGAATCCATACCAATACAAATACATAAATAAATGAGGGACAAAGGACAGCTGTTCTTTACAGTAGGATTCCAATTCCTACTGTAGAAGGAATGACTGAAATAGAAAATTACCGTTTGCCAAACACCATCGTAATAATTACTGAAGGCAAGAACCACTGATGAATGCTAAAATTAATAAGCAACAGTACGATAAGAAACAGGATATTTATAGCATCTCAAAATATCTCCTCCCAACATACTGACTATGTTTCAAGATAAAAATAGTAACTTTACAGTGGAGAGACCTGGCAGACACCACCTCAACCAAGTAATCAAGGTTAACATCACAAGTAATAAGACATATCGACATCATGTACCCCCGAGAAGGATATAACATCACTTCTATGATATTCTTGCCAAAAATACATAACCAAATCTGATCATGAGAGAAACATCAGGCAAACACAAAGTGAGAAACAATTCTACAAAACGGCTGGTCAGTATCCTTCCAAAGTGTCAAGGTCACGAAAGTTAAGGAAAGACAGGAGATGTCACAGATTGGAGGCTAGCGCTAAGGAGTTGTAACTTCTAAAGGAGATGTGAAATCCTGAATTGGATCCCAGACCAGAAAAAAGAACACCGGTAGAAAAATGAAGGAATTTGAACAGGGTCTGTAGATCAGAGCACTGTATTGATGTTAATTTCCTGGTTTCGATAATTACACTATGGTTATACAGAATGTTAACATTAAGGGAAGCGGGGCAAAGGATCCTAGAGCTCTGCACTATTTCGCACCTTTTTTTAAAGTTTAAAATGATTTCAGAATAAAAAGTTTTTAAAGATTTTGTTTTATAACGCCATAAAATACTTAGGATGGTTCCAAAGTCAAATATACAAAAAGGCATATTCAGAAAAACCAGCTTCTATTCGTCACTTCCCTGTTCCCTCACCGCCTCCCCCCAGGAGGTAACCATTTAAATCGAAGGTCTTTGTTTATCTTTCCATGGCGGGGAGACATGACAGACAGACAGACAGATAGACAGCCTTTTTAGATAAATGCTACCATACTATACATACTTTTTCCATCTTATTTTTTTCCACCCAACAATATATTCAGGAGATGACTCCATAGCGGTATGTAGAGATATTCCTCATTCTTTTATCAAAGCTGAACATACCGTTTTAGGCAACAAGTCTCCTACTGATGGACAACTAAGTTCTTTTGTTTCTGGCTATTACAACTAGTTGCCACACCTTCTTTTACTATCTTTAGTGATTGTAAATCTTCATTATTAGGAGAAAATCTGATGGATAGCTGTGGTAAATAAAGGAAGTGATCAAGGTAAATAATATGGTTTGTGGAAACTATAAGGCAGTAATAATCTGTGCTCATTAAGTACTGACACTGATTTTCTTTGTTTTGGCTTACCTGGTGTTGAGGGCAAATTACAAGAGGGAGTTTAAGAAATATTCTGAGCAAAGGTCTAATAGAGGAGAGCTACAGACATCACTAATTTATTACCTTCTTGGAATCCATATCCCCATTTGTCCTCAATACCAGAACCCTGACTCTTATACAAGGGCAGCGATCTATTCAACTGAAACCATTTCCAGCCTCCCAGGGCTGGCGTGGTAATACAGTTCTGGACAATGAGATGTAACGGCAGTCTATCAGGGATATCTGGAAAAGTTCTGCTCTCTTGAAAGGTGTCACACCTTCCTTCCTTATTTTTCCTACCTGGGGTTTGAAGTATCCATCTTGGAAGCAAGAGCGTGTGAACCACACTCACTGAGGATGGTGGAGCAGAGAGACAGTAGGGACCTGGGACTCTCACGTCACCATGAAGCCACCTCACTAGTCCTGGGATACCCATGTCTGGAAAACAAACCTCTGCTGGGGCTGGGGGTGGGCAGGGGGCACTGTCACGAGCAGCTAGATGGTACCAGGAGATAAACACGTTCTCTACCAAGACGACTTACCTGAAGGATAACAGGATGAGTCCTGCCACATTTAAGAGACTTGCCATTTTACAGTCAAATCTCATATATTCCTTATTTTCCTTTTCAGAACTCACACACACAAAAATGGGGTAGAGAGACACATTGAGAACTAAGTCAACAACTGAGGTGAAGCGCAAACAAAACACACCAGCAAAGGTATAAACATAGAACCCTTGTAGCTAGACCACCAGTAGGAGGCAGTGGTGCTACCCCTTGCCCCCCACGGCTCTCCATCCCAGGGGAAATTTCAGCGCTCCAATGCTCTCCTGCATGATTTGTAGGCACCTAGTTTGTTCTGCACTTTTTAACACATTTGAGGTGAACAAAAGCCTTTAAGAAACAAGTAGTCAGGTTCAGAAAAATTTTAAACAGATACAGATCCCAATGACTGTGATGGGTAGAAAGGCAGAGTCTCCAAACAGTGACAGATTTCCAATTGATTCCAGCCCTCAATTCACTGTTGTCAGGTGCAAGTCCAGAACCTTACACCACGTCTTTACAATCACGTGAAAATTAAATAGCTGGTACAAAGAACCACACATAATGTTGATTCCTCTCTTGACCCTTACATTACTCTTTCAAATTATTAGTTCTATTACATTTTAAAGGTACATTTTCTTTAATACTTTGAAATACTGTTTGTACCTGAATGAAAATCTACATCATCAGAGAGGTTAAAAAAATCACCTATAGTCCCACAAGAACCCAGCCACATCTAGCATGCTGGGACACTTCCCCAGTTCATTTTCTACACGTGAGTATTTTATTTCACGTCCAGCAATTTTACATTTCTCCTGGCACGCAGAAAGTCTGTATCCGCAGGCCACCTACTCATCAGAAGAGGAATCAGGGGCTCTCAGTGCAGTATGGATCAGCGGGCACTGACTGGGAAGCTGCCCTCCCTCAACTATCTCCTTTGCAGTCCTACTTTGGAATCTGAAATTTCCAGCTCCAGATTTATCCTTTGGGGAAAGGTATCAACCCCTCTGACAATGTAAACATCTCTGGGAAAGAACGCCGATATCTGCTCATTGCACCGTTATTTCCACTGCGTGGTTCAAAAGCCCTGAGCACTTTTCTTTCCCCAGGGCCTGGCCTGGTGTGTAGGGCTCAATAAATGTGTCATAAGTCAGTCAAGACCTGGCTGAGAATAGGAAGGAAGGAGAGGAAAGTTAACAGCATGGGAAAAGGGAGCTTTGGGGCAGCAGAAAAAAGGAGCAGGGAGTGAGAAAGAGAGGACACTGAAAAGAGAGGCAGGAGAGTACTTGAAAGCAACTTGACTCACTTTATTTGGGACTGACGCTGTACTGTAAGCACCTGTCCCACCTGCCTCAGGTGCACTACCGACGCTCACCCCACTCTAAGTCATTACACTTCTTTTTCCCTCTGTCTGGAACATTCTTCCTACTGATTTTATAACTTAAGATCCCCGCCCCCATCATTTAGGTCTCTGCTCAGATGTCACCTTTTTGAAGAAGCCTTCCTACACCACCCTCTACATCAGGGCGTCCAATCCCCATTATTCTTACCCTGTTTCGTTTCTTCGTAATAAGTATCACTATCTGGGACTATCTTACTTATTTTTCCTTGCTTTTTTGCCTGCCTGCTCGACTAAAATGAAAGCTCCATGAGAGCACACACCATGGGTCTCGGTCACTGCTGTGTCTCCAACACTTTAAACGGTGCCCGGCACATTCCAGTGTTCAACAAACATAACAAACATTCACTGAACGCCTGGACCATGCAATGAAGCACTCACAAAGCCTTACTTTCTCCTAGCAAAGAAAAGTAAACTCAATAGAGTTTAGTCGTCCAAGTGCAGGCATACATTCTACCAAGCAAGAGGCGGTGCCAGCAATATGATGGCGGCAGGGGAAGTGGCAAAGGGAACCAGCACCTCTCCTTTCTTGGAGCGGAGTGTCAGGCCCCTGGCTCCTCAGGCTGGATTCCCTCCTCCCTTCCACAATCCTCGGCACAGGCAGGAGCTGCATTACCCTGTGGCTGTGCTCTCGGCTAGGACACCTGCGCCCAGGCTTCCTGAACTCTCCCTTCGGGGACAACCTTACCCACAGGAAGGACGGGAGCTGTGCAGCGCTACCACTGTCACCTTGTGGCCTCTGCAAGGGTGGCACGGTACCTTGCTTTTGCCACAGGCCCACTCAGCCCTCAGGGCTGGCAGCAGTGAGAAGAGGTGAAGAGAACAAGTAAAGAAACCAGTGTTTCACTGCTCTTTGCCCTTCTCAGGCTACGGTGAGCACCCTTTGTCATTTTTTGAACTCAGGGGTTACAGGTACTATAGAAAACCTACACAAAACCTGCTGCAGCTGACGTACCAGGACTGAATCACAGCTGTCCCTCCTGGGTGAAGGCACAGTTTGATTTTTCACACACACTGATGCTAACACAGACATGTTCAAGGTTTGAGAGAGGATGTGGCATTTACCTGATCCTCTAGATAAGACCTCCCTAATAAAGGGACCTAAAAATCGATTTACTGGAACCTACTGTCCTGGAACCTAAGGACCCTGTGCCTTCACTTGTCTGGAAAGGGGAGCAGAAGGATTTGGGAAGGGCTGATGGAGTAGACACTAGAGCAGGAGCCCTAGTTCTCTGTCCTCGTATTTCTGGGAGGGAATGTTGGCTCCCAGGTAGGAACGCAACAGTCTCCTTCGCCTCCTTTGTCTCTACTCCAAAGGAGTGACTGATCTCATCAGTGAAACGGGAGATCTGGTCAGGGCTCCTATAGACTCACCCGCCCCCCCTGCATCCCCTGCGGAGGGCAGAGTCCCCCCTCTGTCACTGCAGGCTTACGAGGACAGCCTCTGCTCTGCAGGCGGCTGCCAGCAGTTCTCAGTGGGCAAGGTTAACTGTGGGATGAGGGTGCGCAAGTGCAGGAGTCCTCGGAAGTCTAAGTCTGGCTACAGGTCAAGCTATACCATCTAATCCACCATCACAATTTATTAAAGCTGATGCTTTGATCCTTTGCACTCCTGGGTCTATTTCTTAACTGGTTCTTTTGGAGTCAAAAGGGAGAGAAATACAATTTACTGGACTCCTCAGACTCTAACGAGACCAAAGGAAACAGGATGACATCCAATGTCATCTGATTTATGAAGACCTAGGTTTTAAAAACATACATATTTCTCTAGCAAGTCCTAAGCCTCTAATTCTATCCCCAAAGCACAGGAAACCCCAGCAAAAAGATCAGAAGGCTGAATGAATGAACTTTTAATAACAACAAAAAAGCGCCAGAAAAGGTAACTCTGCTCTCTGACTTCCAGCTGAGTTTTCAGACAGTGCAGCTCTGTTCCACAGCCATGGAAGCTGGCTTGTCTGCAGGCCTGCCTCAGGGCCTGGGCTGAGCCCAGCCTCCCCCTAAGCAGGTTGGCTTCCCTGTCAAGGCTCGGAGGGGGTCTGCCTAGGGGTCGAGAAGCAGTGTCCTGGCACTGTCACTGCTTCCCCATGATGTCCCGACTCAGGATAAGCACGGACTGCACCGCATCTGTCCAGGCTGTTTGAGACCAGAGTGAACACTTACATGTTCTACCATCTGAACTTGACCTCTGGAGCTATGCTAAAATTCCACTAGGGTAGGGGGTAAGACCCCGTTCATAATGGGACTCTCTTTTCGTGGCCCTGATGTTTATATCAGGTAGCATGTGCTTCAATCCACTCACAGATGAATGTTCTATGCCAAGCCCATTTCCAAAGGAAATATGATCATCTTGTACCAGAGTAGGAATCGTGGCTCTTCAATAACCATGAAGAACTAAAGACGACTGAAAGCTTTCACTCATTTATAAAAAGTATCAGAATATGTGCATACGTGTGAGCGACTGTGTGCAAGTTAACATGACCTAACTTCCTAGCGAGGACAGTACCAGGGAGCCGCCTGGTTGAGTTTTCTGCTCTGTTAGGGATAGGAAAGCATCTCGCTGATTTTCACAGCTGATTTAGCTGCAGTCCTGTGAACCACATGATGGTCTCAGCACCCTGCTCTCCAGACTCTGTCTTCCACATCACACTCGCAGCACGTGGGTGAAGGGCAAAGACCGGGGAGAGCGTGCCGGGCGCGCAGCAGCCGGGGGTAGAGCCCCAGCTCCCGTGCTCTCCTCCCCGTGCCAAGCAAGCCGCGAACCTATAGCTCCATCTCTGGGGGCAACTCAGAACAGCCCACCAATCCCACTCCCCAGTGACCACGGACCCAATTCCCTGCCCGGAAGTTACTCTATTCTTGCCAATTCTTTCATTCCTACCTAGTCTGGTCAGACATCTCAAAAGTAAAGGAGGGCTTCCTCCTTGGTTACCAAGCTGTAAATAAAGATAACCAAACAGGCAGCCAGTCTGGAAGACCACAAGTTGAGGAATTCTAACTCTAACGTGGACCTGGGGCTGCCCATCGACACCGTCACTCATTTACCTCCTGCTACCTTCTTCTACAAGTATTCGCTACTCCCAGCTAAGTCGCCCGAATGTTCATGGTCTTTGTTTCTCCACTGAGGTTGAGCGTTAGAAGTTCAGAAACTGACTTGGCATACAGAACCCTCACACTATCCAATTTCAGTTTGGACTTTACTGCTATTCCTTTATTCATCTCCTGCTACTCCCCCAGCAGGGGCCATTAAAAACGGCCATTCCAAAGTTGCTCCCTTCTCCCCAGACCCTAATTCTGGACAGTGCCACCCACCCCATCTGGCTGGTACACAGACAAATCAATCACCTCAGAGGACTTTACCTTCTCCTTCAGGCCTGGACATTCTCGTTCTTGCTTTTTCCATTTCTTGGCATTTCACCTTCAATGTCTAGACTTCACTAGGTGAAGCACGATGATTCCAAAATCTTTGCCTCTGACAGTGACCTGTCTCTAAATGCCAGCCCTATGCTTTCAGTTTTTCTCCTGAAAGTCCTTCAGGCGTGCCCAGCTAACACGGCCTCCAAATGGCCACCCGTTTCTCATACCGTCACTGGCCCAGGTTCCAAGCCTCACAGTCAGGTGAGCACTGCAAAGGAGCACAGAACTTTACAGCTGTCAAGAACTTGCTACTTAAGGAGCCATCTGTCTCAGGGTTGGCAAACATCTTCTATAATAGTAAATACTTTAGATGTTGTGGGCTATGAGGTCTCTGTTGCAATACTCAACCCTGCCACTGTAACCTGAAAGCACCCAGAGATAACAGGTATACAAATGGGTGTGGTTATATTCCAGTGAAACTATTTTAAAAACAGGCGGCTAGCCCGCTGGCAATAGTTTCCCACCCCCCGATCTACGTCACTATCCTAATTAGGTTCTTGCTAGTGACCTGATCAAATAGTTTCTACTGATTATTATTACTTTGGCATTGACTATGTTAGCTCCTTTAAAAATTGGTTATTTGAGAAAAAAAAAATTGGTTATTCGTCATATCTAGCAACTCATCTTTGACCGAAATATCCCATCACCAGCAGAAAGGCCTGATGGTGAGCTGGCCATAGCCACTGATTTTTCAAGTTGGATGTTGAACACAGTGCCACAGAATTTGTTTTACAATGATTTTTTTTTCCTGCGTTTTACCCAGCTGTCACCAACATAATAATTTAGAGCACTGGTTTCTCAACTAGTAGATTGTTCTCTTCAAACAAAATGTTATTTTGAAACTCGTTAAATGAAAAAGACAAAGCAGAATGACTCTGTGTGACATGGTAGGTAGGGAAGAAGCCCGGATACCCATCACCTTAGCTCCTTTTCTCTGCATCCCTTCCCGGCAGTATCCCCTAGGGCACCTCCTCAGTTTTGTGAAACAGCAGCCTTCAAACTTCTCTTATCCATCACCTGTATCATGAAAAAGGTTTTGAGGTCCCCACCGCTCTCTGAGCCACACACTCACACTCTGAGTATCAGCAGATGTCCCGAGATGCAATACACACTCAGGATGAAGTTTGTTGTTAATGATAATGGATGTAAAACTGTCATCTAAAATAGCCTTCTTGACAAGTTAGAATCTTTTGGACTGACTTATTGTGCAATCTGGCTAGAATGTCATTGTTTTTACTTTCACACGGGGTTGATGAGGAATTCTGAACCAGAAGTGTTAGCGCTGTCATTTGCTTGTTTACACTTGCTTTTAAAATGTATTAGCTCCAATCTTTGCCATAATCTTTTCAAGCCACCATTATTCAGTTTGGTTCAAACGAGTAAATTTAATCTGCAAATACACTTAACTGGGCCCACATCAACCCTACTATGCTGCATTCATTGGAGAGCAAATGAGCTACTGGGGAAGCCTCAGTCACCCCTGCCACACCAGGGAACTTTCCTAGCCCTCTGGGTCATCTCATGTACTGTATACGACATATGACCACCTAACAAGCAAAGTGAGTGAAAATGCCAGAATCAATCCGTATGTCAAGAATTAGAGAATTAGTCAAGCTTCGTATCTATCTTTATGTCTGATGATAAATAGTAGTTCCAATCTACATTTGGAGGCTACCACTGTGAAATACCATTTGATTTGTAGTAAAAGGGAAGAACCACTTGGATTTGTGGGAAGGCTCGACATTTACTTTTTATTCAATTGTACCCTGACCGAGGCCCTAAGCCTGCCATCTGGCCGAAGCCATAGCAATAGCATGGAGCATGGCAGACACTCTCTATAGCTAAGCCGGGCCCTGTCATGATGTTCTTGGATTCAGGGACAGCTAAGGCAAACAGCAATCATCCTAACGGTTACCTGCAAGTCATTTTGTGGGTTCCAGTCTGAATCAAATATGATGCAGGTATCGGCAGCTGTGAGATTGATCCCCAGGCCTCCCGCTCGGGTGCACAGAAGAAAGACAAAGCGGTCTGAGTCTGGCTTACAGAACCGGTCGATGGCTGCCTGGCGCAGGTTTCCCCGTACTCGCCCATCAATTCGCTCATAGGTGTATCTGAGGGGACCCAAACGAACGAAAGCCCAGGTGTTAATCATGACTTCAGTGGAGAACAAGAAACAACGCAGGAAGCTGTTGACTAACGGCCTTAAACCCGTCACTTCTAAATATGGACCTAATGTCAGCGATCTAAAAGGAATCCCCCCTCTACATATGCAGCAGGGCAGACACCTAAAACTGCACTGCAATATGTCCCCCTCTCTCAAAACAAACGAAAACCAAATCAAAACAAAAAACCAGCCAAACTACGGAGGACTAGAGGAACTGTAAACATAAAATATCAATCCCCACTGCCCAGGCAAACTTACTCTCAAGTGTTTCCCAATTTTCTTGCACTGAATCTAATCATAAGACCAGGAAAAGCAAATAAAAGCCTCAACCATCTACTTTCAGTAGAACTCGTAACACGGAATCAGAGTTCGAATCAGGTTCCATCTGCTTTTGGATGGACTGAAAATGGGAAGCAGACTGGATGGACAGGCAGTCTTTTTATGTCTGGGTTGGTCATTTCTATCCTAACAGTTCCTCAAAGCTTCAGAGGTAGAGAGCAAAACCTCCAGGTTTATAGCTGAAACCAAGGTCTTCTGGGCAGCATATTGCCAAGCATGTAGGAAGAAATCACAGGAAAGGTTTCTGAGCTGTGTCAGGATGGAAAGAAGCCAGGAGACTTTTTAGAGGAAAATAAAGTGAGGAAGCAAAGCTAAATATCATTAAGAAGGCATATACCTGTGTAGAAAGTTAAGAATTAAGGGTGGAAAGAATGGTGAGGAGAAGGTAAAAGGAAAGAGAGTAGGAAATTAAACTGCTATGGGAGCCTATTAGCACCTGTCCATCCAATTAGAAAACACAGAAGGTTTGTTTATGATGGAGATCATGTAATTAGCACAGAATTAAAACATAGTACCAATCTGGATAGCTGCTTAGTCTTATTTGTTTCTTATTTACCCCTTGACAATGAACAAATTAATATGGGGATGCTACCCTGGGCCCAATTTTGACCAACAAGCAAGAACTGGTTGGTAAAGTATATGTAATAGGAACCATGTGAGAAAAGGACGACATCCTAGACCCCAAGATAGTCAAGAACATGAATCCTGACAAAAACCTTCTCAGCAGCCCAGAATCTGGGAAATCAGATCTCTAAAAATTCAGATAAACAATTGGTAAGAGACTAAGGATAGATCCTCTAGGGGTAGATGACTCTGGTGGGGAGTGGCTCTAGACAACTAAATTGGGCAACATAATCCTGACTTCCCTGAGTAAAAGGAAAATCCACGTGAGAAATCACCCAAGGAAATACAGGTAGAGAAAGCAGACCAATTCAGGCTCAGAAGGGACACGTACAAAGCAAAGACCCAAGTCCAAAAAGACTGTCTTTTTACAAAGCTAGAGTGCACCCATATCTGGAATTATAGGTGCAGATTTTTCCTTTCTTCTTCTTTTTTAATGCAATAAACTTAAGAATAATACACGAGACTACAGTAGCAAATAAAAGCAGTGGTGGTTACAGGCTTGTCATGAAGGCAGACTAAGAAGATTTTTGTCCTAAGCTAAAAGCTAAGGGTCATAGGTTGAATTCTATACAACTATGAAGCAGTCAGATAAAATTATCATCTCTATTAATAGCAGCCACAGCAACAATATTAGCAGTAAGCTCCTAAGTGTCAAGCTCTGTGCCAGGCACTGCGATATGTGATACACGCTTTATATGCATCATCACATTTACTTCTGGCAATAATCCTGTGAGGTAGTTCCCCATTTTACACTTGAGAAAACATCAAGAACAAAAACCAACAACAACAACAACACCAACAGCCTCACAAGCAAAATAACTTGCTTAGTCACCTAGCTGGTAAGTGAGATCCATTTGACTCAAAAGTCCACACTCTTAACCAGTTTGCTGTATGGCCTTCATATTGTACCCTATATTTCAATGCAGTAGGAAGATTTCCCTAAAAACTTAAAAGAGAAAAATAAAGGTAAGTAAGAGACTCTGGTGAACTTAGAAAACCTGTAACTCTATCGGAAGGTTTAAGAAGAGAAACTACAGATATCCAAAATGACTGCGATGAATCAATGCACCTAGGAACTGAACCGAGTTACTCGTACGTTTGGCCACGTATGTGATGCAGTGGAAGAGGCACAGGATTTGGAGTCAGAAGACAGGGTTGAGATTCAATTAAATGATAGCTGCCACTACCCCACCATCACACATGTGAACAATTAGTGCTGCAGGCATAGAGAACTCAATGTTCTTTGACAAGACACCCCTAAACCATCAGAGAGGAGCCAGATGGCCACAGATCTGAGTGAGGCGGGAAATGAGCATACTGTTAAGGAGGAGGAGAAACCAATAAATAGAGAGGATATAGCTCGGCAATCACCTAGGGAAAGAAAATCC
>NW_006791814.1:1158400-1181266 GCF_000442215.2 Lipotes vexillifer
AAACTGGATAGTGTTTGGCCGTCTGTGATAGAACACAGTTTTAGAAATTGGGCAGGATGATTGGAACGTTAATTCTCATTTCCATCACTCAGCTTTGAGGGACTGCTCTCGAAGAACACAAAACTAAAATAAAAAGCCAGTGATGTGAGAGTTCATTTAAATTGTTCCTCACTCCCCTCACTCCTGAGCCAGATCCTTTGGCCATGCCCTCACCCCTGTATGAGCACGGCATGAAATTAAATGAGAACAAAACCAAACTGACAGCTGGCATGACAACGAGGCTCAAGAACAAAGAAAATCTTGAGGGCTAGTAAATCTGAATGAGGAAATCAGACATCATTAAATTTTTCGCACCAGACATCAGTGCAGCAATTAACCCTTTGTGTCAACTGCATTCTGAACAAAATCCCTAGGAGCTGATGTGGTCGATCAAACTGTAATTCTGAGTCGCTGTCAAATATCAACAAGAAGCAGGTGGCACTCTGGAAAACCTCTGGGTACTCGGGGGGTGGGGAGTGGGGGTGGTGGTGGTGGTGGTGGTGGTGGAAATGACACGTTTTTGGCACAACAGGAAATGTTTACCTCAGAAGGCCTGAAGGGAAATGAACAACCTCATCTCCCAGCAATAACCAGCTGGAGAACATAAAGAGTGAAAAAACCCCACAAAAACCTGCCGTTCATGACTGCCATAAACATATAAGCTACTTACAATTAACCTTAATAAGAAATAAGCGGGAGTTGGCAATAGGGGTCATGTCGGTTTGGTCACCATGTCCCTAACACCTATAGAGGTCTCAGCACAAGGCTGGTACCTTATAAATATTTACCAAATCAATGGTGTATAAAGAAGACCTGAGTAAGTGCAGTGAATATCATGTTCTTCAATTTTGCAAAGACGTCAATTCTACCCTACAACGTGTGTAAAAGCCAATCAAAATCCCAACAAATGGATATAGGTACACATAGATAAATACAGATATGTAAATATACAATTTTTTTTTTCTGTAGTGAGGACTGGAGTAGTCAGGGATATATTAAAAAATAATAATTCTGGGGACTTGCCTGGTGGTGCAGTGGTTAAGAATCCGTCTGCCAAGGCAGGGGACACAGGTTCGAGCCCTGGTCTGGGAAGATCCCACATGCCATGGAGCAACTAAGCCCGTGTGCCACAACTACTGAACCTGTGCCCTAGAGCCCGCGAGCCACAGCTACTGAAGCCCACGCACCACAACTACTGAAGCCGGCGCACCTAGAGCCTGTGCTCTGCAACAACAGAAGCCACCGCAATGAGAAGCCCACACACCACAACGAAGAGTAGCCCTCGCTCACCACAATTAGAGAAAGCCCGCACACAGCACTGAAGATCCAACGCAGCCAAAAATAAATAAATAAATAAATTTATAAAAAAAGAATAATTCTGAAGTTCATCTGTAATAATATATGAGCAAAGGAATAGAAATATTGATCAAAAGAATAGAAAGGGGGCTTCCCTGGTGGCACAGTGGTTGAGAGTCTGCCTGCCAATGCAGGGGACACGGGTTTGTGCCCCAGTATGGGAAGATCCCACATGCCGCGGAGCGGCTGGGCCCGTGAGCCATGGCCGCTGAGCCTGTGCTCCACAACGGGAGAGGCCACGACAGTGAGAGGCCCGTGTACAGAAAAAAAAAAAAAAAAAAGAATAGAAAGGTTACATACACACCCAGCAAACATCTCAATATATTTTATGCATACTGTCTTATATGAATGGGGGAAAAGATGGAGTATTTAATAAACAAACAATCAAAAATATTTGGAAATAAATTAAATTAGACCCCCATTATATGCCCTCTACCAAAATTATAGAAGGACTGAAGACTGAAATATTAAAAATAAAATAAAATAAATCAAAGAAGTCCAATTAAAGATTGAGTTATCATGTACATTTAATTCTTTTATCTCCTCAAATGTCTAGAAAAATGATAGGTAAAGGGATTTTTTAAAAAATGCATAATAATGCCTTTCCCCCAATAAACCTACAAACAGAACAGGAGAAAATTCTGGGACTTGGAAAGTAAACCAAGTGATATTTGATTTGAAGAAGGCAGAATCCCAGGTGACAAATAACCTAATTCAATATGGCAGAATATCCAAAGGGATCAGGCATTGGTGGCACCAGGTTTCCCTGAAAGTGGAGATACAGAAAGTCTAAAAACAAGGGAACTAACTGGTTGAATATCTGTTGAAGTATCTGTTAGCCTATCCATCATCCACCCCAGCGCTGAGAGGATAAAAAAGATCTGTACCTCTCTCTACCTTAGGAGACACCACATAGTTAAAGGCAGAGGTACCATACTAAAAAAGGGAAGAGAAGCAGAGATCTTGAGACCTGCCTACCTCTCTCCACCCCTTCCCCACAGTCAGCTCCCAGTCCAATCAAGTTCCCACCCTCTGGGCAGGAGAGCGGAAGAAAAACATCCCAAAGCACTGACACTGGAGGTCCCCTGATGAAATGGTCCAGCTAGATGGACAGTGTTCACAGATGGAGAATAAGGTAGCCAACAAGCTGGCCCACATGCCCAGAGCTTCTAATCTCTGGATAGTGCCTACCATCTGGCAGCAAAAACCAGACAACTGAGGAAAGCCTCTGACCTTTGAGGCTTTGCTTCTGGTATGGAGGGGCAAGGTCTTAACACATCAATCCTCCAGTAAACAACAACCACAAAATCTGGGCAAAATACAAAAACAAAACAAATGAACAGAAAAACTTATCTGAGGGCACCAGAGGGTTAAGGAAAGCAGGCAGATTTTGGAGAGAAACAGGAAATTGTGGTTTTGGCCAGACAGAAGCCGGAGTTATGGCAAAGGTGCAGGGCAGCTATGAATCTTGATGAGAAGCCACTACCTTTCTGACCAGAGGCAGCAAGAGAAGGAGTCTGGGGCAACCAGGACTGCCAGAGGGTGAGAGGGGATTGCCAGAAAGTAAAGAGACAGAGATGGTGAACCCCACACACCGGGTATAAACTCTTTCTAAGTCTCTGGTTGACCTCTGACCCACACATGCTTGGGGCAGACTGAAAGTAGTCTGAGCTGAGATTGGAGCTGCTACCTACCAGAGACGCTGACAGCATTTGCATTTTGAGACTCACCTACTTAACTGCCTCCAAATAAAAACCATCAACATCGTCATAGCAATATAACAGAATCCTGAATCTCCAGAAGACAATATTCACAATGTCCAGGGGAAACATGACCCATTCTTAAAGGAAGAGACAACAGATGTCAAACCTAAGATGTTTTAATTAACAGACAAGAACTTTAAAAGCAGCTCTTATAATTATGTTCAGCAAAGTAAAGAAATGTACATAACGAATGAAAAGATAGGAAATCGCAGCAGAGAAACAAAACATCACACTAAGAAACAAACAGAAATCTTAGAACTAAAATAGAATCTCTAAAATAAAGAAAGCAATGGATGGGCTTAATAAGCATGATGGAAATGACAGACAAAAGAGTCAGTGAACTTGAAGACAGACAAAACAAGAGAGAGAAAAAGGACTGAAAAAAAAAAAAAAGAACAGAGCCTATGGACCTGTGAGACAATATCTAAAGGTCAAACATACAGGTAATTGGAGTCTCACAGAGCAACAAGAAAATAGGGCAAAAGGAAAAAAGAGAAATCAAAGAACTACTGACCTAAAGCTTTCCAAACTTGATGAAAGATCTACGTTATAAATTTAAGAAGGTCAGTGAACTCTGCACAGGATGAATTTCACACATCAGTCAAACTGCTGCAAATCGAAAATTAAAAGAAAATCTTAGTAGTCAGAGTGAAACAATACATTATATACAGGGGAACAGCCACTTAAATGACTAAAAAACTTCGCATCAGAAATCATGGGGGTGAGAACACAATAGAGTAACTTCGAAGTGCTGAAAGGAGGGGGGGAAAAATGCTAACCCAGAATTCTACTATGGAAGACAGAGACATAAACAAAAAGAAAAATTTGACTTGAGAAAACAGACACTGTAGGAAGATTGTAAAAAATCTACCATCATTAATCTCAGAATGACAAAACACTGCACCTGTGTGATAACCGGCTGAGTGCTATAAAGACTGAAAAATTACAGAAGAAAACTAGGAAATTAAAAATATAATTACACAGTGAAAATCTAGGGATTAAAGTTGAAAGACAGAATAAAGGTATTCTACCAGAGGTACAGCAAAATATAATGAGATGGAAAGTAGAGAAAAGAGAAAATTAGGTGATCAAACCAGAAGGTCTGACATGAATAACAGGAGTTTCACAAAGAGAAAACAAAACAGAAAGAAATAATGAATGATCAAATACAAGAAAATCCCCCAGAACCGAAGGAACATAATTTCAAATGGGAAAGACCTACAAAGCATCCAGTTCAGCAGACACCATACAAAACCCAGTTCATTGTCAGATTTCACAGGACTGGGACAAAGAGGGTATATCAAAGCTTCCAAACAGAAAAAACATGTCACATACACAGACCAGGAATTGGAAGGGCTGTGAACCTCTCAACAATCCTGGAAGCTAGAAGACAGTGAACTAACATCTTCAAAATTCTGTGGGAAAGTGATTTCTGACCTAGTACCTCAAACTCAACCAAACTACTGCTCAAGAATGAGAGTAAACTGAAAACATTCTGACAAAGTCTCAAATTCACTTATCATTCACCCTTTCTCAGAAGCTCCCAAAAGAGGTACATGGGATCCACCAACAAGATTTGACTCAAGAGGGAAGGAAAGAAACTTGTCTGTGTGATAAAGGAAGAGAGATCACAGATGGCAACTGTGCACTAGGCAGGAAGGGTAACTGCCCAGAGAGGAAAAGACAGAAGGTCCTGGGACAGACGGCTCAGACACGAAACTGATGTGCTTGAACGTAACAAGAGGAGATTTAGACAACCAGAGTAAATTTTGGAGCTGAATTATAATAAGTATATTTAAAAATATGCACCAAATAAAAAATAATTTTTAGCTTCAGGGAAAAATAAAATTTGTGCAAGAAAGAAATAGTAAACAGCATACTACATGGCTGAGCTATAACTCAGCATTTACATAAATCATAATAAACACTGAATATTAATTTAACCCAAAGTATTGCATGGCAGGTTGGGAAGATGAGAGGACAGGAGTTGCACATGTGGTAATTACGAGGGGCAGTGAAAGAAGGGAAATGTTCATCTTCCATAGTGAGAACAGATAATACTTAAAACGGAAAAAAAAAAATTACAACTACTAACATCACTTAGAGATATAGCTATAAATACCAAAAGAAATAGCATAAGGAGTTTAAAGTAAATGCTTCAGGTGGGGGGGAAACTGGGGATATGTGGTGGTATCAGGAAATGCTATTTTTCATAGGTCTAATAGAATAATTTGGCTCTTTAAATTATGTGCATGTATAACTTTGAAGAAAATTTAAAAACTAAATCAAAAAGAGAAAAGTAATGATGATATTAAAGTCAGAAGACCCTGTTGGGTGCAGAGCTGGGGTAAAGAAACCATAAGAGAGTGAAAAGAGAATACTTCAGAATACTGCATAGTTGAGAGGTGGGGGAAGGCTTTTTAAGCTTATTAATTTAAGCATAAATAAGTACTTAAGTTTATTTAAAGCTGTTTTAAGACTGAGAGATTTGACCATTATAAAATTTAAAAGTTCTAAGAATAAAATAAACAAACAAAAACCCACAGCCATAAAGAAAAAGTCAAGAACAACACTGGGGAAGTATTTGCACCATATTCTTAAGTAAACAAGCCATTCTTATAAATTAATAAACAAAAAGGCAAAGAGTAACAAAAAAATGGAGAAAGAACATGAATAAAGCAATGCACAAAAAGAGAAATATAAACAGCTAATAAATATGAAACTCATTCATAATCAGAAATACAAATTAAAACAAGAGGCCATAATTTTGGCTTACTGAATCAGCAAAGACTAAAACGCAAAAACAGTATTGATCAGAGTATGAAAAAAAAGTCATTCTCATACACCATTAAAAGACACAGTAAAAATGTCTTTCTAGAGGGTGTTTTGGAAATATGTATTAAATGCTTTTTAAAATATACATCATAATTTATTCTAAGGAAATAACTGGAAACATTCACAATGAATGCAAAGCAATATTCACAGAGTTCCTTAAAATGCTGAAAAATTGAAAACAACCTATAAGACAGAGTATCATGCAGATCATCAAAACTATGTTGTAGAAGAAGAATTAAAGAAAAAGGTTCATAATATGTTAAATAAAAAGGTGAGTTACAAAGCAGAATGTAAAATATGATCCCAATTCAAACAAATCAACAACAAAACTAAATATATGTATGCACAAAGAAAAAAAGACTAAAAAGATAAATGCCCAAGTGTGAATGGAAACTTCCGAGCAAGTGGTGGTATTATAACGTGTCCCTATTTTCAAGAAAAACTGTAATTTTTAGACAATTTGAAAATAAAAATAAGAAATAAATGATAAGGAAAAATAGCATATAAGGGAGCTAAATAAAGACACCTGAACTTCGCAAAAGTCTGTTCATTACACTGTTACTCATTTTGGGGGATCTTTAATAAAAACTGCAAACTAGTAGTTGCATACATTTTGAAGAGTGAGATAGTATATTTACATAAGAAGCAAGTGTTCTGGTAATTCATATATAGTGAATTTATAAAATACGAAACTGCTTTCTAGTTTCAATATATTCTTCAAAGAAAAAAACAATGTAAGTCTCAAGAATTCCTAACCGAAAGATCTCCACTACAGGGCTCTGAAATTCTTTTATTGCCTAATCCGATTCTGGAGAATTATTTATGTAATATTAAATGTCAGCATAACCCATAGTTAAATTGGTCGTTTCCTTTAATACTTTTTCTATAAATTACGTGTTATAAGGACAAACAGACTCTTTAAGGAGCAGAACATTTAACACAACAGAGATTTGCTGTGATGACTGTATAAAAATAAGGATGTCCTTTAAACCTAGCAATGCCTTGGCTAATAGTTTCTAAGATCTGGAGAAGTCTTTATGATTAAGAGTAAATTTAAAAAATCCATTTGCCATTCGGATGACTGATGTATCCCAATGACTGGAAATGGAAGGTACAGTGTATAATATAACAAGTGTAGTACCCATATAGACTCCAAACAACCCACATAACACCCCAGGCTTTTCACCTGCATGAGTAATGGAACTTAGGTTCAAGGAATTACAGGAGTATGAACAAAAAAATAAGTTGGGATGCCACAGTGAGTGTATCATAAAACTTTAGAGCGTTTGCTAAGACATAAAACATCCCAAGTTCTTTTTCTGGCAGTTGTCAGCTTGTGCTCTTTCAGCGACTTGATATAGTGATGCTTTCCAGGGTGTATTTTTCTCATCATTATTAAGGGAAAAAAACAACAACATTATTTTCTTAACCTTCTGTAATGCTAACTGAATTGTTTTTTCCAACTAAAGAGAATATAAATAAACATGTAAAATTTATTTTTTAAGCAAAGCAAGGGCTCCACATCATAGGCTAGGAAATTCACTCTAGACAGTTAAAACTGGTCATAAGATTCTACTCTGAATTTTAGTCAATCTTTATGAGAAGATTTATCTCTATTTTTTAATGCTTTTTTCTTGTTAAAACATAATTTTTGAATGAATCAAAAAGGCATCAAAGAAAAGGAACTGCTTGCAGTGCTTGATGCACAGCTTTGACACAAGGCTCACCTTCTCTGGATGAGATAATCTTCCAGGATGTCGAGACAGCGCACCATCTGAGAGAAGATGAGTACTTTGTGGCCGCCAGCAATCAGCTTAGGGAGCAGTTTATCAATCAGCACCAGCTTCCCTGCTGCTTGAATCATGGCCTGCAGCTGGAAGTCGGGGGCATCTGGGCTGTGGGTTTTCCGGAAGTCCTCCAGAATTTTCTCCTCTGCCCCTGAAAAAGAATGGAACAAAACTATTCTTTGAACAAACTGTAAGAGTAATAGCTACTCTCTGCTTGACAGAGCCCAGAAAAAATGAAATGAATTCTTAGGTCCCAAACCATCAGTCCAGTGAGGCAATGCTGTGTGTCCATCCCATGCCCTCAGCAGAGGGCTCTACAAGCAGCAGGGCTGTCCTGCAGAGAACACAGGTGCTCTGCTTTCCTGGGAAGTCTGACCAAGGACAGGAAGGATCTGAAATACCAAACTGACTTAGGCAAGTGAAGAAACCTTCAGAGAAAGCTGACAAAAAGACATACCTCTCGTACCATAAAAGCTTGGGAGCAGTAAATCCAAGCCATATTTTGATTTAAAATTTTATTAAAAGTTTTATTGTAAAATAAAAAAAAAAAACTTCCAACACGTTCTCTACTCAGTACAGTTAACTGTTAAATTATCTGCAGAGAGTTTTAAATCTCATTGCACCACGATCATTTTTTCAATGAAGTAACACATCTCCCTGCACCAAAGTGGAAAGTGTGGACTAGACCGCAGGTACACAAAGGACAGCAGGCTGACAATTGATATCCATCTTCTTATGGGCAGAGAATTGGTAGAGGTAGGCTCAAAACAGGGCTCTGTATACTCACTGGCCACACTGCTTAGGCAGATCCATCAACCTCTTTGAACCTCAGTTTAATACTCTGTAAAAAGGTCAGAATACACATCCTGGCATTCCATGGGAACCTGATAACATTAGACTGTTGGCTATCAAGATGCCTGCCCCATGTCCCCCACTCACCGTTGATCAGGTAGGGGTGGTTACAGCACTTCCTCAGCTCCATCATAGTGTTGATGAGATTGGGCATGTTGTGCTGATTGGCTCCCTTGGTCAGGAAGGAAAAGTTCTTCTCCAGGATGGCACGGTAGTACTTTTTCTGGATATTGGTCAGCTCTACTTCGATAATTGTCTCTTGTTTGGGAGCAAGGTTCTTTTCCACATCATCTTTCAGCCGCCGAAGCATCATTGGTTTGAGGATAGACTGCAGTTTCTTTACCTGTCCAGGAAAATGAGACCTGTTCACCTGCCCCAATCCCGATTCAATAACCGTTACTAGGGTATTCCAACATTCACTACAATCTCTTGAGCATCTAATCATAGTACTGTGGCAGCAGATTAAATGAAAGATCATGCCTGATCCCTGAACATGACGAGCTTATAATAGGACTGAAAGGAAAAAAGGGATCTGGTTTTAATTCGCAAGTAATTACTGAGAACCTATGTGGCAACCTTACAAGATACAAAGGTAGAAAGATACAAAGACAGGACCTCTTCTGGATGGAGAAAACAAACCTCTCTCTCTCACACGCACACTTGTGCAGCAGTTACCTGAGGAATATTTTAAGCCACGTTAGAAGGTACAAGTGATACCTTACAAAGGGAAGATGCTGAAAGAACAAAGTGAGAGGCAGACCGAATCTGGGGGTGGGCAACATGGATGAAGGTGGTCAAAAGGTACAAACTTCCAGTTATAAAATAAATAAGTCCTGGGGATGTAACGTACAGCAAGGTGACTCTAGTTAGTAATACTATATTGTATATTTGAAAGTTGCTAAGAGAGTAGATCTTAAGACCTCTCATCACTAGAAAAAAGAATTTACGTATGTATGGTGACGGATGTTAACTAGATTTATTGTGGTGATCACTTTATAATATATACTACATATACTGAATCATCATGCCATACATCCGAAACTAATATAATGTTGTTGTCATTTGCATCAAATTAAAAAAAGAAAAAGAAGCAGAGGCAATCTGGAAATGGATTCCTCCTACATCTAAATAACGATAGCAGCAAATAAGTTTGGGGGTAGCAATATGTAGAGCATTAATGTGGTAAGGTGACACCTCCCACTCCATCATGCAAGCTGTCATCTCAGGGGCACTCTGAGCCTGATCATATGCTTTGCTATGATTTGTCTGTTCTTCTAACAGTCCAGGCCTGGACAGCAGATCTCTACGCACTTGACCGCACTGGCATGGGGACTTGCTCACTCTCCCAAGAAGAGGGCAGAGAAGGGATTCTAAGTCAAGGCACCTGAGTTCACCCTGAGTTAAAACATGATACCAATAAGATTAATCCTGGTGGGAAAATAAGAGAAAAGGCAAGTGCAAAAGATCAAGTTTCAAGTCATAAAGAGCTGTTCAAAAATTTCAGAAGGGGTAGATTCTGCAGAAATAAATTGTGGGCTGTACCAATGCTTCCTGATGAAATATAAAGTGATTTACAGAGAGTGATTTAGAAGAGTTACTTCCTGGAGCAGGTTTTAAACAATGATGAATATGCTTTACTTTATAACCAGATATATAGACAGTTGGTGCCGTTTTTGTGGTTTGCTCCTAACCCCAATCTTAAATCTAATCCATTTAATGAATGCTTTGTTTTAGCAATCATGGTACTTAGGAATGTAATCCCCCAAATGGATAGGGAATTACTATGTAAGAACCCAAAGAGGAGAGACACAGCTAGGTAATCGTTAAAGACAGGGGCAAATGCCAATCTGCCACATGCTGGATTCAGCTTTTGCCCTTCACTTGGTTCATACCTTGAATCATTTAGAGTATACTACATGCCAGACACTGTACTGGTCAATACAACAAACACAACTTTGCAGAAGATGTGGGCCTTGTCCTCAAGGAGGTCATTGTCTAGGAAGAAGAAAAAATGCATACCACAAAATAAGTGCAACGGGAGAAGAGGATGCATTTCTAATGGTCCAAAAATGGAGAGAGGGTTGGAGCTGGCTTTTGAAAGGTCAATAGATACTGCAAATGTCGAGAAGTGGAATTAAGTTTGATTATTCACTGCTCTCAAAGTCTGACTCGCCACAGAAGTAGAAACAAACAGACTGGGACCACAGAGTGTACTCTTGATTTCTCTGTTAGTGAAATTCCCAAACCTTCTCAGTTCCCAAATTCTCGGCCCCAACCCACTCTCACACCACTGCTAGATTAATTTAGCAGAACTAATTATGTCATGCCTGCAATCAAAGCCCTGCACTGCTTCTCTAATGCTTACCAAACCCTTCAACCTGTCTTTCAAGATCTTCCCACAATACATCGCTAAACTCCTCTGGCTTCATACTCCTCAATTCATTCATCCTGTTTCCAGCTCAACCCAGATGATTCCCAACTACTGAATAAATCCCATGGCTGATTATGATTATTTTTTTCCTATGCAAAGCAGTCATCATCTCTCTCTCTCTCTGCCTACTGAACACTTACCAACCCTTAAAAGTCTATTCTCAAATTATACTTTCTCCATGAAGTCTTTCCTAATTTCCACACAGATGTGACCTTTCTCGCCTTTAAAAGTCCTCAGCTCTATTAACTGTTCCTCTTACGGCATTTAAACTTGTCTGCCTTATTTCTGCAACGTCCAGTTGAGATTTCTACCCATAGTAGATAGATTGGTTTGTTTTGAAACAGCTTTGAGTCTAATAAGCTAGACGCAGGACCAGATCTTTGAAAACAGGACATTTAGTTGATTTGGACAAAACTGGACTTGCCCACTACTCTAGTATGTATACACAGCTGCCTTCTTTTCCTCACTACCTGTGTATTTTGTTGCACTCAAGAAAATGAGCCTGGAAACATGTTGCAGGTGATGGAGGAGGGATGAAGGATGAGGAAGGCAGAGGAGGAGGGAAGCAAGCCCCTGAGGCCAGAGCTACGAACAAAATCACTGAACTTACATATGAGATCAGTGAAGGCAGGAGGCCGGATATAAGGCATTTTGGATGTTGATTCATTTATCCTTTGGAGTAATAATAATCAGTTTATCCTCTTCAACATAAACAAATTAAATAAAGGAGGCAATGCTCATTTTACGAGGGATATGAGAACTTGCTAACCCCTGTCCCCATGGTGGCTTGTTTTTCCATTGATGGTGAAGGTCATTACCACATTGTCTCCTCAAATCCTTCAGGCTCCTATTTACCTGCTCCTCTGTTTTCAGATCTCCAAACTCCTCCAAGAAAGCAGTCTCTGAAGGAAACTGTGACGGCTCCAGGAAGTTGAGCAGACTGAAGAGCTCCTCCACCGAGTTCTGCAAGGGCGTCCCTGTGAGCAGCACCTTGTGCTCCTGCATGGATTCACAGCACGGGATGAACAGGGTCTGAACCACCAAAACAGCAGGTTTTGGTGGGAAAATGATGCCAGGGCATATTCTGGGCTTTATTGGTGGCAATTCTGCTTTGCCAGATGATGATACTTCATCATCAATATAGGAAAGAGGTAGAGGCTGGTTATAAAACATGTGACTCTACAGAATTAAGTGTGACAACATCAATAAACAGATCAACCTTCCTTTCACATCCCTGAGCCCAGGAGCAATTTCACGTCAGTTAAAGCACCCATTCATTCATCCATTCATTCCTTTGATATTATGGAGTGCCTGCCTGCCACAGACTGGGCACTGTGCCAAGGAGTAATGTTGAAGGCCATCACCTTTGGTACCAGATCATTCAGGGACCTGGAAACAAGCCAAAACATCTTACATTTCCGGGTCACAAATTTCATGGTATTTAAGATTTCCCTGGGTCCCTCTGGGAATCAGTCTGTGGCAAAGGCCAAACTGTTGACCCAGTTCATAACAAAAAAATTTTGCTTCCTGCACCATCAGAGCCATAGTGGGCACAAAGAAAATCTAGGGTGAGCAGACTGTGCACAAGTAAGCTGCATGCAGGTGGCTAAAGAATGCTTCCTCTACTGTGAACAGAAGGGGCCTGTGTTTATGCAAAGAGCCTGCCAACTCTCACCAGGGCCATGAGCTTCAGGCCCTCCAGAAGTTTGCAGTTCCTGTTCTTCAGTCTGTGGGCTTCATCAATGATCACACAGCTCCAGTGAATCTTCTTCAGCTCTGGGCAGTCTGCCAGGATCATCTCAAACGTTGTAATGACAACATGGAACTTGAAGACTCCTGACAGTGGGTTTCCCTGAGGATGACAGAACCAAAGACAAAGCTTTACGCAGGGCCAGAGAATCCAGCTACTGGGTTACCAGCTGGGTTAGAGGAGGCAACACTATAAATGCTAGGAGCTAGGTGAGAGCCAATAAGCACTTCTCTCTGAGAAGAGAGAGAACACAACAATGAACCAGCTATTTAGACAAGAGAGAGACCCCATTACACCAATGAAACAAAAGCAAGAGAGCACGTACCCTCACAAAAGTGAGACAGAGGAGCCATATGGAAGGCCGAGAAAGGGAGCTTTTTATTTATTTACTTGTCATGATAAGGAAAGCAGATGGATGCTGATTCACACATTCCCAGCCAGAAGCCGGTCTATGCATAGCTTGAATGCCCAAGGAAACCCTCTTTGCTACTTTTCAGGTAAAATCAATTTCACCTTGTAACTTGGGTTCTAGAACAGATTCGACATCATGATCCTGATTCACCCAGGACAAGTGCTACCAGGCAGGACACACCTTTGTCTTTCAGCCTGCCTTAGTGCTACCATCGCTTTAAAAAGCAGAGCTTCATCACGTTATAGCACGTCTTAAATTTCTTCTCAGTGTCTCCTCCTGCTGTCTGTGAAACCTCTGGGGTGACCACTGCCTTTCCTCTGAGTTCATTTAATTTTCACCTTATTTATAAAAACCAGTGCTCTAGACAAACATACAAAGATACTCAGCAAAGTGATTATAGTTAACAAAAATGTCTTAAAAAAATTCTGTTGTGCCTTTAACCATATGTTTTCTCTTTATCCTTCCATGTCAAATCTGTTAACCTTCTCTCTCTCTCCAAACTCCCTGGCTGAGAATCCTTCCTCTGTACACGAATTCCTCCGCTCACTTTCTTCACTGAGCAGGTAACAACTCAGAAAAAACCTTCTGCATGTAAAAGCAACTTCATAAGCCAACCAAGCCAAGCTTTTTGTGTCCTAAAGAGCCTCTGGTATATGTCAGAGTGGAAAGCATGCCCTCCAATTCTGTGTTTTATCACAAATTAAATTACCAGGAAGGAGTAAGAAGTCCACCGCAATAAACATGTGACTCTACAGAGTAAGCCAACAGTAACCCAATGCAGGGCATTAAACTCTGGAAGACAAGGGACAGAAAGGCTGTTTTGAACCATGACGTCAGAAAGCTGTCCCCAGGTCTTTGTGATTGGTGGAGGGCTCACCTGTGCATCTCGGTACACCATCTCATACTGCTGGATCATCTGCCTGCTGATCTGGCTGCCATGGTACACGATGGCGTTCATCTCTGTCCATGTCCGGAACTCCCGCTCCCAGTTAGTGATGGTGGAGAGCGGGGCAATGATGAGGAAAGGGCCGTGGATTCCCCTGAGGAATATTTCTGAAAGGAATGTGATGGACTGGATGGTCTTCCCTAGGCCCATCTCATCAGCCAAAATGCAGTTTTTCCTGCAGAGTAAGAAACACAGATACTTCATCATCAATATAGGAAAGAGGCAGAGGTTGGTTATAGATAAAAAGATACTTCAGAAGCGTACCTTGACCTGCAAGCTTATCAATGAAGGTTTTATCAGCATTTTCCAGAGATACAACGGAAGCAAGTTTCTATTATCATTGTTCACACCCTGCCTACTTCCAAAAAGGATCTATTGTAACTTGTGAGAAAATACGTGAAATAGGTCCATTTAAATATAAACTAAAAATACCAAAAATTAAAATAATACTGAAACAAGGAGAAAAAAAAATGCCTCAAATCTAAGCCAGTTTCTCTACCTGACAAACTTCATGGAAGCCAAGGCAAAAACAGAAACATAAGTTGCATGATTCTCATTGTCTATTACTTGCATTATCAAAGGACAAACTTTTAACCCACATACTAAGTTCCGTATCAAGAGTTAAAAACTCTGGTCTCTTGTGGTGACCCAGAATCACGGACTGCACACAGCTGTGACCCCTGAAGAGTGTGGCCCCTGTCTAGTCTTGCTCCTGACTGTAGAGGTGGGCAACCCCAGACCTGGAGTGTCTGAGTGACTCACACTGTGAACAGGTGGCAGAGACAAGGCTAGAACACAGGTCTCCAGAGTTCCAGCTTGGTGTGTTGTTCCACTACATACTGTCTTTAAAAATCAACACCAGGGGTACACTCTAG
The DNA here is from genome assembly GCF_000442215.2 of Lipotes vexillifer. NCBI lineage: Eukaryota > Metazoa > Chordata > Mammalia > Artiodactyla > Lipotidae > Lipotes > Lipotes vexillifer. Next base: position 1,173,447 of record NW_006791814.1, read on the forward strand.
AATGTTAAGAAAATCTCAACCCATCTTTCTCAAATTTCATCTGTTTCATTTAGATTCTGATAGGAACTAAAGCACAGAGTTGAAAACTGAGTATTACAAGTCTAGGCGACCCACGGCTCACAAACAAGTAGCAGAGTCGGGGCTAGAATCCAGATCCATTCCCCTTTAGAGCCAACTTTTGCTAAAGACTGGGAAAAAACAGTTTTAAAGGATCTTTTGGGTTTTGTTTCATCTAGGTTGAGCCCAACCTTTTGGTTAGACTGGCAAAGAAAAAAAAGGATAAAGTCAGTGATGTCTAAAGATCATTCCTCTTGTTTGGAGAAACCAATCCAAACCAAATCTGACATAAAAAATAAAGTCCTGGTATGCCTGATGTGCAAAGATCACCACTAAACCAGTGGCCCCGATACACTCCCTTGCTACTCTGCTATTGCTACTCCACGCGGGCTAAGCCCACAGTCTCCTTCCAGGCACAAACATCTGGTAGAAACATCATCCCTGAAGACAGGACCGGTTCTGGTTCCGCACCTGTTATACCAGTTAAAAAGAAGCCAGTTCATCCCCTCCAGCTGGTACTCCCGGAGCTGGTTACTGTTCTTATACTCTCGAGACTTCTCAAGTTTCTGCCAGGAGTCTGAGGCAGGTCGCTCCTAGGGAAGGAGAGCAGAGAGGACAAGACATAGAGAATGATGCTTCAGGAGCAAAATGTGCAGAGGGACACAGGGCAATGATAGGGAAGGTGGTAAATCTCAAACGCTGTCCTACAGCTGGCTGCAAACTGCAGCTACTATCTTCTGACTAATGAGCCAGTCCTGTATTTTCTAGATTTCAGCAGATTCAACTAAGAACACCTCTATAAAATTTGCAAGCAATTAATGAAGAAGAGAAACAGACCCACCTAAAATCTTGATAAGTATTTATATTGCTTTATTGAGACTCTTAGAAATCACTCCCGCTTACATTTTAATTTCCCTAAAAGCCAGTCAGGTTTTTTAGTTTTCTATAGACAGAATTTTTTGTTGTTGTTTGTCCTTGTGGTATCAGCTCAGGAAAGTACACTGGGTCAAATATTTTGTTGATTAGTTTCTAGAGTAAAGCCCAAAGCCTATATAATCAAAACTGTAAATTCCTTAAATTCACCATGAACATAAGAGCAATCTTATTATTTTATTTTCCCATATGAAACACCAATTTCTAAATGTAATTGATCTTTATTGATATGAAATGCCATTTTTATCATATAAGTTCTAATATATCCAGGGAGCTTTAACTAGAGTCTTCATTCTGTCCTACTGCACTGTTTCTTATTGCAATAAAACCACACTTTTGAATTACTACAGCTTTATATCTGATGGGGAATTATTTTTCAAAAATGTCTTGGCTATTCTGTCTTATTTAGTATTCTGTATAACTGTAGAATCAATTTCAAGTTCCCTTAAAATTCTATTGGAATTTTGATTAATCTGGGGACAATTTTAATTTTTTAGCTATTAAGTCTTCCCACCTAAAAATTTTGTTTATTTATATTATTTGGACATAGACTTGACTATTTTGCTTCTAGACAAATTGAGCCCCTAAGTTGACACTTCAAGGTCTTAAAAATAAAAATTTTTACCTATGCCTATAGTTATATAAATGGGAATTTTGAGATTTAGCTTTTCTAACAGCAATTGGTAACAGTCTTTGGTAGTTATACTTTGGAGTATTACAATAAAGTTTACTCCTGAAATATGCTATTAACTAAAACGAAGCCTTCCACTTGTGAAATTTAATAAAATATCCCCAATCATTTCATATCACTGATATTTGGAGATAAGTGTAATCTGTCCAACCTGTTCAGACCACTGAAAGTGTGGTCTTTCAGAAACTTACATACCACAACTTACCTACAAAATTACTATAGCTGTAGTTAGGCTAAGCCCCTTGAAACAGAACTCTGTTGAATATTACTATCAGCACATAGGCACAGGTGTTTTTAGAAATAAAGGGGAAAATAATTTATTATGTCAAAAAATTAATTTTAAAGAGAAAGCTCTTAAGCAAAGATATTCCTATAGAAACTCTCTTGCTCTGTTCCCTTACAGAAATTACATTCTTCTCAACCTACAGGAATCATTCAGCCTGGATCCCCGAAGTCCATGTAACTCATTTTAATGGCACTCTACTCTACTAGATACTATGGGGAGACTTCCTGGAATGTTCCTCATCTCTAGCGACTGAAGTGGCTCACTCCTAGCGTTGCAGATTTCTACTCTGCTGCCTTGGTAGCACTCCTGATGTAGAGGCATCATGCTCTAACCCAGTCACTCCTCTGGGTTTTCCCTCTTTCTCCAGTGCTAAAGGTTTTAGTTTTACATCACCATTAACATGACCAGAAATTTTAGCCATCTAAGGATAAGGCTTGAAATCAGCTAGAAATTCCCGATGCCTAGTCTGGTTGGCTCCTAAGTGATACAGACTACAGCAAGTAACTTACCCCAAGGCTCCACAACCTTTAGTGGCTACTATTAAATTCAGAAGAGAACTGATTCTTAGAGTCTCCAAGGTGGGTCTTGACTATTAAATGACTGCTCCTCTCTTTGCACAATCGTTACTGACACTCATTTCTTGCTCTCCCAAAATTCCATATCTGACCTACATGTGACCAATTTTTTACCAAAAAGCTTTTAGTGATGGAATGTCCTATTCATCAAAACTGGTAGGGTTATCTCTAAACTTCAAAGCCCAGGATAAGATCCCTTAAAAAAAAAAATTATTCAGTTAAAGTATCATTTGGAGCCAGCCCTTCTCTTAAAACACAAAAAAGACAACTTTAATTATATTTTGAGCTACCATTCCAATTTAGGATGAGAAAAATTTCAAAACATACCCTTTAAATGAGAGAACAAATAAATTAGAAACCAAAAGAGACAGGTGTGAAATGATCTCATAGTTCATTGAGAGATGAGGAAGACAGGAGCATCACAACAGCAAAGAAGGAAAGAAAAAGGGAAACTGACTGAAAACACTTGCATTCATATTCTCGCCGAGCGCACGTAGTCAGTCTGAAGAAATAAGTGGGATTCAGGCTGAGAGAGTAAGAATCTTGATTACTTCTAGATGATAACTTAGAATTAGCTTCAGAATGAAATTCTCTCGACTCTCTGCTCCCCCACTGGTTTGCTCCTGCTTTGGGCCACATGCCCCAATTAGCCTGGTGCCATATTTGTCCTGCACACACATGCTTCTTCCGTCAGCCTGTGAGCTCCTGGGGCAGGGCCTGGACCTACTTTCTTACTCTGTCCCACACAAGAATCAACCTACAGCAGGTGCTTAGTAAATGACTAACAAATTGAATTTTAAATGGACAACTGTTATAGGAGAGGGTTGAGAGAAAAATTCATTAATCAATCATGTAGACAAACACTGTAAATTACAAAGGTTTCTAATCACAGTTCCGCATCTGAAGATACCTCTATACCCTTCAGAGCCAAGAAACAAAAGCAAAACTGCTTTTGGATGGACTCCGACAGGGATCTAAGTTCAGTGTCAAAGTCTTGCCTTTGAAGTCCCAACTTTCCCAGTGATATATATAAAAACAACAATAAGGAACTGCATAAGAGTTTTTCATATAAAAATAGTGATTTAAAAAAATAGAAAATGATCATTCCAGTCTATAGTTATATTCTTTCACAGCTCTGATTCTTTTCCCAAGTTAGTCACATCTTAACTGGGCTCTATCCCAATTCTGCCTCCTCTGACATTTTTGCAGCTTGGTGGTAATAATCCAGAATCAGACAAACAAACCAATTCAGCAGAAACGTACTGAAAACCTATGTTTTATCTGCAAAGTCCCAGCGATCTATAGAGAAAGGACAGTTCTTCCCTGTAAGAATATTCCACTTGAGTAAAGGCAAAGGATAAAACTGAAGAAAAGAGATCACCAGTGGAGCAAGGTGTAAGAAACAGGAACAAGAAAGATGCTAACAACTTACTGAGCTTCCTTCCCAAGCCAGGCATTTCTTACCTTCTATCTTACTGACTCCATCTGACAGCCATACACCAAGAAATCAAAGCTCATAGCCAAGCTTCTGAAATGTCACATACATCAAAGTAGAGCCAGATGTAAAGCTGACCTGAGTGCTAGCAAAGTGTGATGTGGGAGAAACACACCCTGAACCGCAGTTTCAATGCGAGTGACCAATGATAAGACACCACAGAAACCACTCAGGAGAACAGCCCAGGGGACACCCAGGATTGCCAAGTTCCTAAAATCACATGTTACAAGAGGCGCCAAACAGTGACATGGGTACATTACCACATGCTTAACTTCAGGGAGAACTTGCAGAGATTCGAATTCTTTAACTTTCGCAGGATCCACGTCTTCCTCCAGTTCCCATGTACTTTCTTCGTAAGGCAGTGAGCACCACTTCACCAGGTAATGCGTCACTTCCTAGTGGGAAATGGGAGAGACACTTACGTTCTTTCTACTACATTACAGGAATCAGTCCTACACTGACAGACCTATGAAAACCTCCCTACAATACAGCACGCGAATGCCATGAAAACGAGGACCACATGCTAACGAAACGTGCAAAATATCTTCGGCAAGCAGCAAAGACACTTTGTAAGAGTCGAAACAGCAAAATACCCACCTCTCCGGTTTCTGCATCCTTGGTGTGGGCCACCTCCAAGATGCGATCAACCTCCACGTAGTCTGGGTTGAACAAGTCTTCGTCAGGCTAAGGCAAACAAAAAAGAAGAGCTAAGAAGTGTCCCCCATCCCTCCAACCCAGCATCCAGTGTTTTAAGTGACCCCCCGCTCTGGGCCCTATTGGGCGGGAAACACAGAATGAAAAGGTTCGCTTGAAAATAAAAGTCACCTCACCGACATTTCTTTACTGTCCCCAAATCCTCCTCTTCAGGACTGAATAAAGAAACGACCACACCTTACAGGTTGCCCCACCAGGGTGAGACTTTCCTTTTGGTCATTACGGTACTGAGCAAAAATCAGCACAAGGAGGATTTTCAGAGATATTCCTTGGAAACCCAGAATTACAGTTGTTTTTCTTCTTAATACCAATAACAATAACAGTTAATATTAGAAGGAGGCATGGAAGGAGCTTCAGGGGTACTGATAATGTTTTATTTCCTGATTTAGGTGCTGGTTACACAGGAGTGTTTATTTTGCAAAAATTCACTGAGCTGTACCCTTAGGACTGCTTACTGTTAAACACACTATGCTTCAAAAAGAAAAAAAAGTGTACTTACAAAATAATAAGATTTAGAAATATTTAATGTGTGTCCAGTGCTTTCATTTTAGCCTATAAGCTACTTTATGGAGTAGCAGGTGTTGTAATTATCTTTACAGATGAGAAAACTGACTCAGAGAGGTTAAATAAGTACCCTGACCAAGGCTGCAAAGCCACATGAATCAGAACATTTACCCGGGTCTTTCTTGCTCAGAAGCCCTCCTCCTGAAGTGCAGGAATGTTCTTATTACCCCTTAAGCTAGAAGGCACTTTAGGAGCTGTCTAGTTTCATCTTCCAATCAACACAGGAACACTTTTTTTTACAGCATCCCTAGCAAATCCACCCTCGGATTCAATTATCCCCGTGTTCAGGAATTTATTGCCCTCTGAGACCTGACCCACTGCCAAGACAGCTTTACTTCTGCCTGTTCAGTAGTAGCATCATGATCTTTATCATTATTACTATTAAATTACAGCCTAATTTTCCTCCTGTAACTGACTCATTGGTGTGAATTGCTTCCTCTAGAGCAGCAGTAACCAAGTTGATTCGTCCCTATCAGAACACCTCCCTAACCCCAGGTGTTCAATGTTCTTCAGATGCCACATTTCTAGATCCCTTGGTGATGCAGAGAGCTAACCTTTGTGGAATAGTGACTATGGGTCGGGCACCATGTTTAGCACTTCTATCAACACTGTGTCATTTAATCCTCCCAGGTAGTCTGTGAGGGTGATAGTATTAGGAGTTCTGATTCACATAAACGGAGGATACCGAGTCTGAAGGAGCTACTGCAATTTGCCCAAGGCAAACTGCTATCTGGTCATTTTCCCCACTCCAAAGTTGTAAAGATCTTTAAAATACCAATGTGTGACATTACATTTACTTATTGCCATTTTCATTATTTCATTCATCCTCGCCTGTCCAGGTAAACCTGAACTTTGATTCTGTCATTTATTCTCCCAGCACTGGGTCTGGTGTTGAGGAGTCAGGATCTCATAGGCCTCCAGCCGTGTGGGGCGTGGGAACTCACGGCCTTTCCAACCCCACCCTCCTTCACATGCACCCCCCGCTACCTCATAAAGCGGCTGGAAATAATGGGTATGAAGAAGCTCTATTCAAAACTAGGTTATTATTTATTTCTTAAGAATATCATTTACACAAGTTATTAACAAAAATGTTGATGAGGTCAAGACTGAAGACAGCGTTACAGCAACGACTCCCCACTCTCACTCCTCGTTCCTTTCATGACGGCCTCCAATCTTCTCAAAAGCCTTTCCTTCCCCAAGGGTATGAATTCCCATTACAGTATTTCTACACATCCTAACACAATTTTCTATTCCCAACCAAGGGAAAAAAAATCACTCCCTTGGGAATAAATCAGAAACCAGATTCATGGGGCTTTGTAGGCTACATTAAGTAGTTTGGACTTTATTCCAAGATAACAGGAAGTGCTGAAGGGTCTGGAGCAGGAGTGGCATAGAAAACCCTCCTCCCTTACCTGGGCACAAACACGTGGTGACTGAGCGCTGACCCTGCGCCTAGTACCACAGATAGGAAGTACCACGAGGAAGGCATGGCTCTGTCTGTCTCTCAGGGCTCAAAATGGAAGACACAGACATGTAAACAAGTCACTACACTGCAAATGCTCGCTAAAATAGAGGCGTGAATAAGAAGTTCCAGGAACCGAGGGAGAGTATCCAACTTCAGGATGGTTTTTCCAATTCTAGTCCTTCCTTTCCGATTCTCTACAGAGGAACAATGCCATAAAACACCGTTCTCACAGGCTTTACAACAATCCTGGAGAGGCCTGGGGCCAAATGTTAAGGCTAAAGAAAAAGGACTCCATATTGGGACAAAAAGAACACTTACTGACATTATCCTAAAATAGTTTTTTGTCATTTGCGGAAAAGGAGTACAACATGAACAATGAATTGGTAAGAATGTGCAGCAATCTGCTAAAATTTGATGGCATCTCAGTGCACTCTTAAGGTCTAGTATTTGTGACTACATTTAAAAAATCATTTTTATTGCTTTTTTCTTCATAAGTTATCTGTATAAAATTGAAAAATTACATGTTAAAGAAAACAGAAATCACCACAATCCCATCAAAAGGAGAAAATTACGTCATCATTTTCACATACACTCAGACATTTTCTATGCATTATTATGCTGATTCTTCTCTCTTGTACCCCCCAAAATGGAACTGTCTCATATAAGAGCTTGACATTTTCAACTAACAATAGTTAACATCACTAAGCCTCTTCCTATGACATTAATAGTTGTCCTCCAATATCATTTTTACTAGCTGCACAGTATTGCATTCTGTGGGATGTATCATAATTTAACAAGTGTCTATTATCTAACATTTTTTTTTTGTTTTCAATTTTTCACCAATACAAACAACTGTTTATCATAGCTAAGTCTTTGCACAAAGACTTGATAGCTTCCTTAAAATAAATGGTGGAAACAGAACTGCTGGGACAAAGGATAGGCAAATATTGAGACATGTGATGTCTGCTGTCATCCTGCGTTCCTGACAGGTCATCCTAAGTTATGCTCCCAACCAGTGACGACGACGGTGTCTCTTCCCT
>NW_006791814.1:1181368-1191453 GCF_000442215.2 Lipotes vexillifer
CCCTACACCTTCACCAGCAGTGGAAAATACTTATGTTTAAAACCTTCAAATATTTGATAAGTGAAAACTAGAAGATTCCCATTTTAATTTGCATTTCTTTGACTGCTAGTGAAACTGACTACATTTTTGTATGGTTGATAAGTAATTTTCTCCTCTTTTCTGAATTCCCCATTAATTTGTCCATTTTTTTCTATTTGGGATTTTGTATTTTTCTTTTTGAACTATAAGAGCATTTCTTATCATTAAAGCTATTTGTCATGTGTATATGTGTGTGTATATGCAAATATAAATAAAGTTTCCATACTGGAATAAGAAGAATGTATGCCTTGTATGTATGTGTGCATGTATGTAATTAGGGAATACGTCTATGTACGTTATGTACTTACTTAAGATTTATTTGTGGTATTTTCTAACTTACAGGCACTACAGATGTTTTGATATCCAAATCCATCAATCCTTCCCCTTACTGTAGGTACCATACTTAGAAATACCCAAGTTTATATATTTATTTACTTATTTTCTTACATTTTAGCTTTGTTTTTATTTTTTACACCCAAACTTTAAGTCTTCTTGGAATTGCCCTTTCGGGGAGGGGGGAGGAGGAAATGAAAGAACTGTGTGCACATTCTTCTGTGTGTACATTCTTCTGTGTGTACATTCTGCCCTAGAACATGACCTAGATGCACGTTCTTATGAGTTATCAGTTTATAAGGTTTGATCCTTATTCCTTGGAGGATAATTTGTTTTCTTTGGCTTAAATCTGGACAAATCTTGTCACAAATCAGCAGACACCTGAGCAATAGATCTACACAGGACTTCAACTTTAAGAAACTGAAACCCGGTATTTAATACTGCAAGAAAAGCAGTGATCAAATTAGTAAACATTGCTTCACCTCAGTAAAAATGTGCTTCATCTGGGCTTGTTTATTCCTAAATCGCTTGATCTTCTGTGCGATGCGAGGATCCTTTTCGAGTTCTTCCATTGTGGCCCATTTACAGTGTAAGTAGGAACTATCCAAAGACACACAAATTGTGAGACAAGCACAGAACCAGCAAACCATCAAGCTTTAAAGTGTTTCAATAACTGGGTGACCGTCTAACACAGCAGCAGTGGAGTGACTTGCTGTGGAACTGCTGGAGATTGGGCTTAGAAAGGCCTTGCCCTTCAGGACAAAAACAGAATACAAAACAATGCAGCAATTCCAAGCAACTGGTCACTCTGTGGCTTCTAGAGAAACTGGCTCAGAGCAGAGGGAGGGCAGGTATAGGCAGGCCATCGTTAATGCACATTAGTGAAAGTGGGCACACAGCAGAGAAAAAGAAAAACGCAAGTGGGTAGAAAAGTACAGGCTATAGGACCGTGGTTCTCCACTCTGGGTGCAAATGGGAACTGCAGAGGGAGTTTTTAAAACACACCAATCCTTGAGAACTACTCCCAGAGTATGAGCCAATGGGTCTTGAGTGCAGCAAGGACTTCAGTAGTTTTAAAAAGCTCTCCAGGTGATGCTATACGCAGCCAAAGTAAAGCACTGCCGCCTAAGGTGAACTTGAGCCAATCAAGGTCTGTAGGTCATGCCTTAGGGGCCATTCTTGGAAAATATAAAAGATAATGGTGTGATGAAAGAAGAAAGTTCTATTCATTTAAAATACACATACAAATAATACATTAAATAGACGTACAAATTCCTATACTTGACGTAGAACAGCTCCAAGTCGAATGGGGGTTCTCCCGGGTGAACCTGTAACCAAAAGCAAGCAGTTATCAGCCCAGATCCCCATGGAGCACCCTTATGTCTCAAATGAAAAAGGTAAATCAATACTTCTTCCTGGTTTTAGAACATATTTCTCAAGGACATTTTCATTTTCCCAGGTCTTTTTCTAACAGGTCTGGAGCAGGCTTTCTAAAGGCTGAACACACAGTAAGCTATAAGGTTAGAAAAAAAAAAAAAATGATCCTCCTGGTGTCATTCTTAGGTCTAGGCTGGGAGAGCATTCAGCTGATAAAGCCAAACTGGCCCAGGGCTCTGAGAGCTGCTGCAGAAGTGAGAACATGCATTTCCGGCGTCTTCCCAGCCGTCCCCCACAAACTCCAGTGATGTTCACTCTCAAAGTAAGGAAGTTTACTTTCATAAACACTTTAGGTAAAGATGAAACTATGCCTTCACTGGCACCGGCATACTCTTTCACGCCAGAAATTTTCTCTACAGGTTCTCTACACAGCCCTGAGATGTTGAAAGGAAAAGATGTTTTTCATTGGGAGTCTCTTCCCATCTCTTCTTCTTGGCCCTCTGATGACTTCTTGGCAACTAAAGGATCAATACCTTTTGCTAGGATCATAAGGAAACAAAACATCGGTTTGGGCCATAATCAAATATTTCAGAATTTTATGTCTTAAAATCTTTCATGGAGGTGAAAATAAGTGTCAACTAGCCAAACAGTGTTCTTGCCTAGCTCTCAGTCCAGCCAAGAATGACCACTCCAGAAACATCTCTCCACAGAGGGTGTAAACTGCGCTAGTGATATACAAGCCAGAAACATCAGCCACGAACCTCCTGGACAGTCTTAGATGCCAGGATCTTCTCAATGATGTTTGCGTCATCTTCTGGAGGCTCCTGGAGATGGAGGTTAAAGAGAGAGACAATTACGGCACCACAGGAGCCATGAAATAATTCTAGAATACTGTAATAGGCACTACTTTGTCCAAAAGTTCACCTTTGAGTACTGAGGTCTCCCTCCTAACAGCCCACAGAGTGATCAAAAGATCACACACATTCTAACCTCTGGGCATAACACCCTATCACCTTCCCCTCCCAAATGAGCAGGGAAGTTATTCTGCTTCTTGATTTGCTTCAGATTCTTCATTTCAGATCTGCCTTTAGCATCATTAAAATTGACCCTAAGACTTCCCTTCTCTGCCAAAACTGCTTACATGTCGCTGCATAAATTTTCAGAAAGGCCTAACACAGAAGAGTCTGGGGGCTTTAGAACCAGAGGGTCCCAATTCTGACACAATCCAGCTATTGACTTTGGGCGAGTCAATTAACACCTCTTAGTTCCAAGTCTATTAAAATAGGAGTTAAAAACACATATCTCACTGGGTTACTGGGAGGATAAAACTGCATGTGAAAACACTTTTTGGACAGTAAGCGCTATGCAAATGCAAAGTATAATTATTCTTTACTAAATTGTACCATCTTTCCCCTCTGTACCTGGAAATGGCTTTCTGTTTCACTGATCATCCACTGACTACAAATCCCAACTGGAAACAAATTAATTCCTTCCTTTCTGCCCTAGATACACATCAACATTTCCTAATCGCCATGAAATCTCTTTCTACAGAGTATTTGACTTAAAAAAAAAAAAATCTGCATTTAAAAAACAACGAACTTAAAAAAGGATGCACTGGGTCTACAAATATTTCTTTAAATTTTTATTTTGTTTTAACTTTATATAAAGGGTGTCACGGTGGATGTATTCTTCTTTAACTTAATATGATATTGCCAATATTCATCCATATTGTTCATGTTGCTTTAGCCATTCAATTTTAATGCTGTATAATATTCTATTGTATTAATAAACCAGAGTCTATTTGTCTTCTTCCTTTGATGGACATTAAAAAAAAAAAAAAAAAAAAAGGATGCATTGGGTCACAACTCTCCTGTTAAATGTTCTTCCTCGGACTTTATTTGAGCAGTTTTATTTCCATCGTTTCATATGCACTACATAACCTTTCCAGATCCAGTATTTATCACAATATGAGATTTAGAACAGTATATGAAAAGAACACTCATCACAACAACCCTAACTCTCAAAATAACTATTTGGGTTCCTTATCAGAACTTTCCAAAAGGATGGTTTATGCTGCATCTCACTGCCCATTCTAGGGCTCAACTGTCCCAAAGTCGTATCATTACAGAAAACATATTTTCTAAGAACTTAAATGAAGCTTTTCCCAGAAAGGTGATGGTAAAAAAAAGATGAGTAGGGCGGATGGCAGAAAAGAAGTATGGGAATCAGCAGGCACTGACAGATGCTCCCAAAGGCTACAAATATTTATTACGTCCCCCTGGACACATGGCATTGTGAAGTTAATCCAAAATGACAAGTCTTTTCCCACTGCTCAACCAGAAGACAAGTGAGCTGGGCCTATCATACAATAGAAGGATGGGGCGGGATACAGACTAAGCTTTTGTTTTCCTGTCAGTATGGTTCTTCTGCACAAGTAAGAAAAGGAGAAGGAGGCAGTTTACTGTGGATTTGCCCGTCTTCTCCCACCACAATATAAGCCTTGTGAGGGCAGGGATCTTTATTTCTTTTACTCACTAATGTAGCTAGATATCTTGAAAAAGCCAGGCAACAGTGGGTGATCAGTGAATACTGGTTGAATGCTAAACAACAGGGAAGAGGAAAAGAGACACAGATGGAAATACACAAGGAGAGATAAAGCATTATTCTTAATCTACATCATGTGATTAAAAAGTCTCCCCCTTCTCCATAGACCTGGACTTATCTTCTACTGTACAGACGGGTAACAGCAAAGGGCCCAAGCTAGATGTACTTTCCTGAGCAGTAAAATCACTACCCCAACCTTGCAGCCAAAGAGAGCTCTGACTATGACAGGTGGACGGCGAACAAAGGAACAGGGGCTGGGTTACAAGAAACTAGATTAATGAACAAACTTCCTACTTCAATTCCTTCCTAAATTTCTCCCACATTATTTATTGAGTGTCTTTTGTGTTTATGCACTGGTTTTATAGAAATAAATGAGCTACAGTCTTCATCATCAAGGAACTGCCAGACATGCTAACATAATGCTTTAAGTGACGTATGGCATACATACAGCATGCAGAGATCTCAAGTGTACAGTTGTTGAAGTTTAAGATCAAGTTATATAACATTTCCAACATCCTGGAAGACCCTCATGCCCCCACTGGAAGTAACTAACCACTGTTCAGACTTCTACAACCATTGATTAGTTCTGCCTATTTATTATTATTATTTTTAATTATTTATTTATTTCTGGCTGCGCTGGGTCCCCGTTGCTGCACACGGACTTTCTCTAGTTGCGTCGAGCGGAGGCCACTCCTCGCTGCGGTGCGCAGGCCTCTCACTGCGGTGGCCTCCCCCGTTGCGGAGCACGGGCTCCAGGCATGCAGGCTTCAGTAGTTGTGGCACACGGGCCCAGCAGCTGTGGCTCGCGGGCTCTAGGGCACAGGCTCAGTAGTTGTGTTGCATGGGCTTAGTGACTCCACGACATGTGGGATCTTCCTGGACCAGGGCTCGAACCCGTGTCCCCCGCATTGGCAGGCGGATTCCCAACCACTGCGCCACCAGGGAAGTCCAGTTCTGCCTATTATTAAGTTTCATGTAAATGGAATCATATAGTGTGTGGTCCATTCTCCTGTATTACTGTGTAGTATTTTATTGTATAAATACACCACCATTTATTTATCCATTCTATTGCTGAGGAATATTTGGGTTGCTTTCAATGTTCACATAAATGCACTCATTTACCTTGGATATAACATAGAAGTGGAATTGCTAGGTTATGAGGCTGGTTACATGTTTATTTTATTTTATTTTTTTAAATAAAGCTATTTATTTATTTTTGGCTGCGCTGGGTCTTCCTTGCTGTGCGTGGGCTTTCTCTAGTTGCGGTGAGCGGGGACTACTCTTCGTTGAGGCGCGTGGGCTTCTCGCTGAGGTGGCTTCTCTTGCTGCAGAGCGTGGGCTCTAGGCATGCGGCCTCAGTAGTTGTGGCTTGCTGGCTCTAGAGTGCAGGCTCAGTAGTTGTGGTGCACGGACTTAGTTGCTCCGAGGCATGTGGGATCTTCCCGGACCAGGGCTCAAACCCGTGTCCCCTGCACTGGCAGGTGGATTTTTAACCACTGCGCCACCAGGGAAGCCCGTGTTTAGTTTTAATGGATATTGTCAGAACTCTTCCCAAAGTGGCTGTAACAATTTTTACATCCAACAGCAGTGTATGGGAGTTGCAACTGACTTGATACTGTCAGTCTTGAAAATTTTAGCCATTCCCAGTGGATGTGCATTATCATCTCTTTGATTCACATTTCCCTGATAACTAAGAATGCTGAGCATCTTTTCATATGCTTACTGGCCATATGGATATCCTCACTGTGAAGCTCCTGTTCAAGTCATCTGCCTATTTTAAAAATTGTCCTTTTTTCTGACTGGCAAGAGTTCTTTATATTTGTGAGAGTTTAATATATATCTTTATTTCTCAATAAGAGTCCTCTGTCACAATCCATACAAACATTTTCTACCAATCTATGGTTTGCATTTTCAACCTGTAAATGTATCTTCTGATGAGCAGAAGTTCTATATAATCCACCTTATCAATCTTTTCTCTTATGTATTTTTGTGTTCTGTTTAAGGAATCTTTGCTGCCACCAATGTCATTCACTAAGTCATATATGTGGTTGTAAATCTTCTTGTAGCCACATTAAAAAGCAGATGAACTTGACTTTAACGATATTTTATTTAAACTAATATACCCCAAATATTATCATTTCAATATGTAATCAATGTAAAATTATTAATGGAATAGTTTACATTATTTTTCTCACACTAACTCTTTAAAAATCTACTGTGTATTTCATACTTACAGCACATCTCAATTCAGACTAGGTATATTTCAAGCGCTTAATAGCCACACACAGCTACGTACAAGCCATGCTGGGCAGTACATACCACTCTATTTTGTTCCATTGGTCTATTTGTTCTTATGGCAACACTAACCTGTCTTCATTGTGGCTTGATTACAAAGTCTGGATTATGGTTAAGTATTCCAATTTAGTTCTTCCTTTTCAAGACTGCCTTGGCTAATCTAGGTCTTTCATACTTCCATCATCAATTTCTATCAGGAAAACACCCTGCTTAGATTTTGACTGGGACTGAACTATAGACATCTTCACAATATTGAATACATGTATGTCATATATTGCTCTATTTATTTAGGTCTTCTTTAATTTCTTTCAGCAATGTTTTTCATATAGAAGGACTGTATCCTCTGAGAGTTATTACAGGGTATCTAATACCTTGATACTATTATAAATGGTATTTTACAATTTTCCTTTCCTGATCTGATGTTGCTAGTTTATAGAAATAGTTTTGTTTTGTTTTGTTTTTTACTATGTTGTAAATGTTGCCAATACATTTGTTCGACACAGGGTTACCACAAACCTTCCATTTGTTAAAAAAAAAAAGTGCAATATCTGTGATGTGCAATAAAGCAAACAGCAATAAAATAAGGCATGCCTGTATTTTTTCTTTCATTAATTAATTAATTAATTTTTGGCTGTGTTGGGTCTTCGTTGCTGCACATGGGCTTTCTCTCTAGTTGCGGCGAGCGGGGGCTACTCTTCGTTGCGGTGCACGGGCTTCTCAGTTGAAGTGGCTTCTCTTTGTTGTGGAGCTCAGGCTCTAGGTGAATGGGCTTCAGTAGTTGTGGCACGCAGGCTCAGTAGTTGTGGCGCACAGGCTTAGCTGCTCCAAGGTATGTGGGATTTTCCCGGACCAGGGCTCAAACCTGTGACCCCTGCATTGGCAGGTGGATTCTTAACCACTGTGCCACCAGGGAAGTCCTGTATTTTTTCTTTTTCCTTAGTTCAGTAGCCAGGACCTCCAGTGTATTTCTGAATATAAATGAGAATAATGGAATCTTTTTCTTACTCCCAAATTCAGAGGGAAAGTATTCAGTACTGCACCCCAGCTATAATATTCAGTACTGCACCCCAGCTATAATATTAGCTGTCGGTTTTTATCTACTGACTTTTAAGGTGTTCTTTCAGTATTTGGTTTTCTACAGTTTAAGATATGCTTAGTATGGTTTTCTTTTTTACATTTTTCCTGCTTGGGGGTTACCTGACATTGAATGTACTGCCGAATATCTTCATCAGTTTACGGGAATTTCTCGCCATTCATTTTATCTTCAAACACTCCTCTGATTCACTCTCTCCTCCATGTCTAGGACTCTAATCAGATATGCATGTGTTAGTCCTTTTCACTGCACCCCAGTTGTCTCTTTATCCATTTATGCTTTGCTCTGTTCTTTCCATTCTTTTTTCTGTGTGTCAGTTTAGAAACTTTCTGTTCATCTGTCTTCAAAGTCACCAATCTTATCTTCTACTGTATCTAGTCTGCTTTTACACTCATCCACTGTGTTCTGAATTTTATAAATTGAAAATTTCAGTTTTACAGTGTTGACCTGATTCTCCTTATAGATTCAACTCTCTGTTGGAATTCTTTACTTTAGAACTTATTTTGTCCATCTTTTCCTCTATTTTCTTTAACACATTAATCATGGTTATTTAAAAGTTCTTTTCTGCCAACTCTGTTATCTGGATCATCTGGGGTCTGCTTCTATTAACATATTTATTTTCTTGATTTTCAGTCAATTTCCCAGCCTTTTCAAATGTCTAATAATTTTTTACTGTATGATGAGTACTGTGAATACTGTGAATAAAAGAATCTTAGCAGCTCCAAACAATATCTTCTACTACAAGTGTTTCCTATTTTCTCTTAGACAAACAGGGAGAAGGAGTGGGTCCCGTTGGTCCAATCAGGGACTGTTGGGTCAGGACTGGGTTACTGTTAAGATTCAGTCCATCTCTTGTTTTACCTGTTCCTTGAGTATGAATGTCCAAGGTCATTGACTGTAAGTCCAGCAGGTCTTTTTACTCCTGGGCCCTGAAGTCTCCAATCCCAAGCAGGTTAAAAATCTCTCTTAAGGGAGAGTCAGTTTTTTTTTGCAGTAGACCCATCCTTTTAGTGAGATTTTATCTCCTAAAAGTAATGTGAAGACTGTGAGATTTCAATCTGCCTTCTGGCTGAGCCACTAACTTCTTGGGCTACCCCAGAATTCATCAAATGTCTCCAGGCGAAACCTCCCTGTTTTGGGAATTCCTTTAGTTTCCAATCATTTCACCAGCCCTGCATAATCAATCACCAGCAGGGTCAGATGGTTTCTCTTCAACCCAGAATAGTCTCTGTTTGGGCCCAGCCTGATCCTCAGTCCCTGCCCAGAATTGCAGAGTGCCTCCAGAGAAGAAACAGTCAGCAACTGTCAGCTCATCTAGGAATAGCTCTTGTCTGTCTGGAATTTTAGTTCATCTAATTCTTCTTGCTTCCACAGCTATCTGATGTCTTTAAAAATATGTCCTTTGCAATTTATCTTTTTCCCCCCCTTGCAGCAAGTGTTGGCCTGCCATGCCCTACTATACCCTTACCTGAGAATAGAATCCTCCATCACTAACTCTTATTTTTGGAGTTCCCTAGGGCCTAGTTTTGGGGCTTTCTTTTCTATCTATACTCATTCTCTTGGTGATCTCATCTGGTCTCATGGTTTTAAATACTGGCTACGTTGTGTTGGCTGCCATATTTATTTATCCTCTCCTATGATTACAGACTCTTTTATCTAATTGTTGCTTGTCATCTCCACTTGAATATCTCAGAGATATTTCACACCTAAGATGTCCACAAACTAAACTCTTAGTCTCTTAGCCAACCCCCCACCCCTACCCCTTCTACCTACAGTTTTCCCCAGCTGAGTTAAGAGGAACTCTATCCCTCTGGATGTTCAAACCAAAAATCCTGCTGTAATCCTGACTCTGTTCTTTCCTCTCCACACACCCTATCTCATCAGCCAGGAAATTCTGTTGAGTTTACCTTTGAAGTACATCAGGAATCCTGCCATTTCTCACCCCCTCCTCTGCTTCTACCCTGGTCTAAGCCACCTTCATCTCTTACCCAGATTATTCCCAACTGCCTCCTAAGTAGTCTTCCTGTTTCCACTCCTGTCCCACTGATCCATTCTCAACATGACGTTCAGAATGGTCCTTTTTATTAAGTCACTCTTTTGATTAAACTGCTTAAAATGTTTTTCTTTTAACTTGGAGTAAAACCAAAAGTCTCCCAGAGGTCTACAGAAGCCCACAGGATGTACCCAGCCTCTCATCTCCTCTGTCACCTTTCAGGTCTCCTTGTCCGTCCCTCATACACACCAGGCATGTTTCCACCTCCGGGACTCTGCTATTCCCTCTGCCTGAAACACTCTTCTCCCTACA
>NW_006791814.1:1191506-1201730 GCF_000442215.2 Lipotes vexillifer
CTACACGACTCCCTCACCCCTTTATTTCCTTCACTTCTTGGATCAGATATTACCTTTGTGAGGCCAACACTGACCACCCTACTTAAAACTGCAGGCTTCATTCCTGAATTCCGTATCACGCCTATTCTGACATTTTTTTCCCATACCACTTACCACCATTGACATACTACACAATTTTATTATTTTCAGATTGATTATCAGCCTCTCCCTAGTTATTTCTACCCTTTGGAGGTTCTGGGCTTAGCCCTTTGGCTTTCCATCCCACGTAGGTTCAAAATCTGGCAAATATCTAGAGGAGGAGATGGGTTGTGTGTATGCTGCAGGCTTCCTCTCCATTTGCTGTAGGCTCCCTCCACGAGGGCAGGGATTTCTGTCTCTTTTGTTCCTCGATGTTATCCCCAGCACTTAGAACAGTCCTTGGCGCTCAGTAGTGGTAGGTGCTCAATAAATATTTTTGAATGAATAATGTTAAGAGATTTTTCAATACAACATGGGAATAGTAGTATAAAGCAAGTGCTATGGGAACACAGAGCCAGGACAAATTAGGAGAGGCTTTGGAAATGAGTTGGCTGTCTATTAGCATTAAACTTTGATAATTGCTGAGCACCTTTCCTACCTACTCCCAATTCTGTATAACCCAGACTAGCAAGCAAGCATTCATACGTGTACACCCATGCTAAAAGAACAACTGTCTCTCCTCACCAGCAGGTTGCTTCAAATAGTCTCTTACTCTTACCTACCATGAGGAGCAGAAAAAGATGGTTTCTGATTGCTCTGAGTTTTTAACTAGGACCAAATCCAAGGAAATGTTAACATGTGGATGAAGAAAGCACAGGACTTTACTCTGAGGATTACAAGGATGGTGGGTTTAAAGCATTCTTCATTATAGAAAATTTTCAAGTAAAAATTAAGGTATTTGAAATAAAATTTCAATTTATTTTTTGGCACTAGTTAAAGAATAGGGGGAAACACACTAGTATTAAAAAAAAAATCAATGGTTATCATCAAAATACTGACAGCAGGTTTTTATCCTATCCTAATAAAAGGGAAAAAAGAGAGTACCGTTTCCAAAATACACATCAAAGTAAGAAGAAAACTGGAAAATCAGGATTTTTTTCCCCCCTAAACAGAGATTGTGCATAAGCATGACCATGTGTGTATAAACACTCAGTGTATACAGATACACACAGATATAAACTAAATCTGCTTGCCAAACATACTTCCATGACAGCCATCTGTTCTCAACTGCTTGGAGTTTTCTCAAATTATCCTTCAAAGGAGACCAGTTTAGTTCATTCACTTTCATATCAGAACCTCATGAAATTAAAAATTTATTTTCTTAGGGAAAATTTCAAAAATTTTCAACCCACATACCCCCAACCCTCAACCAACCACCTGATACACTTCTATTCAGCGAGCCGTAAGGAAAGGCTCTAGCAAGAAGAAGCAACTCCAAAACACAAGCATTTACCAAGTGCCATGGAAGGTCCAAAGTAGCATCCAACAAGGTGTCCAGTCTCAGGGGCTTACACTCAGTGAAAGCAAGATAAAACATATTTTTCTTAGAAATGTACCAGTGGTAAATTCTAATCAGTGTGACAGTAACCCTAAGTCCAGCAGCAAGAGTGCAGAAAGCAAGAATAGCTTGGATTTCACAGAATAGTAACGTTTTAGTTGGGCCCTAAAGAATGGTGGCTCATAAGAGGACTGCAAACAGGAAGGAAACTCGAAATGCACCCAAAGGATGAAAGCACCAGGATATGGGAAGCAGGATGCAGACTTGGAACACTAAGGAACCAGTCTTAGTAGAGAAAAGCATTACACAGAATGAGGAGTGGGGATAAATGAGGGTAGACAGGTAGTATGCAGCCACATTCCTTAAAAAATCAGGCAGGAGTTTTGATCTAAAACAGGATTTACGAGGTAACCACCTTAGATTCTTGAGTGGGACACTGAAAAAAGCCAAAAACGTCTCTAGTATTATGGGAAAATGAGTCTAGTAATGGATTGGGAAGGACAGGGACCTGGGGCAGGGAACGACAAAAGTGCAAACTGTGGTCATTTGAACACTGGCCTCAGCACAATGGGTGGCAGCAGAAGCCAAGAGGAAACAAAGACAGGAGACAATCTGAGGAAAGACGTGGGGTGGGAAACAGTGGTGTGGCCAGAGGAGAAATGGGAAGAATGAAAACCATCCTCTCGGGCCAAGTGCATAGGAGCCTAAGCAGTGAATCACGCGGGCTGGTACAGAGCTAGAGCCATGCCAGCCAGAGGCCGCTCTGCCAAGGGGCCTGCCCATGGCTGTCAGTGTCAGAGTGAGGCGTGGATGAACACCAGTGGGGAAACTATGCCAGTATGAAGAACTGGAGAAAACAAGAGCCCGAGAAAAAAGAAAAACACTTCACTCTTGTCTTTCTAATCCAGGAGTTAAGAATCACACCTGTTTCTGTAATAAGTTTTAAGCATATTTATTCATTATTCACATATTAAATAAATACATGACAAGTACAACTGAATGCAAGTCTTTACGTTAGTTACTACCCAAAATAAAGTACTACCTATGTTAGGTGAAAATTGTGATAAATTAAAAAGTGAGGCTTGTTTTGTAAAAGTTTACAATCTAATGGCGGGAACAATCAGGAGTGATATTTAGAACAGAATGGCAGAGGCATTGATGAATCAGAACAGTCAGAGGCTGTGAACAAATGGTGGGAGGATTCTGGGGGACATCAGGCATAATATTATAAATACTCCACAAAACAGAAGAGGGAAAGTGTCATACTTTCATCTGAATAGTTCCTGGGGGTTAATGTAAATTTGACTTTATTGAAGCTCTTTCATGCCAGAGAGATACATAAAAAAAAATTAAAAAAAAAAAAGATTATAAGCCCTACCCTAACGTAGCTCATGGCTTAGATGAAGGAAACAAAAACTGGCAGGTGTTTAAAGGACAGCGATGAAGTTAAACATATTAGAGTTAGACAGAGGAGGGGCACTTATCCCCAGCTCAGGGGGGGCAGGGAGCTTCCTGAGGGAGGTAACAACTGCGCTCAGCTCTCCAGGCACGGGAAAAGACCAGACAAAGCAGAGGGTACCGTCTGCAAAGCAGCAGGAGGCGGCACAGGAGAACACCAGGAGTGGAGCCTCATTCACATTCAAGTCCTTCTGTCCCAAAGGCAAAATCATACAAACCACACAAACTGTAGGAGGCAAAAACTGAGACAGCCTTGGAAAAATCTATACACTAAGTGTACCACAACTGTGAAAGTCTGTCTCTGTTCCAGGCACTGACATCAGTTTGACAAAGAATAAGAAGGCAAAGAGTCACAGTCAGGCTGGAAACATACTTCCAGCCTTAATCCCATATCCCAGCCAGGGCACAGGCCTCTAGACTCTGAAGCAGGGCTGTGCTAATCTGCCAGTCCTGAGTTAGACTGAATCATGCGTAAAGATGTTTTTAGCAACTCACCACTAGGTAAGCACTGCTGAGGCTGCAATTTGGGGCTGGGACAGGGGCCAGCAGCCACAAAAGTGGGCTGAGCATGCTGATAAGACACTACAAAGAAAGCAAGGAGGTAGCAGTGGGGCCTTTTTGGTGCTGACTGCACACCCTTCTCTGCCCCAAGCTAAAGCCAGCAAGCAGTCAGACACCCTTCCAAAGGGCCTTGGGAGAAGGATGAAGGAAAAGCCTCATCTTCTTCCACTGGACACTCTTGAGGATTGCTTGGAATCCTAGATGAGATCCCTGATTTCGGGGCTTTGTGTTGGCCTGGGAAATCTCTGTTCAGACCCCGCCCCCCCTCAGGAAGCCCACTATGTAAAACAGGTGCAAGTGGAGGGCTCCACAGAGCACTGACCGTGCAACCCGCTCGACCCCACGCAGGCTGTCCAGTCTGCCCTGTGGCGTGGAAGCCAGAGCCACATAGGTGCCTTGCTAAACATCAATGCCAAAACCACGTATCGGGCCTCTTTCTTGTTTAAATTTAGTCACAATTTTTGAGGCGTAATTAATGCAAATTCAGATTCCAGCTTATGTTTCACCACTATAAACTTTCTCTTTGCTGTACCCTTAAGAGGACAGAAAGAGCCTTGTTAGGATATATATAAATTTCCTGAATTATTTCTGTCTGATCAGCTAATGCTGCCCTTCAGGCACCAGGGGAGAAGACAGAACAACAACTGAAATATGGTTAATGACTTGGGCTAAATGGCTACTAGGAGAAAATTAAATCCTTTAGAGTGTTTTAACTACCAAACCAACCATAAAATCTCCAAGGAAGGGAAACCCACTGTAAAACAATGTAATCCTATCACTTCACAGCAGTCTTGCAAGGGCTATTCTTAACTATGTGCTTGAAAAGTAGTATTATGTGAAAATGCATTACTCTGGAGGCAAGGTGGTTTACACAGATAAAGCATCATGAGCTCCAGTAGCCAGCCACACTGTGTCCAGGAGGAAGGACAGGTATCTGTGCTATTGCTGCACACGCAGAACATGAATCCTGCCAAGTCAGCAACAGTGACTCCGTAACAAAAGACAGCCTGTGTCTCAGAACGTGCTGCCGGCAGCGAGGCGCCTCCTACACGCACAGCCTGTTTCTTCTCTTGCTTCTGATTCCTCCTCTGTAAGCTCCTTGGCACAGACCTCCTCCTTCTCCACATTTACCCTCTGCCTTTCTAGCACTGGGGTACCAGGTCCTAATGCTATCCTTTTCCTTCCTGATATTGCTGCCAATGGAAATTCCTAAACTGCATATACGGGCATCCTGCTTCTCTGCTCGAACCCATCGATGCCTCCTGCCCCTCATTCAATCCACAGTATGAATGAAGGCCAAATACTTTAGCTGACAGCCAAAGCCTGCATAACATGACTCTTCCTACCACTCCAGGCTCGTCTCCCACCACTCCTCAAATCAGACCCCACCACCTGGCCGAGCTCATCAAGCTGCCATACCACATCCTCCGGGACCATCAGGCTGTGAGGCTGTGGTCCACGTCAGAAACGCCTCCCCTAAAACCCTGACCTCCCTCTTCTGTCCACTTTTCCTTCTGTGTAGCCACTGTATCCAGCACAGACTTCTAAGACTGCACTTATCACAATCTCACCACAGCCATATGCCTCTTCTCCCAGATAAAACTCCTTGGAGGCAGGGACCATGCCTTGATACTCATCCTTGTATCCTAGGACCTGGCCCTGCAGTGGACTCTCAGTACACGTTTGTAATCCAACTCCCAACTGTAATTACTAGTTCATGTGATTCCATTCATGGAACAGCTATTTACTATGTATCAGACTTTTACATTCTAAGGGGAGAGACAAAGAAATAAAATGAAATCAGAAATCAGAACACAATTATAAGCTGTAATAAGAGCTATGAAAGAAACAAACAGGAGTGAAATAAACATTAGGATGAGGGGCAGGGATCTACTTTAAATGAAAGAGTCATGTAAAGCATATGGTAAAGAGCATTCTAGGCAAAAGGGACCATACAGGCAAAGGCCAGTAGGTGGGAAAGAATTGCTAATTCATGGCATTAAACGAGGCAAGTCTTTTAGCTGGAGAGTAATGAGGGAGATGGCGAAAAGTCATGTATCTGAAAAATGAATCTGGTGAATTAGGGAAAGTGTGATGACAGAGGGGCCTGCTAGGCACAGTGAGGAGTCTAAACTTTATTCTAAGTGCAACAGAAAACCACCTGAAGGATAGAACCAGCAGTTAAGGTGATCTAACTTACGCTTAAAAAAGGAGCCACGGTATAGCTCCATCAAGTAGTCAAAATGACTGTCCAGCCGAGGCCAGCAGCCCAATCTTAAGGCCGTACCTCCACCTGCCAAGCCAGTGTAGAAGCTGAGAGGGCAGATGTCCGGCCGGCTCCAAGGACAGCGATGGTTTCCCCATCATCATCCACCACTTTGAAGTCCAGGTCCTCGTTGTATTTTCTGCGCTTCACTTGCCGTCCTGAGCGTCGTTTCTACAGGACAAACACACCCGCCAGAGAGACTATCTGTGAGTCAGAGGGAAAAGCTTGCACAAGGACACGCTCACCTACACTCACAGTCGAAGGAGACCTCTCTAACTTCACAAAAAGAATCTTCCCTAAACATAACTCTTTTCAGGACTAAATTCACTCAAAATGGGACCCAGGTGAGGGAGGGGAGCTAAATCACCAGGATCCAGTGAGAAGAAGGTGTAGCCTCAGAATTTGAGGAAACGTGTTTTATGCATCATTGCTTCCCCCACCCCGCTTTCTGGAATCGGTTTCTATTCCAGTAAAACAGGGATGGGAAGTAACTTCATCATCTTTGAGGTCCCTTCCAGCATAGCTGGAAGCTCACGGTTTATGACAGTGATTTAATAGTTTTTTTGGTTTTGATTTTTTTTTTTTTTGCCAAATTCACCATACTTACCATGTACTTCTAAACAACTAAATAATACCAATTTTATTAGGACTTATTTTGAGAATCTCCTAACACCCTTTGTAATGCAAGCAGACATCTTAAGTGCAACAAAATAAGATTCGTGACTCACCATGAAAAGACTCATCTATAATTAAGTAGCTTGTGACCTTTTAGAGAGAGAACATTCTACAACAAAGCAACCCAGTGGCTTTCCTCAAACAGAAAAACACATGGTTCATCTCTACATACACATCATATCCAAGCAGTAGGAACACTTCTGGGAACCATTCACCAGCTAGCTTACTCTTAGATACTTAAACCTTACAAAACAAAACGAAAAGCCAAACCTCACCCCCACCCCCCTTATCATCTAAAAGATACCTCCTGGGGCTCTCTCTGTGTTCCCATCATTTCTTCACTGTGTCACCTCTATGACATTTAATTTTACATGAGGGATTCCACATAAAAAGCTCTCCCCCCAATCCCACGTACAAATCACCATCCTAGAAACACTGAACCCCCTGCCAACTCCCATCAACCTGATGTACTTGCTGCTCTGCCCGTCAGGACACTTAAGAGCCACTAATCCAACTTTACAGGCAGTGAAAGGGGGTCTCTGATCTGACACTCCAGACACTACTACTTATTTACCACTACGACCTTAGGAGCTGACACCTTCCTACAATGAAGATCACCTAGGAATCTATGAGGGTCCAGATGATTCTTAAGGAGCAGTAAGTTGGTCTTACCCTAAATGGCCCCCATGCAGTAGCACAGCCCAGGTAAACTGCTGTGGATGTCAGAGGAAACAGCACTCTCAAATATCAGAACTCACATCCAAGAGAGGCAGCCTCAACTCAGACAGAAAATTCTTACCAATGTCCTGGGCACACTTTGGCATGTTTTCAGAAATCTCACTTAGGTGGGCAACTCCTTGTTTCCATGTTTCCTTACCATCTTGGCAAAATGAATCCATCCCTGGCTTTTCCAGCATCTGGGATTATGAAAGTGTCCTTGTGTAGACTGGCCCAGCACGCTGAGCCCTAAATGTATTACCTACACAGCAAAACAGGCCCTCTGAGCCTTACCTAGTTTGGATCACAACTCCACTTTCCACATTCACTCTTACTGCGGCCTAATATCATGCTACTTTTCAAGAAGGAAGCAAACACCACTAAAAAACTGGGAGATTATTAGTATAAGAACCAGGATGCTAAAGAAAAGCCTGTGGTCACCCACTAAAACACTGAAAGCCCAGCCCAGGTCTGTGTGCGAGAGATGCAGGCTGGAGACAGGGAGAGAGGACCAACAGGGTCAGTGTCAGCAAGACGCCGCCCGGCAGCCGGAACGCCCACCCGGGCTTCCGGGCACAGCTGTACCTGGCTGTCTGCAGACTCAGTGGACTCCTCGGGACTCCGCAGGGATGGGTTCGGCAGGCCCTGATCCAGCTCTAAACTCTCCACTGTGGTTTCACTTTTCCTCTTTCCTTTCTTCTTTTTCTCCACTGGGGTTGGTCCTTGCTCCTTGCTACAAGGAGAAATTCAGAATTAAAACTGTTGGGCAGTTTTTAAAACTAAGATTTCTCATGTGATTATAGTTACGATAGCACATCCTGGAATTCCTGGGCCAGGACAGGCTTTAATGGAAAATCTACAAGAGTTCCTTCCCAGAAATTTGCAGAAATATGGGAAGAAATATCTACACAGGTTGATGCAAAATTCACTTTTTTTATACCCCCTATCATGACTACTATAGATACGATTAATGTGATAAGAAAGAAAATAATATGAACATCTCCAAAAAACCTCACTTTCAGTTTCACATAAATGTCTTCTCTAGGAAGTTTAATTGCTTCACAGATATTGAGAATCATCCACTTCTAATCTCCCTTTAAGTTACATGCGAAGATGTAACTTCAATCTCCCTAATCTGTCATCAGCCTCTATTGAGAATGGTCTATGCGTATGAACTTGGAGTACTAGGAGCTCAAAACTGAAGATAACACTGCCCACCCCCTGAGGAGGTTGTAATGACAGAATTCCTACAGACCACCTAGAGCTATAGCCCAATGCAGCAGATGGATGCTTCCTGAGAGAGGTGGAAATGGGCAAAGTCCATCCACCCTGAAAGGCCCTACTAAGATGGCAACATCTCTACTCTAATAAGCCTTTTCGGGCTCTGCTGGCTGATAAAATCTCTTTTCTACACTCCCAAGCACCTCAACTGTGATTTGCATAAGGTATTCAAACTTTAGTCTTTCACCAAAGTTAGTCATTACACGTGACACCAGGCTCAGAACCATAGAGGACCTGGGATCCTCTGCAGTGGCTCAATCAACATTTGCTGAATGGATGAATATTTTACACCTCTCTGAGCTGTCCTATCAGACTCTAAGTTCCCAGAGGACAGAGAGTATGCACTTGATTAAGTTTTGTATTCCTCACAGTGAGTAGTCTTATATCTAAAACATACTAAGTATTCAATATTTACTGGATAGATAGATGGATTCATCAATGGATAGATACGATAACGTGTCACTGAGGAGATTTGGGAAAACACATTTGAGCAGAGATATACACAGAATTTTGACAGACAGAAAAACAGGAATAATAACAATTACAACTAATTTGTATATAACACTTACTACATGCAGGCACCGTTCTCTAATCCTTTAAACGGATTATCTCCTTTACTCTTCAAAACAACCTTATAAGGCAGATAGTATTATCATCTTAATTTTATCAAGAGGCACAGTGAGTTAAGATTTCCAGGGTAACATGGCTAGTAAATGGTAGAGAAAGTATTTAAACCAGGCATGTTCGGAACCACCATGGCATTCTTGGGGAATGGAAGAGTGTTAAAGGCACATTTAGTAAAAGATAGCCTGTGTGGCTGGATGTCAGGGCAAGTGAACAGAAGCAGCAAGTGATGGAGCTGGAAAGAAACCAGGAGTACACGAGGATAGAGAGCTGAGACTCACCCTGTGTGAAAAGGGCATGATGGCAAGCCCGGGCAAGAGCGAATGAAGACCTAGGCGAGATAGGCTCAATGAAAACTCATCAGTGAAAAGGATTTGAAAGACCCAGCAGAAGTAGCACCAGTAAGTCTTGGCAGAATGTGGAGAATGAGGAAGAGCCACGATTACTGGTATCTCCCATCAGGTGAGTTACTGCAAAGTGCGGGGGAAGACAGGGACACCACCGGCCTTGTTCAGAGAAGGGAGATCCCATGGGATGAACCCGTAGCGGGATAGCACCCAGCGACAATGGAGAGCACCCATCACAGGAGTGCAGACCCAGCCCACCCTCGATTCCCTAGGCTGAAGACTGGCTTCCCTATCAGCAAAGTTCTTAATGAAAATTATTTTGAGGAAATGAAACTCAAGGGATCCTGCCATTTTAGAGAACTGTACAATTTAACAAGAGACCTGTGCTCTCAAGCCAGGGAAAAAAGTACATATCAGTTTCAGGACAGGCGACTCAGGTGAAACAGTTTAAAAAGATGCCAAATTTTCACAGGAATATTTATCTCATGTTACATGGCTTCTCACTAAGAAAATTACATAGCAATTTATATTCTACAAAGCACTTATGTGCTTCTGTCTCATTGAACTGTTAACAACCACGGTTCCATGAGGGAGCCAGGGCAGATGAGCTTCATATTCCACATAAAGAAACAGGTTTAAAAGCAACAAAGGCCCCAAAGTTAGCAGCGGAGCAGAGGCCTGCGCTCAGCTCATGTGACTTAGCCTGTCACTGTTTATACCATATCATGTTTCCTGGCTCCTTTTTTTTTTTTTTTTTTTTTTAACTCCCGTCCCCCTTT
>NW_006791814.1:1201746-1252684 GCF_000442215.2 Lipotes vexillifer
TACCATATTTTGTTTTCTGTGTCTTTTTTTTTTTTTTTTTTTTTTTAACCCCAGGCTCTCCCTTTCAAAATGCAAAAACTTCAAATCTCCTTTAATCTTACTTGAATCTCAAAATTATGACCAAAAGAACTGTTAACAAAACATTCCAGTGACCCAAATATACAGAAAAATTCATAAATCCATAGTTGGTTCTCTTAACAAAAGAAGGTTTGTGCTTAATTTTTTGGACACACATTTAAAGACAGCTAATATACCGAAAGTCACCATAATGATCACGTGCTCAGAACCCCATTTAATCTTCTGTAAAATCCTAAATCCTCCTCCCAACATCTGAAATCAATTTTATCTATCTACTAAATATAACTTCATATTGGAAAACTTTGTATATGTTTAATCTTCATTTTAAATATTTGTATATAGATGGGCTAGAAACATGCTTCATTGTGAAATATCCCACTGAAAACTAAACCAAGCTCAAGACACAATTAAGGAATAGAACCTCCTCAAAATATTTTTTTAAAGGAATTTATTTATTTACTTTTATTTTTATTTTTTGGCTGTGTTGGGTCTTGGTTGTGGCATGCGGGATCTTTTGTTGCAGTGCGCAGGCTCCTCTCTAGTTGTGGCCTGCGGGTTTTCTCTTCTCTACTTGTGGCACGCGGGCACCAGTGCATGGGCTCTGTGGTTTATGGTGCGCGGGCTCAGTAGTTGTGGCACATGGGCTTAGTTGCCCCACAGCGTGTGGGATCTTAGTTCCCGGACCAGGGATCAAACCCGCGTCCCCTGCACTGGAAGGCGGATTCTTTACCATTGGACCACCAGGGAAGTCACAGAACCTCCTCAAAATATTAAACCTTACAACAAGGCTTGTATATATTTGCCTTCCATGCTTTCAGAAACAAATTAAATGATGAAAGTAAGGAGGAACTGTAGTCAGGCACCTCCAAATTCCAGTCTGGGGCACCACGAGATTTCCTAGCCAGAAGCTGAGGGTGGGGTGGAGCAGAGGGAAACTTCGTAAATATATGTCAGTAAAACTGGAAAATGTCTGGAGACACCTGCTTACCTATCTGGGGGTAAACAAGAAGATACTCTACCTGGGATATCTTCCAAGTGATTTTCTGGAGGTTACCTTTGACAACAGAATCGATTTTGAGTTCAAAAAATTCTTCCTGGCGCTCTTCTGACAAAGCCAAATATCAGGAAGAAAAGATTTCTTATAAGCTTATAAATGGGATTTTCAAATAGGACATCAAGAAAGTATCACCTGAATTCATCCTCCAGGAAGACTAGGTGAAACGTGTTTTTCCCGTCTTTGGAATGAGCTTTGAAAACGTTATACTTGAGTTTTATCAAATGAAGACATTTTAACCTCCACATTGCTATACCTACAGATGCATTTGGTCCATGAATGTTTTGTTTGCTCCTCGAAGCTCTACGTTCTTCAAAAATAGTGCTCAAATAATATGCAACAAAACTATGTATGTATGTGTGCACCCTTTGATCCAACAATTCCATCTACAGGAATATACTCTACAGATACACCTCCAACCATATGAAAATATACATGCACGTGGTTATTCAGCATTACCTGGTAATTTCAAAATAACAGAAAAGACTTAAATGTCCAAACATTAGTGCTGAATAAATGAGGATACATACAAAGGAGTACTATGTAGCTGTAAAAACAATTAAGAAAGAATTCTGTAAACTAACATGGAATGATTTCTTCTTAGAAGAAATCTTAGAAGAATTAGAAGAAATCTTCTAAGAAATAGAATCTTCTAAGATTCTAATAAAATCTTCTAAGAAATCTTAGAAGAATTCTTCTTAGAAGAAATCACTTACATTGTTAAGTGAAAAAAGCAATGTGCAAAAGAGTGTAGTAATATGCTACTTTTTGTGAAAGAATAAAGAGGAAGTAAGAAAACTTGCATATATCTACTTACTTTACAGAAAGAACCAAAAAACAATGATTATGCACAAGGGATAAGTGGAGGGAATGGGGTGGAAGGAGTGACATTTCTCTATCTTTTAATATAAAATCTGACTTTTGGAAGCATGTTATATATCAAAAAAATTTAAAAATGAAAGATGAAAACAAGCTGAAATAAATGAATCTAAGTATTTCAAATGAATAACATAACCACAATGAACAGATGGAAAAAAAAATATCATTAATTTATAAACACAATATTTGACTATATACTTTCAGCTTTTGGGAGAAGTAGGGAGAACAGCAAACATATCCTGAACTCTCTTTGGTAGGTGTATAGGTGAAGCAATTCTGAAACTATTTTAGTTGTGGTATAGCATTAAACAAATGAGTAAATGTGTTGGTGTTAGGAGCTGTGGTTCTCACCCAAGAAGTGGGAAGACATAAATATGAAATGGTGTGAGGCAAGGAAGATATTGTGGGATGAATCTAAACTGGAGGCCTCAGTGTAATCACATGTTTTCTAAAATAAGTATCTGTATGAACACATGCATATAAATGGGTACACATGCATTATGAATATATTGTGTGCAGGCAGGTGGTACATATGTGCATGAACGTGTATGTACATGTGGATGTCTTGTGTATTTTTTCCCTAGCTTTGACAACTGAAAGAGCTGAAAAGCAAAGATGTTCCAAAAGCAATGTGCACACATAGCACTCAGATTTTGGTTTCTAATACCAAAGTTCCTCACAAAAATGGCTGATTCCAAGAAGGGAAGTTATAAGATCAGCCTGAAACATCTTGTTTTGTCAGAGATTAAAGGGAGTGCTCAACAAAATTAAGGCAGCACGTCAAAAAGGCACACACAGGAGTCAGCTTAAAGAGCTCACAGTCACAACTGGGGCCATTTGAGCACCAAAGTAATCAAGGTCAGTAATGAATTATAAGCCACTGAAAACAATAGGAATCCATTCCAGTGACAGGTAGACAGATAAATAATGAATAAATGAGGGAGAAAGGAAAGCTCTTGCTTACAGAATACAAACAGTAAATGGAGAGGAATCGGTGGAGTTGGAAAATCATTTTGTAACCACTGTCGTAAAGATATGTACAGTCCAGAATCATGGAGGAATGCTAAATCTGGGGAGCGAACATTTGAAGAGGAACAGGATATTTGCATGATCTTACAGTGTCTTTCCACAGATTGCATATTAGTTGTACATATACAAAAGCAGTAGCTAGACAAATGGTTACACATAAGAAAATGGTCTTACTCCTAGGAAAGATATACTGGAGTATTTAGGGGTAAAAAGGCAAGATATTTGCAACTCACTCTCAAATGGCGGAGGAAAAAAACATATAAATATATATAAATATAAATTATTCTGATATATATCTATTCCACGGCTGAGGTGGATACAGTTTGTTCAGCATCTTTTTGCTAATAATCAGTACTGATCCCCCAAACCACAACGGTGAACAGAAGGTCAGGATGGGCTATGGTATCCTAGTTCTTTTACCACAGTGATGGACACATGACCCAGAGAGGCGAACCTGGGACTCTTTCCTTTAAAAAAAAAAAAAAAAGATTAATTTTTGGTAGGAGTGGGCAGGAAAATGAATCTCTTTCCTCCTAGGTTACAAGGCTGTTAAGCTATGAGCCCACAGTTACAGGCAGGCACAGTTCAACCTTGAGAAGGAAAGCAGTTGTCAAGGATGGAGCTGACACTCAAAGAGATGCAGAAAGGCGGGAGACAAAGATCTCTGTGGAATGCTCAATGGTATAGCCCCTGGTTCTGATTCCTTAAAACCACTGAACTCACTTGTTATTAATTTTTCTTTAACTTAATTCAACTTGGGTTTATGTCACTTGTAACCAAGAGAGTTCTAAATAATACAAAGGCCAAATAATCTCACCAGTTAATGGCACTTGAGGCTGGATCGAAGCAGTGTAATTTTTATAATCCTCGTTTTTCCAGCTTTCAGAGTTAGAACAAACTAACTTAGAGGACGGAAAAAAATGGCAGACAAGATTTTAGAGGCTCAAAGTCCCTTTTTCAGTAACAAAACCCAAACTGATTTTATAACAAAACATATATCCATATATCCGCTATAAAGAAGCACCTATCAAGTATTTATGATATGCAAGAAATTTCCAACATATAAACTATACCATTCATGCAGGACAACTGTTGGGAATAACCAATTAACAGTTTATTAGTAGAGGCCTCGGCCCCAAAGGCCTCTCACCCTGCCTTCTACACAACTTCATTAGCCAAGATTTTATACATCTTTACTTTCTGCAGTTGCATTAGGAAAATAAATACCTTTTTTGCCTTCCATATACAGAACTGTACTATTAAATCACTAGACAGACAGACTTCCTCAACTTTCCTCCTAGCTCTATCTCCAGTTCCCAACCTCCAGCTTTCTTTGCTAGAACTGAGAGTTAGAAACGGAGTGCTGGATCTGAGTATGAGTAGGAAAGTCTGGGTATGTGTCACAACACTGTACGAGACTCACTGCTATGAGTCTTTTACTACTTTGCCCCCATGGATTCCAGCTATTGAAAAAATTTAATCTACCAAACCAAGTGCATTATTTCAAAATGACTCACCTTCCTATTTTAAAATTAAAACTTATAAAATGTCCATCGAAGTCTTAGCAGGAAACAATCAGTTACTGCCACAGTGAGCTGCCTTTACCCCCAAATTCAGGATGACTGAAAACAGCTCAGAATGCCAATTACTGCCTCCGAAGATGTGCACGCACCTGGGGAGTCCAGCCCGGGATCCACTGCCCCACTCAAGGAACAACTCTCCAGAAAAGCTCCCGACCCAGGCCTTGCCGCGGGCTCTGATCCTATTCCCGGAAGTACAGCACTGAAAACATGGACATTAGCCCAGAGAACTCATTTGCACACTTAATCCAACTTTTTTTTTTACGGTACG
Organism: Lipotes vexillifer; assembly: GCF_000442215.2. Taxonomy (NCBI): domain Eukaryota; kingdom Metazoa; phylum Chordata; class Mammalia; order Artiodactyla; family Lipotidae; genus Lipotes; species Lipotes vexillifer. The sequence continues at coordinate 1,206,638 of NW_006791814.1, forward strand.
CGGGCCTCTCACTGTTTTGGCCTCTCCTGTTGCGGAGCACAGGCTCCGGACGCGCAGGCTCAGCGGACATGGCTCATGGGCCCAGCCGCTCCGCGGCATGTGGGATCTTCCCGAACCGGGGCACAAACCCGTGTCCCCTGCATCGGCAGGCGGACTCCCAACCACTGCGCCACCAGGGAAGCCCTTTAATCCAACTTTTACTTAATGCCCATATTCGTTCAGCCTATAGAGAGAGAGCTGAGTTGAGCATAGGTTTTTTAAGATATTGGTTAAGAGGCTTCCCTGGTGGTCCAGTGGGTAAGATGCCGCGCTCCCAATGCAGAGGGCCCTGATTCAATCCCTGGTCGGGGACTAAGAGTTTGTGTGCTGCAACTAAGAAGGCTGCATGCCGCAACTAAGAAGTCCGCATGCTGCCACTAAAAGATCCCGCATGCTGCAACGAAGATCCCGTGTGCTGCAACGAAGACCCAGCACAGCCAAAATAAATAAATAAATATTTTAAAAAATAGATATTGGTTAAAAGAAAAACACATCCCCAAAACAAATGGTTTGGGTGCTGATATAGTCATCTGTAGACAAAATGTGAACCATATCTCCTTGCCCTCAATCCCTTTAATCATATCATTAGCACCATCAAAACAAAGATTATACAAGTCTGTGACATTATCATAGTAAAAAATGAAACAAAAACATCACATACTTATAAGATGAAAAAAGCAGAGTTTTAACAGATAATCTTATTAAAAGTGATTAAAAGCAAATGAAAAAATATATTTTTTAATGTAGAAGGGCTTCAAATGAAACATACAATCACCAAATCCCACTTTCCAGGGAGATCTGCTTTTGACTGATACCTCTCTAACTCCAAATAAGTTCATGCCTCTAGTTCTTTATTTATCAACACTAAGCAATAGCTACTCACATCCTGATACAAAAGTTGATGAATTTAGACCTCATATTATCTCCCCTATTACTCTACTCAAGTTTTTTGATGAATTCTTTTAGTTTAGGCTACCGTGTTTTAAATTTGTATTAGTCCTTTCTTGTTTTCTGACTGTTCCTTTTTCGTGATAACCCATTCCTGTTTGCAGACAAGACATCATCTTGAATCTGAGGATACTAACTTAAAATCTTTACAAGTCCTTTTCCTTGAATTGTTTCTTCTGAGGACAGTTGTCCTGGTCATTCCTCTTTTTCCTGCTTCTTTGCTGCTTTTCCTCTATGGTCTCGGGATCTTTGGTGGACTATTCCTATTTAAAACGAACGAGGTTGATAATGCAGGTGGCTGATGAGGCTCTCTGCTGCTGAGTAAGTCACTTTCTCCAACAAGCCTCAGCCCTGAATGGGAGGCCTGGCCTGGGACCCTGCACACACAGGTGGCTGCCCCTTTCTCCCCCTTTTAGGGGTATGGGCAAGGAAAGGCAGAGAAGCCTGGGCTCCTGTGCCCCCTTGTTGTAGATGTCAGTCTCCACTTGGAACCTAGACCCTCTTCCAGAGCAAACTGCTCAATATCTTTAGAGTAACTGTCTGACTTCAGCCTGGAGCTGAATAATCATGCAGCTACTCTGCCGACAGTCCCTTGATCAGCCACCTCCAGTTCTGGCCCTTCTCCAGGGCTGCCAGGGCCATTGTGAGGAGGAAGCACTTCTACCTCTGCTACAGACATAGCTCCTGCATGTGCTCTCAGCTGGGACTCCCTCCACAGTATTCACCCATCAGTATGATACTATGGGCCTCCCTCATCCAGAAATTCATAACATCTTCGAAGAATTTATTCCCTCCTGTTCTTCCTGTCATTTCATTAAAGATCTGACGAAGAAGGGAAAATAAATGTATGCTGGGCCTCTACCATTTTAAAACTGGAAATCCCGCAGAGAACACTTATTTAGATACCATTTTGCTTTAAGTCTTTTCTCATCTATTAATTCCTTTAATAACTAGCTCAATACTCCCCTCTTTTAAGGGACTCCCTAGACCAGAACTGAAAGACTCTATTTTTTGTTTTTTTTTCTCTTGGCCGCACCAGGTGGCTTGTGGGAGCTCAGTTCCCTGATCAGGGATAGAACCCAGGCCATGGCAGTGAAAGCCCAGAATCCTAACCACTAAGCCACCAGGGAACTCCTCTAAATCCTTTCAGCGAATTCTATATACAGTTACACTAGGTTCTTTCATTTGTTTATATTTTTGCCTGTTTTTGGAACACTTGCAAGGCTGTTTCTCTAACTTGAGAAAGTTTCCCAATGACAAGGCTCATAGATGATACCCCTGTGATACCTTCCTTCCTCCACTATCCCATTCCCAACAAAAGTACTTATAAACAAAACAAGGCACACAGGAGGCAATAAATACATACTAGATAAATAAATGAGAAGGTATTCATCAAGCATTTTTGTTTAAGTAACTGTTTCCTTACAGCCTGAGTAAAGGTCTACTATACACCAGACCCTAATTCAGAAAGCCCTGGGAATTACAGAGTAAGCACTCCAGGAGCTCTTAGAAAAACAGGAATGGTGACTTAGTCCAAAGCTTTAGAGGTGGGTCTCTGACATTATCATTTAGATTTCTTCCCTACTTAATGTAACGCCCAGTGGGTTCCAAGCACAGGGTCTCTACTCAGAACTCACTCATGTCTTTATATTTGTCTTCTTTCTTCTAATAAATGATCAGAATATAAAAAGTCTCCCAACAGAAAGAAACTTGTCAACAGACACTCTTGGGCCTCCATAAAGATCTGCACGCTGAACAAAGACAGGTGATTGACCTTCAAACAGTGAGGCACAGCTCAACTGGTTGAATTTTATTACCCCTCCTGCAACACAGTTATCAGCTGACTCACCGCTCAAACAGTGATATAATCAGGTTTGGAGCTTACGTTTCTAGAAGCAACCATCAAAGACAAAAATCAGAAAAAGTAAAACCTTCCTACCAGGATGTTATCAAACCTACCGAATTTGGGAGGAAGATCTGCTCTGGGTTGACAAACCCAAACAAATGGGGGTAAAAAGCTGAGGCACAGAAGCTGGGGCTAATGAGACCATTCATTTCTTTTCATCGTTTTGGTTTTCTCATTCCTAGCAGATGTTAGATAGCCCTCCACTTGGGCCAGCACACTGATTCACTTCTTGACTTTGAGAGAGAACATAAACCATTCTGACGTGTGGAAATTCCAAAACTTACGCTCTGCCCTCAACCAACAACATGGACACCAACACTCAAGACCCTGACTTACAAAGGCAACCTCCAGCTCAGTCAGTGCGCCTGGCTCCCGGTTTGAGAGGGCAACCCAGACGGCCACTGACCTACCTCCTGACGCCCTCAGGCACACTGGAATGACCCATCTTTCCTGCTCACCAAGCCGTGCTTTAATGCCATGAAGCTGACTTTTACTAAAGGCCATTTCAAAAAAGAAATATGAAATTCACAGGCACATAGAAGCATTTGACGTAAAAAACTGTTGAGGACAGTATCCACTACGTCACATAATGTTCTCAACTGGTAAAAATTTGACTTCCCTGAGGAACTGGCCCAGTGCTTTTCTAATCTCAAAGCATTTTCCCAAAGCCCTTATCAACATTACCTGACCTCGCAAACCTGAGGCCTGCCTTCCTCTCTGAGCCCCTCGCTGCAGCTATGTGGGCTGTGGATGTCCACGTATGTACAGGTCTGCGTATGTGTTTGTAGGTGTACGTGTATTTGTGTATATCTTCTTATGCCAGCGGCCCCATCCTCTTCGGGAAAAGGTACTATAATTAAAAAAGAGTAAAAGCAAATAAACTATACTTGTGAATTTTAAATTTCAGAGTCAGGGAAATGACAGGGAGCCTAACTTGGCTTCCTGGAGGAGTCTTCTGGCTTTTTATATAATAAAGGAGCGAACTAGGCTCATACTCCAAGATAGTTTGGAGGGAAAGGCAGAGAGGGTAGTTTTTTTTTAAAACATCTTTATTGGAGTATAATTGCTTTACAATGGTGTGTTAGTTTCTGCTTTATAACAAAGTAAATCAGCTATACATATACATATATCCCCATAAGAGAGGGTAGCTTTTGTTTTTGTTTTTTTAAAGGCTTCTCCTACTTGAGTGTTTTTATCCGCTAAGCAGTAAGTAGATACTTGTCACTACTAATATCATCCTTGAAAAGGAACATCTGCTAGACTCTGTCATCTGTTTAGGAGGGGAACTGTGTTCCGTTATCTATCTGCTGCCTCAAATGCAAAGAGAAACAGCATAGGAAAAAGCTGGGGCCATCTTAGTCCTTGAGAGGATCCCATGGAGTGTGCAAACTAAAATCCTGTAGAAGAGGGGCCGTTTCCTACAAATGAAAAACCAATTTCTCTGACACTGGAATCGCCCCACTGGTATCCATTCCTAACCTTCCCTAGCAAAGTGAAAAGAGGCGCAAAGCTGTGGAGAAAAAAGTGGGTTTTACAGTCAGGTGAGCCTGGAGCCAAATTCTGACAGCGCTGCTCGTTAGCTTGGTGCCTTGGACAAGTTACCTTGAAGTTTTCATTTCTAAAATTATAAAATTTATAAGAATAAAATATTTCATTATAACCATCTACTGTTATTTAACAATGGGATCTTATGTGGATCTCATTTTCAGGGAGAAGAGCTCTATCCATTTGTTCTAAGAAAACAAATTATATATATAAAATATTTTAAAATAATATATAGGGCTTCCCTGGTGGCGCAGTGGTTGAGAGTCCGCCTGCCGATGCAGGGGACACGGGTTCGTGCCCCGGTCCGGGAAGATCCCACATGCCGTAGAGCGGCTGGGCCCGTGAGCCATGGCCGCTGAGCCTGCGCATCTGGAGCCTGTGCTCCGCAGTAGGAAAGGCCACAACAGTGAGAGGTCCGCATATCGCAAAAAAATAAAAAATAAAATAAAAAATAAAATAAAAATAAAAAAATAAAGTAATATATAAACCACACGCGCACACACAAACACACACACTCACACACACCTCTTCTATGTGTCCAACAACCAACAAACCTCTCTGCTGACCAACCCCAGGGACATAAAAGACACAAAGCATGGTGGTCCTGACCTCAGGCACTTCACTTTTGTTGAGGAGACAGGCCATACATACAAGAAAATACTGGTTTATGATTGAGAGACAGCCTATCGCAGAGGTTAGTGTATAAGACTGGGAATCAGGAGGTCTGCGTTTATGACACACCCTTGCAAACAAGTCACTTCTTTGTGGGTCTGTTTCCCTGGCTGCATGCAGCAGGGCTGGACTAGATCTCTTTTATTCTTCAAGGTCTAAAAGTCTTTGATTTGTGATACAGGTGAGGCCCCAAGGGCTGTGGAAATTCAGAGGGGACACGCCAGCACAGGGTGTGGGAGCTCTGTGGAGGAATTGGGTGGGACTTGCACTCAGAGCTGAAGAACGGGGAGGGCTTGGGAGTCTGAGAGGAGGACAAAGGGCATCATGCTGGAGAAGAGCGACCCAGAGGAGGGGGAGCCAAGTACCTTATTTAAGGCCTAAGGAGATGCATCTAGCCGGCCAGGTCTGCTGCCAGAGACCAGGAGGCAGGGAGAGGTCAGACCCCAAAGGGTTTGGATAACAGAGAAAAGGAGTCTGGATTTTGTCCTGGAGGCAGTAGGAACAATCAGAAGTGTCTAAGCAGGTATAATTGTTAGAGGGAATCCCATCTCCCTGCCCTCCATGTTTTCATGCTTCCCTACTCCCAAGGAGGGAACAATACCGGACACATATTTTCAGCCCTTCTTAGAATTCCTCTCACTTCCCTGACCTTCTCTGACTGGGGACCTATGGGACTGGTGAGACTTGGGAAAAGGAATGAAGCACCCAGGGCCCAGGGTCCTCCCTCTGCTTCAGGGACATGCCTGCAGTTCTGGTGGATAAACTCAACTGAGTAAGTAACAGGAAGCCCGATTCTGGCCACAAGCCAGTGCAAGTTCTTCAATCTGGCCCATCAATAATAAAGCTGATAACTCTCTCTCCATCTCTTTTGACTATTTCCCAGCTGATCTGGAAAGGAGAGAGGGAAGAGGGGGTTTGATTGACCACCACTACCAGCTACAAACATAAGTAAGATAACAGCAGGGCCTCAAAAAGATTAGCCAGGTGGCAGCTGGCAAGATGGACTGAAGCAGGAAAAGACCAGAAGCCCTTAAACCAGCTGTGAAGCTCCTCCAATAATCCAAGCATATAGCGAATCATCTGTAACCACGGAGTGTTATCCAGGGGCTAATCAATAAAGGCTCAAATCAAAACATGTACTTAAGCCAATCTGCAAGAGAGTAACTCAAAGAGCACAAAAAATAAGACTTAATTACCAACATATTTTTTATCAACTAATGTCCTTTCAGAACTAGAACTGCTTTTGCTGCCTAGTGGGATCGTAAATTAAAGGAGCCAAGGCAATTTTATAAATATATAACAGACAAGAAAGGCTCACCAGTCCAGAACCCTATCTGGGCTACATGGAAGAATTCCACGACGTTAACAGGTCAGTCTCACACAGCCCCCAAATCAAGGAAGGTTGAAAGCCTCGTGAAACTTGTCCACATTCCCAAAGAGATAACCAGCCCTATCTGTTAGCATCCTCTCTGAGTGTTTCTCCTGGATTTCTAAACCTCAAGAGGTTCTGCTGTCTTCTAAGTTGGCAGACTCAGAAGCACTCCCCCAACACACTTACATTTTATACAACCTAACTAAATCAAAATCATTTCCCTTAATATTGCTATGCATACATTTGACATCCAACCTTGTTTGTGAAATGCCTCCTCCTCATTGCCCCCAAATGGAATCTACGGCAATGTCTGTATACCCGTCACGTTGTTTCGTATCCCACACAAAGTAAATACGAATTCCTTTAAGAAGTTGATAAAATTGTAAGCACCAGAGACCAGTGGCTAAAGTGAGCCCTGATACCTATGACTTTCTACTGCCTCTAGACACAAACCAAACTCCTTATTAGAGCTGTCAGACCCTCCTCTAACGGCCCTAATTCTAAAACACCATCCTTGAGGATTCTTCTTTGTTTCCTGTAATAACCAAAGTAAGTCACTCCATTAGCTCATGTCTGAATCTCCTTCTTCACACATGCTGCCACAGGGAAGAACCTCTTCAGCTTCTCCAAAATAATTTGGAAAGTTTTTGGCAGAAGAAAGAAACTCCACTCCACCCACATCAGACATCAGTGTGTGTGCACGAGGTTCACCAGGAAACAGGGCCCATACGTTGCTTGTTAGACTCCTGATTTTACCTACTTCCTTTGACCTTCCGGTGAGGTTATTTTATGTCCATTCACTGTGAACCACATTCCTGGGATCCCAACCAAGCCTCTATGATAAACAAAAGGTAAAATCCCCTGCCAGGCAGAAGGGAGTGAATATTATAAGGCAGTCTTAACTTGGATTAGAAAATTATCCATCTGGTCCCAACAAACTGTCCTTCTGAAAATGAACCAAACCATAAAATAATTTCTGAGTAGCAGCACCCGCCACCTAAAATGCTTTCTCTCTTTAAAATGTACTTCCTTTATGCCTGACCCTGTACAGGTCTGATGGCCCCATGACTTTATATTGTTAGCAATTGCATCAACCTCTGCATCTTTATGGGTGCTCCTGGTCTATACTCTGCCCCTGCACTTACATTTTAGAAACTTAAATTCCTTAAATTCCCCTTATATAGAGGTTATATATTTTTTATTTTGCACGTCCTCAAAAAGTTTAAATATTCTCCACCAAGAATTTAAAAAGAGACGAAACGAAGAACAGTACATTTGTATACAGATGACAAATATTTAACTCCCCAAATAAAGTGTACGGTTGGATCCTGACAGGATCTACAGCCAGGGCCCCCGACATCACCCCAGCAGCCAATCTGTCCCCACGCCCTCTGCTCTCTCTACAGGTCACTACGGTCTGTCTCCTCTGGTCTCAATGACTCACCGTTTCCTGAGCACCTGCTGACATATCAGGCACCGTGTTAGATACCGAATGAGAGAAACAGACCAGGCGTGGGCCTGCACTAGAGAGCTCGCAGCCCAGGGGAGCCAGGCAGCCCTTTTCTGCCTGGAACTCTGCGCACACCCACGGCTCTCCCAGACCCCAGCACTGTGCGCCCTCCTGACAGCTGCTCCTCTGCCAGCCTACACTCCGGCCGTTCCCCAAATCGCTGCCCTCCCTGTATCACACCTGTGACGCCCCTTCCCTGACACCCTGTGTGTGCTAACATACTTCACTTCTCCTTAATCCAAAGGGAATGGCAAGAAATTGCAGGCACAGTATTAATTAAGGAGGTGAGAGGGTGGTTTACTTTGGCTGAAAGTGGGAAAGTCATGCCCGGGAGGCTGGAGTAAGGCCAAGGCCAGCCTCTCTGTGGAGGCAGAGCCCGGGGCTCAGGACGGGAAGAAAGGGACGCACCTGGCCTTCTTGGACTTCGTCCTGGCTGCAGAGTCAGGGCCGCTCCTTTTCTCTTTGGCCTCCTTGGGGCCCGAGGCCTCCCGGGGCTTCCGCACCTTCTTGGCCCCGTCCTTCTGCTTGGGCTCCTTGGGCTCCTTGGCCTTCCTGGGCTCCTTGGCCTTCCTGGGCTCCTTTGGCTCTCTAGGTTCACGCTTCCTCTTTGGCTTGGGCTCCCTGTCCTTGCTTCCCTTTGCTGCCCCTTCTTGCTCTCCTGGATCCTTTTTCTTCCGTTTCTTCTTCACGCCAGTGCCTCCTCCTCCACTGTCCTCCGTCCCGTTATGGGATGACGTTTTCCTGGGGAAAAGGGTCTCAGCGTCCTCTTCAGCAGCGTGCAGGTCCTTCTGGGGCAGACAGGGACAGGCAACATCTTCAGTTTTGTCCTCCTGATCAGTGCTGTGGTCAAACGGGGAGGGGGATTTGTAGTCAAAATTGACGGAGGCATCAGACATTGGGGAGTGATTCAGAACTTTTAAATCTGACAACTGCAAAAGAGAGAGAGACAAGCATATTACTCTTCCACTGCAAGCCTCACACAAATAGTGGTATTAACTTTGAATGCATGGGCTTGTTCAACATCTCCTGAGTGCCTGCGACGTGGTAGCTCCTCCCGTGCTAGGTCATGGGCACAGAGTGGCAAACAGGACACACATTATGTTTGCTTTGGCCCTTGTGGAGCAAGGCCCTCGTGGACTAAGTTGTTAATATATTATGTAGATAATTTGTGTGTAAAAACCTGAAGGATTTCCATGTTACGTGCAGAAATCTGAAACACCTTTTTAAGCTCCACTTCTAGAACCAGCAACAACAGTCTCCCACAAAATACCTTTAGATTCCGCTAACAGACACGAATCCTAGGCACATTGTTCTGACCCCAAGTGGCATTTATCATGCTGATATACTAGTTACTGTTCAAATGTATTCATGAATTAAGGTGATGTCACCAGGGTGATAAGGATATGGGGTCAACCTCAACGTGTTGCTTTATTTCCCCAAATCTCTGCTCTCACATATCATCAAGCAGCATTAACATTCACCTGGTTTGACTGTCAATGAGAACATCTGGATCATTCAAAACTACACCTTTTATTTTTAACTAGAAGTAGTGTTCTTCTGTATGATCATCTAACTCTGTCACCAGACTCAGCAGCAGATAACCTTTGACCACTTGCAAAAACCAACTAACGTACGGGAGGATGCTTTACTGTGACGCATGCCTTTAGGAAGAAAGTGTCATAGGTGCTGAAGGCAACGCTAAAAGAACATTTCCAAGCTGTTTTGGAGCATCACCAAATAAAAGTGAAGCCTCCTAACATGACAACTTTTAAGGAAACATCCCTTTGGAAGCAGAAGGTATATCTCATGTTTTCAGGCCTGGTGTCACAAAGTACATTTGTCATTTCATAACAAGGCTGGGGTTGCCAATAATCTGATAATAACGTGGGTGCTAGTTTCAGGGAACAAAGAAATAACTTAGGGAGAGACAAGCAGGCTTTCCAGGAAGATGGTTACAATCACCTTTGGATGATGACTTAGGATCAGCCCCATTTGTGAGTAGCTTGCTCTCTTACCAAGGGGCCTGGCCTGTGCTGAAGGGAACAGACACTTGCCAGATGGTGTGGTTTCTCTCTGGCGTTCTGCTTACCAATCTCTACTCAGACTTCCTGGCCCACCCTGGAACCGACGGGAGTGCACAACTCAACTGCATACTTCCCTGCTGTTCTTCCCAGCTCCCTTTCATAGTCTGATACTCCCAGACGTACCACTGAGAATCCCAGGAGAAAACGATGAAAGAAAAGGAGGATTCTTCTGGATTTTTTTTATCATAAATAAAGTCCAGTGTCATAAACAAGCCTAAATCCAGAGGGAACTGGTCATTCTGGCAGGACTCACTACTTGAGGGGGGAACAAAAGGGAAAACAATTCAGTTGGACCCACCTCATTGCTGATTCAGTGCTTAAGGCTTAGGAGAAAGAGGAGCTAAGTAAACTGAAATTTAAATCAATAAAATACAAGAAAATGGTTTAGATGGTAAATTTTATAATTATGTGTTTTCTACCACAATAAAAAGACAAAAAAAGGGAGGAAGGGAGGGAGGGAGGGAGGGAGCAAGGAAGAGAGGAAGAGAGAAAGAGAGAAAGAAAGAAAGAAAAAGAGAAAGAAAGAGAAAAAAGAAAAGACAGCAAGAAACTCAACAGTACGGTAACAGGTACCCAGTTAAAGCTGGGATCCTATGACCGCATAACCATCCCTGGGATGTTACTTAATTATGTGCCAGGGACACTTGGCCCTCAAGGAATAAGTTTTTGCTTATAATGCAAGGGTGGACACACTAAAAAAGCAAGAGACACAGGTTTATTTATTAAAAAGGCTTTAAAAGACAGTACCCTGAAGACCTAATTCCATCAAGGCAGCACTCTGTAGGTCAAAGTGAGACCCTCTCCTCAACTCATACCTCATGTCAAGGTCTTTTTAGGGCTCTCCAAAAAGCTGAGCAGGTAGCTCAGGCAGGTGTGGTGGTAACTGGATATTCAATCATTAGGCAATAACAGTAACAGCAGCTAGCAGCTACTGGACAGACATCAAATGGATATACTCAGAATTATGCAAAGCATGTTTCATGACATCTCTAATCTTTTCAACAATCCTACAAACTTAGCATCATGCTGCCTATTTTGTATATGGAGAAATGAATGATTATTGATGCTAAGTGATGTGCCCAAGGCCATACAACTAGTGAGCAGAGAAGCCTGGATCTGAATCCTCTGGCCAAATGCTTGTTTCGTTGAGTATTTCACGACATGTCAGGGAACCAGGCCACCAGACCAGCATGATGACATTTGGTTAGAAACGTTAAATGTGATGGTGTGCACAACCACTTTAGGAAAAGGTCAGGTAGTTCTTTATAAAACTAAACACATACCTACCTGATGTCCCAGCAATTCTATTCCCAGGAATCCTAGAGAGTTGTCTAGTCCACTTCTCATTTTACAGATAAGATAATCTGTTTAGAGATTTAGAGGTTTAGACAGAGAGCAATTTGTCAAGATGTATTCCTAGGAAGTTGGTAGAGATGGGACAAGACGTGTGGCACAATCAGCCAGTGTTAAAAAGGAGGAAGTGTGGGCTTCCCTGGTGGCGCAGTGGTTGAGAATCTGCCTGCTAATGCAGAGGACATGGGTTCAAGCCCTGGTCTGGGAGGATCCCACATGCCGCAGAGCAACTAGGCCTGTGAGCCACAACTACTGAGCCTGCGCGTCTGGAGCCTGTGCTCCGCAACAAGAGAGGCTGCGATAGTGAGAGGCCCACATACCGCAAAGAAGAGTGGCCCCTGCTTGCCACAACTAGAGAAAGCCATCGCACAGAAATGAAGACCCAACACAGCAAAAATTAATTAATTAATTAATAAACTCCTACCCCCCAACATCTTCTTTAAAAAAAAAAAAAAGGAGGAAGTGCTCCAAAAGGCAGATATTAGTAACCAAAAATATGAAATTATAATCTCGAAAAGTCAATAATCCACCAGAAATGTTTTTATTTTTAAGGCACCTTGTTGGGAGCCTGGAAAAGATATCTGCTGAGGATTAAAAATATAAGACAAAACATATTTCTTCCATGTTTCTCAAGGTCAGTGGGGGAAAAGGTAAAGAGCCTAAATAAAGTCTTTGTTTCAACTTCTACTAAGAAGGCATTAAATTACCTTTTTTTTTTTTTTTTGCGGTACGCGGGCCTCTCACTGTTGTGGCCTCTCCCGTTGCGGAGCACAGGCTCCGGACGCACAGGCTCAGAGACCATGGCTCACAGGCCCAGCCGCTCTGCGGCATGTGGAATCTTCCCGGACCAGGGCACGAACCCGTGTCCCCTGCATCGGCAGGTGGACTCTCAACCACTGCGCTACCAGGGAAGCCCTAAATTACCATTTTGAAAATGGCCCTAAAAGGAACAGACTTCAGATGATGGACCACAGTAACAACGTTTTACATTACATTAACAATTTAAAGAGACTAGCATCTAGGAACACAAGGATAAAACTGAGAGAGCCTGTCTGATGAAACATGCAACAATGCTAGCTCATAAACTTCACTGATAGTAATAAAACACATTTCTTTGATCGAAGATCATCAACCTACAATATTCCTAGAAAATACACTTAAAAATGTGAATCTAGATAAACAGGTTCTGGGTCAGTTGTAAAGGATTTAAGAACTAATGGAAAGATTACAGCCTAGGTCAATGGTTCCCAAACAGAGGTACAAGGACAAACCTGGGTTATCCCCCTAAGAATCACTCAAGTACTTGAAAGTCAAATTAGAATCTAAGAAAATCACCCAGGCTACAAAATGGATAGACGCTAAAAGAATTACGCTAAGTGAAAGGAGCCAAGCACAAAAGACCACATATTGTATAATTCCATTTACATGAAATACCCCAAACAGGCAAATCCACAGAGACAAAAAGAAGAGTAGAGGTTGCCAGGGGTTGAGGGAAAAAACAGCGTGACTGGTGATGGGCATAAGGTTCTTTGGGGGATGCTGAAATGTTCTGGAATCAGATAGTGGTTATCTTTACACAATCTTGTGAATGTACTAAAACCACTGAACTGCATGTTTTAAAAGTCTGGATTTTACAGCATGTGAATTGTATCTCAATTTTTAAAAATTCAATGTAAGAATATACTGGAAAGGGTCCTCTCATATGTTGCTGGCAGGAGCATCAACTATTAAAAGATATTTTGTAGGGGAGAGTAGCAATAATACTAAAATTTTAATTTTGGATATGCTTTTAAAGTGAGCAATTTCTCTTTAAGAACATAAACTAAGGAAACATTTAGATACTCCAAAGGTTTATGTACAAGAATATATGATACAGAATTATTTTTAATAGAGTAAAAAACTGTAAATACTCTATCTGTCGACCTTTAGGAAAATGCTTAAATTAACAGCACATCCATCATATAGAATACTACTACACAGCCACTGTTACACAAAGTTTTAGCTGACATTTTAAAAGTGTCCACAACATGTGGGAAAGTAAAAAAAGAAAACCTACGATCTAATCCCATTTTTGTTTTTTTAAGAAGGCTATATCAACACTAGCTTTTTTTTTTTTTTTTGCAGTACGCAGGCCTCTCACTGCTGTGGCCTCTCCCATTGCGGAGCACAGGCTCCGGACGCGCAGGCTCAGCGGCCATGGCTCACGGGCCCAGCCCCTCCGCGGCATGTGGGATCTTCCCGGACCGGGGCATGAACCCGTGTCCCCTGCATCGGCAGGCAGACTCTCAACCACTGCGCCACCAGGGAAGCCCGACATTAGCTTTTTAAAATAAATTTAGGACACATACCATCATTATGTCTGGGAGATAAGATTGTGGGCAACTTTCACTTCTTTTTTCAAAACTTTCTCAAAGTTATTGTTTGCCTTTACCTGTTTCCCATGATTAGAAGGTAAGCTTCATGAGACAGTGACTTTGTGGTGTTCCCCAAGATCTTTGTGGCTTATAGTAAAACTCAATCATATGATTATTGGATGAAATGAATATTTTCAATTTGAAAAAAGAGAAAAAAGACATCTACAAAATTGTACGTGTAAACAAAAATGACAACAAATACCTGTGTACAGAAGAATGGAAGAAAATAAACAAAATGTTAATCATTTGAGGCTGTGCAAATTTGGGTTTTTAAAAATTTTTTTATTAAACAGACGTCTAAATTTTCAATAATGAGAATATTGCTTTCAATATACTTATAATAGAAAAATTTTCACATAGATGTAATAGAAAAATTTTTAAGACTTCAATAATGAAGGAAAAATTGTTTGCCAGACAATTCACACTCCTCCAAATCATCAGTATTCAGGAATCAAAGGCAGAATATGAGAGGCACCAGCACTATCATTACATCTGACTGAGGGCAGGGCAGAGCGTACTTTGCACTCGGGCTGGAAAGGCCCCTGCATACCCTTCACCCAGAAGTGCTTCCTCCAATTTCAACCCAGCGGTGAGCGGCCCAGTGAGCCCCTGCTGCCCATCGCTTCAGGGTCTTCCACCTTCCCCAGGGAGAGGAAAGTGTTCTCTGTGTAGACTTACTTAATATCAAGAAATCAGCTAAACATAAAAATAAGCAGACAAGGGGCTTCCCTGGTGGCACAGTGGTTGAGAGTCCGCCTGCCGATGCAGGGGACATGGGTTCGTGCCCCGGTCGGGAAGATCCCACATGCTGCGGAGCGGCTGGGCCCGTGAGCCATGGCCGCTGAGCCTGCGCATCCAGAGCCTGTGCTCCGCAATGGGAGAGGCCACAACAGTGAGAGGCCCGCGTACCACACACACACACACAAAAGCAGACAAGCTTAACTCAGTTTGAGATCTGTCTTTTTTTAAAAGTCCAAATAACAAAATGAAAATACAAAATAAGAAGTAATTACTACTACTAACGAGTTGGTCTGTGGACATTCCAGGTGGCAAAGCTACTTTCCAGTTGGAATCAGAATTGTCTTATTGTTTCACCTTCTCTTTCTCCTTATAGTTACCGCCTGCCTGTGGAATACAGTAAAGACAGAAAACCCCACATATCCTTGCCTTTATCACACTGCAATTGCACTGGGACTCATTCATTTGGCAAATACATTTGTGCTGAGTGAGCAAGACCCATCTGAGGAGGGACAGGGACAATGTCAGTGTGTGCGTGTGTCTGTGTGTCCCCTCTGTGTTTGTGAGTTTTTTCCCTGTATTCAGCATATTCAATCCTTCCACACCCAGGAGTTCTGTGCTTTGGGTGATGAAGCAGGCATTTCGATCCTACATGGCTCCTCACATGGTCACAGCTGGTTCGCACCAGGAGGAAAAGAGTTCGGTTTCAGGCAGAGGTGTCCAGGACGCTCTTGGATACACTTTCCAAGGGAAATGTCTATGAGAATAAATTAGACCGCCCAAGAAGAATGGATAAAGAGAGAAGAGGAAACAGGACCTAACCTGCGGAACACTAACACTTAAGGTCCCCAGAGGCGGAAGAACCTACAGGCAGGACGAAGGAGCAGTCAGGCCAGTGATGTAGGAGGGAAAAAGGGTAAGAAAGTGTTGCTTCACAGAAACCGGAGGATGAGAGCATTTTAAGATGTGTCAAATGCTGCTGAGGAGCAGGTAAGCTAAGGACTGAAGAATGATCAACAGATTTGACGATGTAATTTCTGCAAAGCTCCTCTACCCCAAAGTCCTTGAACCTGTCAGTCAAGTCTCCACCTCTATTTTCATATTTTTGCTTTTAAAACAGGATGGGGTGGTGGTGGGTTTTTCTCTTACGATGTTTCAAGACTCTTTGACTACTCTAAATCTTTAGGCAAAGTCAACCTAAACCTTGTTAATTCCACGTGGTAACAAAAGCTGGGGGCAGGTAGATTATTAAATTTAGATGCTGACAGGAAAGAGTTAGGAAGAAAGAAGGAAAATACTTAATAAGTGCCTGTTTGTTAACAAGTGTTGTTTCTAGAAAACACGAGTTTTTTTTTTCCCAAACAACTATGGCTTTTATGAGCAAACCAAAAGCTCAAAGTGATTCAATTTTCTAATCTGTCAAAGTGCAATGATGTTTGTTTCAGCCAACCAAGGCTAAGAGAGACCTCTTGTAAAATGTTTTTGTGACATCTTCTAAGCCAAGTAGATCAACAAATACAGAGAGAATAAGACTATTTTCCTACCTCTTCCTTCCTGGCCCACCTGTAATTTCACTGTAGTCCTGGGTTACTAGAGCCCCTGAGCCCAGAACTTAAGCAAACCCTGGCCAATACCATTTCCACATACCAAGGCCCAGCAAGACCACGGCCTGGAGTTAGGAATACTATGTGTGGGCAGGGAACGGTGCTTTTCATATATCTCAACCTTTAGTCTCAGCCACTCTGAGTACTCAGAATTGTTTTGATATTTGAAAGATAAAATAGATGTCAGCAATGATCATTAATAATACCTGATTTTATTAAGGAATGAGTATTAGGCAATATACTAAGTTTCTTAAACAGATTATGTCTCAAAACAACTCTAAGAGGAAGTATATTATGGTTCCAAATATGACTCTATTTTATAGAGTAGAAGTTCAGAGAGGTTAAATAACTCACCCAAAGTCACACAGCTAGTGAGTACTAGAGCTAAGACTCGAACCCGGGTTTGACTCCTGGTTTTAAGAGCCACTGATCTTGACTACTTCACGATACTGCCTCATGTTCTGCATACACCAAACTCAGAATAAGAATGAGCAAGACTGTCTAACCACCTCTACTTTATTTCCATCATCCACTCCCCAGCACCACGGGTATCTCCCTAACCTTTCCCCCAGAAAACCGTTAACTCATTAACTTTCCTCTTCTATCCATTTCTTTATAAATCCATTTGTTCCCCAGACCAGAATGGGATAATACATGAAGAATCAAACAATCCAGCAGAACATTTAAGATTAAATAAGTGATCTCTTTTCAACTCTACCCAGAAGGATCCCAAGATGAGGGTTAAAGAACATCAAATGTGGGCTTGGCAGCTACCAGAAGACCTACAACCACTATCCTAAGAACACATTTTGTTAGCAGTGGGTACTATATTTCCGTTTTCCTCCCCAAATGAGAACTTTTGATCCTTGGTCACTACGTGCTATGTAGTTTCCCAAAACTGGCAAAATTTATCCAAAACCATATCAATAGTAAAGGGACGGGCTAACTGAGGCAAAAGACAGTGAGTTAATGAAAAAACCATAAACCGTATCAAAAGTGGAAAGAAGTTCACTGCTGTTACTCCTGCTTTTTTCCCACAATACTCAGAATACTAGCTTTGGGCTACTTTGGGTCTCAAGAGTGAACCCAAGTTAGATGGAGGGAGGCAATTCTCTACAGTCACAGTGACACTTGTCAAATGTCACGGATCCTAGATCTTTTGTTGCCACTTTGATGTTGGCCCAAGGTCTCGTTACCAGAGATTCCCAGAACCCTCTGGTCAGGACAGGAGATGAGGCAATTCTATTCACTGTTTAAAAGTGATTGTCTTTATTCCAATGTTTTCTGCATGCAGACACACTCAAAGCCACTTTATTCTTAGAATTTAAAACTCAGCTGTTTATTTCTATTTTTAAAAAATTGTTTCCTGTCTGTTTCAGCTAGTGATATGTTGAGTAATATCAGTAACATGAGCTGAAAGAACCACTATGTAATATATAACTATTATGTAATATTTTAATTAAAAATTGTATCTACTTAGACTACTATTTATGTTGATACCACAGATAAATACCATACATAAATGCCCTGGTAAACCCTAGGATTCTAGTCAGGATGTACCACTAAGGTCATCCAGCCCAAACACCCACTTCCTGGCCTCTGACACACATGCAAACAGCTTTCCAGTCTCTCCCAGGAGTGGGGAGCTTAGTGCCCACAAGGTGCAGGCCACAGCTGGGCAGCTCAACTTCTCAGGTCGGTCTTCTTCAGATGGAGCTAAAGCCTGTCCACCTATAACTCTCCATTCTCACCTACAGGTCCAGCAACAGACACAGTCAACCTCTTTTCCAAGAGATGCTTTTAAATATTCCCTTCTTCAGGCTATGTAATCTTAGTTTCATCTATCATACCTCATGTTGAATGAGTCAACATTCTTTTATCATCCTGATCACTTTGCTCTGGCCTTTCAAGTATATGTTTCAGAACACAAAATGAATTAGAACAAGAAAAACAAAAATATGTTAAGGTATGTCAAAAGATAGGTTTTAGAGCCCGTGGATTGCTTTAGCATGCTCAGCAACGTCTTGCAGTTCAGTCATCGGTATGGCCTGTCACCAGTACCTATAAGAGAAGCAGGATCAACTCCTCCACTTAATTAACTTGCCCCTCCACCTATCTAATATTAACTTTTAAATAAAAACTCTGCTCTGTTCATCAACATATACTGAGGTGTAAATGAAAACCATCTAACTGATGCTACATAATAACTGGCTGACATACCAAAGGTCTCAATATGAACTTTCAAAAGAAAAGAACCTAAATTCATGTTGGGATAATTTCGGTAAAGAATGTTTTTATTGGGGCTTCCCTGGTGGCGCAGTGGTTGAGAGTCCGCCTGCCAATGCAGGGGACGCGGGTTCGTGCCCCGGTCCGGGAAGATCCCACATGCCGCGGAGCGGCTGGGCCCGTGAGCCATGGCCGCTGAGCCTGCGCGTCCGGAGCCTGTGCTCCGCAACGGGAGAGGCCGCAACAGCGCGAGGTCTGCGTACCGCAAAAAAAAAAAGAATGTTTTTATTGAAATGAAAGCTTACCTTAAATAATGTTTAAAAAATTAAATATGCTGATTGCTTTAAGAAATAAAAATCTGCCCATGTATCATAAATGACAGTAGTTTCGAGGGCTTGGGATTCTCTTCAGTAATGTGTTCTTTTTAACAGCAGCAAAATATTCCACTAGGTAGATGCGCTATGATGTATATACAGGCCTACCTCACAGATATTGCAGGTTCAGTTCCAGACCACCACAATAAAGCAAATACCGTAGTAAAGTGAGTCACACAAATGTTTTGGTTTACAGGTACATACAAAAGTTATGTTTATACTATACTGCAGTCTATTAAGTGTGCACTAGCACTATGTCTAAAAAAAAAATCTACATACCTTAATTTAAAAATATCTTATTGCTTGGCACTGTACTCCGATTAAAAAAAATTAAATTACAGGAGGTCCAAAATGCAAGATTCTTCTGTGCCTGCGCGGCCCGGGTCACTTCCCGGGCTGCTCTCAGGTGCCCGGCTCACCGCCATCTTGACCTGAGGCTTCGTTGTTCGCGCTAGGCTGGGCGGTTTAGTGTAACTGCCGCTGAAGAAGGGGGCGCAGTAACCTCTGGTTGGCCGAGAAACCCCGCCATTTCGCAGCCATGGCCACTCAAAAGATTTGTAAGGTAGTAAAGGGTAGAGAGCCTGGACCCGGAGGCGCCGCCGCGACGGCAGCAGCCATGGAGGACGAAATGCCTAAGACTCTATGTCGGTAAGCTTTCCTGAGATGTGACAGAAGCTTTAATTCTCCAGAATGATTATGGATACAGCTGGAAATGATCCATATTGTTTTGCAGAGTTTTATGAGCGTCGTCATGCAGCTGTAGCACTAGCTGCTATGAATGGGTGGAAGATAATGGGTAAGGAAGTCAAAGTGAAGTGGGCAACCCACAGCAGTCAAAAGGAGGATACAAGCAGTAGTACCGTTGTCAGCACACAGCATTCACAAGGTCATTTCCATGTCTTTGTTGGTGATCTCAGTCTAGAAATTACAACTGAAGATACAAAAGCTGCTTTTGCACCATTTGGAAGAATATCAGATACCCAAGTGGTAAAAGACATGGCAACAGGAAAGTCTAAGGGATATGGCTTTGTCTCCTTTTTCAACAGATGGGATGCTGAAAACTCCATTCAACAGATGGGTGGCCAGTGGCTTGGTGGAAGACAAATCAGAACTAACTGGGCAACCCGAAAGCCTCCAGTTCCAAAGAGTACACATGAGTCAAACACCAAACAGCTATCATATGATGAGGTCGTAAATCAGTCTAGTCCAAGCAACTGTACTGTATATGATGGAGGTGTCACTTCTGGGCTAACAGAACATCTAATGCGTCAGACTTTTTCACCATTTGGACAAATAATGGAACTTCGAGACTTTTCAGATAAAGGATATTCTTTTGTTCGGTTCAATTCCCATGAAAGTGCAGCACATGCAGTTGTTTCTTTTAATGGAACTACCATTGAAGGCCATGTTGTGAAATGCTACTGGGGCAAAGAAACTCTTGACATGATAAATCCCATGCAACAGCAGAATCAAATTGGATATCCACAAGCTTACGGCCACTGGGGCCAGTGGTATGGGAACGCACAACAAATTGGCCAATATATGCCTAATGGTTGGCAAGTACCTGCATATGGAATGTATGGCCAGCTATGGAACCAGCAGGGATTTAAACAGTCTTCTGCACCATGGATGGGACCAAATTATGCAGTGCAGCCGCCTCCAGGACAGAATGGCAGCATGATGCCTAATCAGTCTGCAGAGTCGCAGTGTATGAAACCCAGTGAAAAAGGACTCCAGAACCTAAAGCCAGTGGCTTAAGGCTACAGGGAGTGTCGTAAAGCCCTTGTTTACTTAAAGATTTATCAAATCAGTCAGTGCAAATGTCAGATACAATGTATTTATTTAAAAGATTCATTTTTTCATCATGAAATTCCCATCCCCATTGTTTTAAAAATAAACAATATGCTGGATGTCTGCCAATTTTTGCCTTCATTCCCTCTTTTTTTTTTTTTTTTTGCAGTATGCGGGCCTCTCCCGTTGCAGAGCACAGGCTCCGGACGCGCAGGCTCAGCGGCCATGGCTCACGGGCCCAGCCGCTCCGCGGCACATGGGATCCTCCCAGACCGGGGCACGAACCCGTGTCCCCTGCATCGGCAGGCGGACTCTCAACCACTGCGCCACCAGGGAAGCCCTTCATTACCTTTTTTGATTAAGTTTCTCAAATCCTTGTTTCATATACAAATGCAGGGATTGCTGCCACTTTTTAAAAATAGAGGCAGAAAATTGCACAATGTTGAACTTTTTTCCACAGAAGTAGTGGGCAGTTCTAGTTTGCATTCCTGATATGATTTAAAACATGTAATATAAAGACTAAAAAAAAAAGAAAAAAGGAAAACCCAAACTGTGCCGAGTCTAGTTCTTTTAATCTTCAGCTTATGCACAATTCTATTTTAGGTTTTTCTGAAATAGGCATTGTTTGAGCTGCCCCATCTCCAGTTTTCCCTTTGGGGTTTTTTAATATAAGATATTAGTTTACATCATTTTTGTATCCACATTTTTTCACAAATTTGTCTTGCCTTATCAAAGTTCTATAAAATATACTTAAATGGAAAAAAATGATCTTTAGATTGAAAACTTTTCTCAGATGGATTGATAATTGCATTCGTCTTGTGTTTTATATGAGAAGGCGCCTCAAGAATTCCCTGTTGAATTTGTTTAAAAGGGTTTTTATCTTCTGTGATAAATTTTGCTGTGTACAGGAAATATAAAAACAAAAACTTGTTACTAAAAATCTCTGAAATGTGGTAAGTTCTTATGAACCCACGTTAATTTCATGTGTCAACTTCTACATTTACATGTATCACTTCATTATGTAAAACGTTTTAGCAATTTAACATTTTGCACAGTTAGCAACTTTGTATGTAATTTCCTCCTTAAAGGCATTATGCAGAATTGACAGGAGATTCATAAGGTTTTGTTTGCTTGTAAATATCAAATGCACAGTTTGGTAGTCTTTGAATACAAAGTTATCTGCTCTTGTTTTTCAAGAACTTTGAGACACAAAGTTGTATGTAAATAAATATATTAATTTGCCATATTCTAGTTATACTTACTCAAAAAGAGTAAATCAACTTGATTTTAATATGTACAAATGATAGCTGTGAAACTGTAGAATATCCTTATGTCAGTATTAGGGTTTCTTGTGAACTCCAAAATTAGCCTAAATGACCAGCCCAGCAAAGCATTTTTTAAATGTTCAGAGGCCAAAAGATAAATAAAAACCGTGAAATCCTACCTCCTTAAACGGCCTTCAAAGAGGGGAATCCTCATTTTCCTGGAGGTCCCAATTTTATTATTTTGGGGTGGCATTCAGAGGTTTAATCTTTGGTGGCATTGTTCTAGTTTTGAATTTTCTAGTACATTTCAGTCTCTTAGAAGAGTTGTGGGAGATTTTGTTTTGTTTTGTTTTCAGCGAAAAGTAACAAACTCTCCTCTTCTTTGACTCACAAAGGGGAAGGGTCCCCAGTGTACATATTTGGATGCTCGGTTGTTTTTAAGACCAGAGAGCTCCTGGTGTTTTATTTAGGAACAGAAAAGGCCCATATAATAATCCTAAGAGCTTCCTGGCCTGTACCCTCCAGGTAGGAGCAGATGGCTCTAAGCTGGTCTCTAAGCCAATACTCCGGTAAACCAGAGCCCAGGAAAGACAGCTCATAAATGTATAATTCTCTGGAGCTCAATTCTATGCAGTTGTACTGATGTTTCATCAAGTCACTGTGTATTTTTTAAGTGTTGACACATTAAAACTTGCTTTATAGAAGATGAGCAAATTTTTTAAACACTTGGAAATTTTATTTCCTTGTTAATTAACCTTCTACAGATCAGAGCATGCAACCAAAAGCAGCTTAAATACTCAAAAAATAAAATAACAGGATGCTGTTTTTAGATTCTTCTGGTTTATGTTCCTATTTTAGGACCCTTGCTTTTCTCTATATTTTATGCCCTATACATCTGTGGACTGCAGGGTAAATTATTTGGGCATAAATAATCCAAGCAAAAGTATAGTTTTTCTTTCATTCTGACTACCTCAAGTAATACCACTTTTTATTAGCCAATATTTTCTTACTGCACAATTCTAAAATGTACACTGACTACTTTTTGAGAAGAAAGTACTATTACTCAAAGGCTTACTACTGAACAAATCTGTAATTCAGGAACATTGCTAACTTTGCTTTAAATCTTATTCTCAGCGTTAAAACAAATCATTTAAAAAATTTAAGTCTAAAAATCATACTGGTATTAGTATCAGGTAAGGAAATTATCAAGTTTTTAAAATGGATTCATTCTCTGCAATATGCATTCAAATTTTACTTTAAAATACATCTGTTACTGTGAAGAACCTAAAGTGGTTCACACTTAATGGGTCATTAAATCGAGTATTCTTTGCCCTGACTGGATATTAAAGTTCCTTTATGTTTTCTATTAAAAAAAATTAAAATAAAAATACTTTGTTGCTAAAAAAAAATGCTAACCATCATCTGAACCTTCAGCAAGTCATAGTCCTTTTGCTGGTGGAGGGTCCTGCCTTGGTGTTGACAGCTGCTGACTGATCAGGGTGGTGGTTGCTGAAGCTGGGGTGTCTGTGGCAATTTCTTAAAATACGACAACAATGAAGTTTACCACATCAACTGACTCTTCCTTGCACAATTTTCTGTAGCATGCAGTGCTGTTTGACAGCATTCTACCCACAGTAGAACTTCTTTCAAAATTGGAATCAATCCTCTCAAACCCTGCTGCTGCTTTATCAACTAAATTTATGTAATATTCTAAATCCTTTATTGTCATTTCAACAATCTTCACAGCATCTTTACCAGGAGTAGACTCCATCTCAAGGAACCACTTTCTATGAACATCCATAAGAAGCAACTCCTCAACTGTTCAAGTTTTATCATGAGATGGCAGCAATTCAGTCCCATCTTCAGGCTCCACTACTAATTCTAGTTCT
The DNA here is from genome assembly GCF_000442215.2 of Lipotes vexillifer. NCBI lineage: Eukaryota > Metazoa > Chordata > Mammalia > Artiodactyla > Lipotidae > Lipotes > Lipotes vexillifer. Next base: position 1,230,368 of record NW_006791814.1, read on the forward strand.
CTTGTCTTTCCCACCACATCTGAAGTTATTTCCTCCACTGAAGTCTTGAACCCCTCAAAGTCACCCATAAGGGTTGGAATCAACTTCTCCCAAACTCCTGTTAATGTTGACATTTTGACCTCTTCCCATGAATCACAAACATTCTTCATGGCATCTAGTGTGGTGAATCCTTTCCAGAAGGTTTTCAAGTTACTTTGCCCAGATCCATCAGAGGAATCACTGTCTGTGGCAGCTACAACCTTACAAAATGTATGTCCTAAATAATAAGATTTGAAAGTCAAAATTACTCCTTGATCCATGGGCTGCAGAATAGATGCTGTGTGAGCAGGCATGAAAACATCATTAATGTTTTCATGTACAACTCCATCAAAGCTCTTGGGTGACCATGTGCATTGTCAATGAGCCATAATGTTTTGAAAGAAAATCTTTTTTTCTGAGCAGTAGGCCTCAACAGTGGACTTACACATACAGTAAGCCATGTTGTAAACACATATGCTATCATCCAGGCTTTGTAATTTCCATTTAGAGAGTACAGGCAGAGTAGATTTAGCATAATTCTCATGGGCCCTAGTATTTTCGGGATGGTACATGAGCACTGGCTTCAACCTAAAAGTCAACAGCTGCATTAGCCCCTAACAAGAGAGTCAGCCTGTCTTTTGAAACTCTGAAGACAGGCACTGACTTGCCCTCTCTAGCTATCAAGGTTCTAAATGGCATCTTCTTCCAATAGGAGGCTGTTTTGTCTAAACTGAAAATCTGTTGTTTAGTGTAGCCACCTTCATGAATGATCTTAGCTAGATCTTCTGGATAACTTGCTACAGCTTCTGCATCAGCCCTTGCTACTTCACCTTGTACTTTTAGGTTATGGACACAGCTCCTCTCCTTAAACCTCATGAACCCACCTCTGCTAGCTTTAAACTTTTCTTCTACACTTTCCTCACCTCTCTCAGCCTTCATAGAATTGAAAAGAGTTAGGGCCTTGCTCTGGATTAGGCTTTGACTTAAGAGAATGGTGTGATTTGTCTGATCTTCTATCCAGACCACTCAAACTATCTCCATATCAGCAATAAGGCTGCTGTGCTTTCTTATTTGCGTGTTCACTGGAACGGCACTTTTAATTTCCTTCAAGAATTCTTCCTTTGCATCCACAACTTGGCTAAACTGTTTAGCACAAGAGGCCTCGCTTGCAGCCTCTCTCTGCTTTCCATGTGCCTTTTGCACTAAACCTAATCACCTTTAGCTTTTGATCGAAAGTGAGAGCCGAGCAACTGGTTCTTTCACTTGAACACCTAGAGGCTACTGTAGGGTTATTAAGTGGCCTAACTTCCACGTTGTTATGTCTCAAGGAATGGTTGTTTCCTGGGCTCAGAAACCGGAGGAGAAGGTGAAAGATGGAGGAACAGCCAGTCAGTTGGTGGAGCAGTCACAGACATTTATCAATGAAGTTCACCCCAAAACAATTACAATAGTAACACCAAAGATCACGGATCACAGATCACCACAGCAAATATAATAATAATGAAAAGTTCCAAAATACTGAGAGAATTACCAAAATGTGACACCGAGACACGAAGTGAGCAAATGCTGTTGGAAAAATGGTGCTGATAGACCTACTCAAGGCAGAGCTGCCACAAGCCTTCAATTTGTAAAAAATGTAATACCTGCACAGTAAAATGAGGCACACCTGTAGTCTCCTTTTTGACGGACATTTAAGTTCATTTCCATTTTCGCTATAATAAACAAAGTCGCAATGAAACCTACACACCCGTCTGAGTATATCCATAGGATAAAATCCTGGCAGATGGAACTGCATTCTCTACAGTGTTTGTGTACTAACTTTTGACTCTACAGAGCCAGGACAGGAGGAAATCAGCATGTAGATAGTGTTTAGGCACTGCTCTTCCTATCAAAATTAGCAGCAGGTGACTCAATTCTTTCCCAAAACAGGCTGTTTTGTTTTGGTTTCACAAGGACCTATCCACTGGGAACAGAACAGAGGGTAGTCCTTGTAACCATATCCCTAGGTCACCCTGTAGCCGACTACTCAGTGCTCTACAAGCAGAGAGGAAAGTGGCTGGTCCCACCCAACCTCTTTGCATAGGGTCCCAGCTGAAGGGCAGGGATTCAGATCTCCCCAGTTAGCAGGTTGTCATTCAATTCTGTAAAAGGAAAACCAGCCCATCAGAGACAGCCTGTTTCTAAGAGACAGAGGCAGGTCCCCTCATCTCACCTCCCTGAGCCACACTGGTTTAGGTCTCTGGGATCCTCTGAAAATGTAATCACCTGGAACACTTAAGTACCAACTAAGGAAAAAGATCTTAGCAGGATGCGTCACAAGGGCCAAATGTTTTTATCAACTCCCCTCCAGGAAACCAAATGCCAAACAGTTAATGTTCACTATTTTCTGCAGGGAGAAACTTCCAATTAGTTCACTATTTTCTGCAGGAGAAAACTGCAGCACATCATGATAAATAAGAATTCTGTAAGTGAATGCTTTTAGTTTAAGCAAACATCGAAAATAATAAATATGTAAACTATAAAGAAGCGATCACTTCTCCCTTTATAAAAACTTGGTAAGCTATTTCTCTTTCGCATAGCTAATTTTGAATAACATTCTGATCTACAATCTTCATTACATTTATTCCTATATAGAGCTGACCTGCGCATAGTAAAAATCTATATATTAAGTCATTCAGAACAGAGCTCTCAGTTACCACGTGGAGAATGGGAAACAGGCAGCAGAGTACTACCAGAGGCTAAGAGATAAGCCAAAACTGCCAGCATCTCCTCTTGTAAAAAAGCACCAGTGTATGCTGGATGCATTCACTTAAAAGATATGTGACCACTTACCTGCTTCTCTTTCTTCTGTATTTTCATTATCATCTATTAAAGGCAATTATTTTATTTCTGTAAAACATAAAAAAGGCAAAGATTATGCTAAAATCCAAAATGAAATATTTTAGATTATCTCAAGATCAGCTGCGACACGTGAGGAAAACACAGAATAGAGGATTACTTCCACAGAACACTTACAATTAGTGGTCTTCTAGCCCAGCACCCCCCAGAGGCCTACATATAGGCCTAAACCTACCTACTCCCACCCTGAACCCTAGTTTTTTGCTCCAGATGGAGTGGAGTCAAAAAGACACTGTCTTTGTAGATAAAACAAGTTATAAAAGATGCTGGCATATTAAATTACAAAGGAAATTAAGAGGAACCAAAAATAACGACATGACTATATTGAGGGGGGTGGAGAGGGGGTAGAACTAAGCAAAGACCTCATTTCTTTTGGAAGAAAATCAGTAAGTAGTATCTACAATTGGAAATCAAGAAATAGAAATATACACAATATGGGCCTCCCTCATGGTGCCGTGGTTAAAAATCTGCCTGGCAATGCAGGGGACACGGGTTTGAGCCCTGGTCAGGGAAGATCCCACATGCTGCAGAGCAACCAAGCCCGTGCGCCACAACTACTGAGCCCGTGCTCTAGAGCCCACGAGCCACAACTGCTGAGCCCGCAAGCCACAACTGCTGAGCCCACGTGCCACAACTACTGAAGCCTGCATGCCTAGAGCCGGTGCTCTGCAACAAGAGAGGCCACCACAGTGAGAAGCCCCCGCAGAAGCCCCTGCTCACAGCAACTAGAGAAAGCCCGCGTGCAGCAATGAAGACCCAAAGCAGCCAAAAATAAATAAATAAATAAAAAGAAATATACACAATAAAATAGAGCTAAAAGAGTTAAAAGTCGTTGTCTTGAAGGAGAGAGGAGCTGGTGTGAGACAGGACAGGGCATCCTTGCATTTCATCATAAGCTCTCCTACATTACTTGATGTTTTAAACCATGTGCACTTTAAACTGACAAAATAAGTTCCATTCCAATATTTCACATGATCTTTTTTTAAAAAAATAATTTTATTTATTTTATTTTTGGCTGTGCTGGGTCTTCATTGCTGCGCATGGGCTTTCTTTAGTTGCAGCAAGCGGGGGGATACTCTTTGTTGAGGTGCGCGTGCTTCTCATTGCAGTGGCTTCTCTTGTTGCGGAGAATGGGCTCTAGGCACGCAGGCTCAGTAGTTGTGGCTCGTGGGCTCCAGAGTGCATGCTCAGTAGTTGTGGTGCACAGGCTTAGCCGCTCCACAGCATGTGGGATCTTCCTGGACCAGGGCTTGAACCCGTGTCCCCTGCACTGGCAGGCGGATTCTCAACCACTGCACTACCAGGGAAACCCTCATATGATCTTTTTAAATGATTTTACTGTACCCAGGACTTAAGCCCCATCCCCACTCCAACCGTAATGCCCATGATGACACCTGAACTTTTTCTCATAAATGACTTTTCACCACCATAGCAACAAGAGCCCAGCAAGTGGCTTGAGAGGTCACTGAAGTGCACTAAGAGTGTCCCAGGGAACAGAAAGAATGCTATTTTAGGAAACCCAGAATTTGGGGCTGCCTGAATCACTCACTCTCACCTTCTCCATAGACAAACAATGGAAGGATCATAGTATCCCGGCTTCTGGTTCTAGTCTGGATGTAGACACCACCTCATATTTATTGTTTACTTTGACTTCCTGGACATCCCAGAGAGCTAAGAAAACATCCCAGAGGCACACAATTATCCTTACGTTATAATTATTTCTCATATTCAAATGAATGTGATGTGCAGGCATCAAGGAGAACTTTAAAGTGAGACAGTCCCACCTTCTAAGTGGGCTCATGGTGTGTATGATGCAACTGAGAAAAATGAAGGATTTCAATCATCCCTGGGTAAATACAATTACAGTTTACCAGTTTAAAGTCTGGTAACTTTAGGGGTTTTTTTCCTCCAAGAGTCAGAAGCATTTTCTATTAAAAGGACCATAAAAATACTACCAGGATATTGCTGTTTGCAAAGAGCATAGCATCCAAGGAGGTAACAAGCTGCAAAGTGGGCGCAGGTGGGGCCTAGACCAAGGGGGAAGGAGAGGAGGGCAGAGAAGAACTGGCCAAATCAAGAAAAGGGAAAAGCCAAGTCAGCAAACAGTGCTTCTAAGGATCAGTGTGAGGACTAGCATTTGATAGAACAATTACCTCAGGGAAACCAGAGATTCCTGAGAAATGGCAAGGGAAGGGCTCTGAATCAGGGCAGTTCAAAGAATTTTACCACCTAAACTCCATTACAGTGGAGTCAGCACTAGGTAAACTATGTTAGTACAAGTTTATCTTCTTAATCTCTCAATTTCAAATTATCAGACCCCAGAAAACCAACACTTTCAACTATCACAAACTGTCACAAATTCTGAAACGAAGAAAGAAGTTTGGAAAATAAATTCTGGCTAATAAAAAGGGGTATTATAAATAACCAGACACATGTACTCAAATAAAATTCTACCCAACAAAATGAAATCAGTCATTTACAAAATACAGAAAAAGTCCAGTGCCAATAAAAATTACTTTTTAATTTATTAAAAAAAAATCAAGTATAATGCAATAGAGACACCAAAAAACACAATTTCTGATCAAGTACCACAAACTAGCATGCAAATAAAACAGGGCCCCAACACTGCCAGGAATGTGGGGAAAACTGTGGACCCACTGATCCTTGCTGATGGCACCTTTCATTGTTTCAGGCTTTCTGAAAGCACTCAGGCAACGTGCCACTAGATCTATGAACTGCCACAGTCCATTGATCTGCCAGTTCCGCTTTCAGGGATCCATCCCAAGGAAATAAGCCAGCAGGAAATAAAGCTGAGAGGAAGCTCAGCGGTGAGGTAGGGCACAACATGAAAACGCCTGTCACAGCAGAGCTCGGGCACTGCAGAGGGCCATGGAGGTCACACGGGCCCACCATTCCCTGGGCCCATGTCATCACAGGGCCTGGGAAGATCAGAGATGGCAGATGAGCACAAGCTGGAAAGACTGTGAAGAGGCTGACGCAAGTGTGGCTTGAATGTGGTTACTCAGCAGAGAGAAGGGTTGGAGGAAAAGAGCTGGGTGAAAGATTCTAAACCAAATCTTACCACCCCCCACCATCTGTTCACATGCAAGATACTGCCACCTGCACCCTCAGGGATATTCACGCTGCACAGATAACCCCCACCCCATTCTCTGAGAGAGAGAGTGTGTGTGAAATCCAAGTGCATCCCAGTGATGATGCTGTAAGAATAACTGCTCTAGTTCACTGGAAGCAGTCTTTGGCCAACCTCACATTGTTACTGTGAAACCATCTCTAGCACCTGGATGGACAGCTACACACCAGCTCACAGCCACTCCACAGGATAACAGATACAAACAACATCAATAAGGACTTCCCTGGTGGCGCGGTGGTTAAGACTCTGAGCTCCCAATGCAGGAGGCCTGGGTTCAATCCCTGGTCAGGGAACTAGATGCCACGTGCATGCTGCAAATTAAGGAGCCTGAGAGCCGCAACTAATGAGCGTGCCAGCCACAACTAATGAATGCATGTGTGTAACTAAGGAGCAGGCAAGCCACAACTAAGGGGCCCACCTGCTGCAACAAAGACCCAGCGCAACCAAATAAATTAATTAATTAAATATTTTTTTAAAAAAATCAATAGGTGTTCAATAAACATTTTGTTGACTTTTATTTCTCCAAATAGCACCTAGTAGTTTGCAATGCACTCTCTCTTCAGTTACCTCTACTTTTTTTTTTTTTTTTTTTTTTCTTTCTTTTGCAGTACGCAGGCCTCTCACCGCCGCAGCCTCTCCCACCACGGAGCACAGGCTCCGGACGCACAGGCTCAGCGGCCATGGCCCACGGGCCCAGCTGCTCCGCGGCACGCGTGATCCTCCCGGACCGGGGCACGAACCCGCGTCCCCCGCATCGGCAGGGGGGGGCCCCACCCACAGGAATGGATGACCAGATATACCCTAAAGCAGGTACTTCTGCACACCACTGGAAATGGTTTTAGAGCCTCTGCTGCTGTGCTGCCATCACCCAAAAGTTGTGATGAGATAGATCTTTTGAGCTCGATAAAGTAAAAATTGTAACAGTAATTTCAGAGTCCCACAACTTAATTAGAAGCATAATACAAATATATTCTGAAACTCCTAACTGTGTGGACAAACCAGGAAATTTGTTAAGAGGAAAAAGTGTATGTAAAAAAAGAAAAGTGTATAACTTCTGAATTACATGAAAACTGGGAGGACTCCTCACTGCCTTTCAATGCTTATGTATGAAAGTAGCATTTAATTACCTTCACAAGAAGGTTAGCTGCTAATAATATAAAAAGCAAACAATATAAAAATTCCCATTCCTTCTTACACTCACCTACCTCACGATGCTTCAATTAAGAAAAATGGGTGCCAGGTTTCAATAATAATATTTTGAAATTTATTACTTTTTCTCTTTCCAGTTCAAAAATTTTGCCCCAGTGCCTGCACCATTTCCAAGTTCCTCAGTGCTGTGTTACAGACATTTAAAAAATAATAAAACATCAGGTACACACCGTTTTACCATTCATTTACGGAAATTATTTAAATTTACTCTATCTGGAGAATTCTGCCACCTGGGGTCTATTTCATTACAAGAGTGTGTGTTTACGGAAACACGGACAAGTGCACACACAGCAGACCCTGCCATGGTCCTTATATCCACAGGGACAGCAGAAGACACAGCTGACGGCAGGAGGGACGGGGACCTTCGCTGTTAATTAACAGGCCACCAAATCCCTTCCACGCTATCAGGCACTTTGGGACAGAGAGTAAGTGGGAAGCTACTTCAAGAATCAGATCTACCCCCAATTTTCCACAATGACCATGTACTTTTATCATTGATTCACGCCCCCCTTACAGCAGCAGGCACAAATGAGGCAATCCCACAGTGCTGGCGGGGGCTGTGGGGATGTGAGAAGGGAGCAGGCACAGGACATGGGGAATAATAACCCACCAGAGAAAAGCGAATCAAGAAGGCAGCGAGGAGCTCCTAGGGGCCACCTCTTACCGAGACTCGGGACAGACATCCTGGACCACAGAAAGGGTCCGATGGACGGGGTATCCCTCAACTTCTCACTTCCCACCTCCCCACCCAACCTGCACAAACTGGACAGATTTATCTCCGTCCTTTGCTAGGCCAGAAGCAGCCCACGGGAGGGTAACAGTGAGGGTCTGAAGTGCCAAAAAGCAGAGGAGATCCAGGCTCTAAGGACGATGAGCCAGAGCCAGTAAAACCTCTTCCAGACTGTTTCCTCACCTATAAAAAAGGATGACAACACCCACACCTCAGAGAGTATCAGGAGAACGTAAAGGGCTCAGAATCCAGTGTCTGTCGCACGGTGCACGTGAGCTGTCTGGCAGCCTCTAGTGTCGCCTGTCCTGTGGGCTTCCTGCCTGGGTCAGAGGAGAGAAGGTGGCCCCCTCTCCTGAGGACAACTACCCTTCCATCAGTACTGGGGGGTCCGTCCTCTCCCACTTCTCAGCCTCTGGATCACTTTGCAGTCAGTCTCTCCTCGTTTCGTTTAGGCTGCCCCTCAGCCGCCACCCAACCCCTGAAGTCTTCCCCAGCCACGCTACTCCCCCCACCCCCGCCCACACTCTCTTATCTTCTCAGCCCGATTTAGCTGAAGAATCCTGGCACTTGTTGCTACCTGACATTATATTATGTCTAGTTGACTATAAATTTATTACCTGTGAGATGCACACACATGAGTGTAAGCTTTGTTTTGTTCGTGCTGTACTTCCTGTGTCTGGACCAGCACTGGGCTCATAACAGGTGCTCCAGAAACATCTGTTCCATGAAGAATCACTTCCTTAAATCATCACTAAGCCTCTCTTTCTACAGCTCTTCTCTCAACAAAGAAACAGGCTCAACTCTATCTCAGAACAGTAACTATACCAACAAATCCCACACCTGCATTTTCACTTCCTCCCATATTACTTCCCTAAAGCTGCTCTTAGCAATGACTCCCTAGCTGCCAAATCCAAGGCTTTAGCCTGACTTCCTTGCAGTACTTTAAACTATGGACCGCTTCCTCCACAGCCTCCTCCTATTATAAGGCCTAACCCTTAAATGTCAGTGTCCCCAGGGCTAAACACGCTTAATACAACAAGGGCTCCCTGAGTTCTCCACTCAACTCCCAGATTTCAACTCTTCACCAGGACCACTGCCCATTTCCAAATCCAAGTCCTCCTTCTGACCTCCAGGTAGGCATGTCCATCCACATCCTGGCCAGTTCCAATTAGGTATTCCACAGATGCCACAAAAAAACCCCACAACTCAATGCTGCCTTTACACACACACACACCTGCTCCTATGTCCCCCACTAGAGGCTAGAGTCCCACGACCTGCCACCCAGCCCAGAGTTCAGTCATCCTTAACTACGTCCCTTTCCCTTAACTCCCCCCTAATTCCTGAATCCCGTGGTTCCTCCCCAGTCCACCTCTTTAGTTTATTACCACTTTTTTGGCAGGGGGATGTTTTGTTTTGTTTTGTTTTGTTACCAGCTCTAGCCTCCTAAGTGTCTCTACTCTAAGTACCTTCTACCCTCATGCCATTACCCTCATTGGACCAAGAGTATGTTTTCCTAAAGTATAAACAAAATCAGATCATACCTCTGCAGTGTCTTCAAAAAGGAAAACAAATTCCTCATGGCACAGAGCCCTGCGTAAGCGATCTGGCCTCTATTCCGAGTCTGCTGCTCTATGTTACCTTCCACCATTCACCCAACTGTACTGAATACTTGAGGTTCAAGCTATGCCTCACCAGGGAAATCCTTCCACTGCCCTTCCACTCCTGTCTCTTATCCTTCCAAACTCAACTCTGGTGTCACGTACTCTGGGATGTCTTACCCGACTTACCTAAACCCTGAAAGCATCTCGTGAGAAGCACCAAGCCATAGCAGCTATATCACCATGTCACCTTTTCCCTGTCTGTGCATGCCATCGGCTAAGCGCCTAAGCACCCTCTAGGGAAGGGACTCTGTCCTGCAGCATCAGGCTCAGTGCCTGACATTTGGACTCATAAATGACTATCTGCAGAATGAGTGAGTGAATAAATGGGAAAGCTATGTTTACAGAAAAGGCTTTGAGCTCCTACTTTCTTCATCATAATTGCTGGCCTCTATCTTTTTTTCCTTTCCTGTTTATTCTGTTCTTTTAGTCCAATTTCTCAGCATTCATCATTCATACCTTTTCAAAGTAAAAATGTACTTAGCTTAAGAATTCAATAATATAAAGCTTAAAGCAAAAAATATTCCCCTGACTCTACTCCCCTCCATTCCTGACTCACTCTTCCCAGTTCTACTACTTTCCAAAATATTTCTAAAAAACAGTGATATACCGCATTAACAAAATGAAGGATAAAAATCATAGGATAATCTCAATAGATGCAAAGAAGGTTTTTGACAAGATTCAACATCCACTCATGATAAAAACTCTCAACAGAGTGGGCACAGAAGGAACATACCTCAACATAATAGAGGTCATATATGACAAACCCACAGCTAGTATCATACAGCATTTCCTCTTAGATCAGGAACAAGACAAGGATGCTCACTCTTGCCACTTTTATTCAATATAGTATTGGAAGTCCTAGCCATAGCAATCAGACTAGGAAAAGAAATAAAAGGCATCCAAATTGGAAAGGAGCTTCCCTGATGGCAAAGTGGTTAAGAGTACACCTGCCAATGCAGGGGACACATTGGTTCAAGCCCTGGTCCGGGAAGATCCCACATGCCGTGCAGCAACTAAGCCCGTGAGCCACAACTACTGAGCCTGCGCTCTAGAGCCCGCGAGCCACAACTACTAAGCCCACACGCCACAACTACTGAAGCCCGCGCGCCTAGAGTCTGTGCTCCGCAACAACAGAAGCCACAGCAGTGAGAAGCCCGTGCACCACAACAAAAAGTAGCCCTCACTGGCTACAACTAGAGAAAGCCCGAGCACAGCAACAAAGACCCAACTCAGCCAAAAATAAATAATTAAAAAAAAAAGAACATATGACCGAAGCTGGCCCAACGTGAACCTTGCCTGAACCTTCAGTAGGAACTTTTAAAACTGGAAACAAACTGGAAAGTAAAACTATCACTATTTGCAGATGACATGATACTACATATAGAAAACCCTGCAGATTCCAACAAAAACCCATCAGAACTAGTAAATGAATTCAGTGAAGTTGCAGGATATAAAATAATAATAGAAATCTATAGCATTCCTATCCACTAATAATGATCTATCAGAAAGAGAAATTAAGAAAACACAATCACACCAAAATGAGTAAAATAGGGCTTCCCTGGTGGCGCAGTGGTTGAGAGTCCGCCTGCCGATGCAGGGGACACGGGTTCGTGCCCCGGTCCGGGAAGATCCCACATGCCGCGGAGCGGCTGGGCCCGTGAGCCACGGCCGCTGAGCCTGCGCGTCCGGAGCCTGTGCTCCGCAACGGGAGAGGCCACAACAGTGAGAGGCCCGCATACCGCAAAAAAAAAAAAAAAAAATTGTAAAATACCTAGGAATAAATTGAACAAAGAAGCTGAAAGACCTGTACTCTGAGGCTATAAGACATTGATGAAACAAACTGAAAACACAAATAAATGGAAAGATACACTGTGCTCACAGGTTGGAAGAATCATACTGTTAAAATGACCATACCACCCAAAGCAATCTACAGATTCAATGCAATCCCTATCAAAACCAATGGCATTTTTCACAGAACTAGAACAAATAATCCTAAAATTTGTATGGGACCACAGAAGACCACAAATATCCAAAGCTATCATGAGAAAGAAGAAGAAAGCTGAAGGCATCACACTCCCTGATTTTGAAGCATACTCCTGGAACTAGCAAAATATGTCCATCAACTATACTTCAAAATAAATAAATAAACAAAATTTCTAAAAAAACACAATAGTGCTAGTATATTGTTTTTTCCAATTTTAAACATTATTCTATCAGCTTCTCCCTATAAAACAGGAGTTGGCAAATGTTTTTATAAAAGGTCAGGTAATAAATATTTTAGGCTTTGCAGGCCACATGGTCTCTTGCAACTAATCAATTTTGCCACTGTAGCATGAAAACAGCCACAGACAATATGCTAACATATGGGTTGGTCTGTGTTCCAAAGAAACTACAAAACAGGTAGCCCCCTGCTATGGAAGATAAAGCATATCTTCCCAATATAGTTATTATTACCATTATTACTAAATCAATATTCAATTCACAGCTAAGACATGAACTATATACTATGCTAAATTTTTCTTTTTTGTTTAATTTTTTCCCTAAAGATAGTAAGTACCTTTAAATTTAAAAATTTAGAAATTTGCTTTGTTTTCTATGAATCACTAACTTATCTAAAAATGCTTCTCCGAAGTCTTAAAATTAAAATTCCTCTCAATCTAAGTTCATCTTTTCCCCCTTGGATCATTATATCTGGAGTGTTATAACTCTCTTCAATCTGTTTCAAAGGCACATTTCCTAGGACTTCTCATCACCATCCTCCTGGGGGATTCATTCCCTTTGTCCCTCTCAAGAGTGAACTCCCAAGTTTCTTTCTTCTCTCTGAGGGTTTACTGTCTCATTCTGGTGAATCACAATGTCCACTAACTGACTAGGAAATACATGAACGAGAGGTAAGTTTCTGAGACCTTCATGCCTCACTATGTTTATAGTCCACCTTGATGGCTTGGTGGGTAGCAAATCACAGGTTGGAGACGGATATCGCCTCAGAATTTTGAGAGCATTTCACCACTGTCCTGTTCCTTCCACCACGTGTTAAGGAATCTGAACCACCGTGATCCCTAATCCCTTATCTGTAACCTCTCTTCCTTCAAAGAAAGCTTTAGCCCCAGGGAACATCTTTTCATAATGATGTACTGTGGGGCTGTTTTAATCCATGAGTTTGGGCACCTGGTGAATTCTTTCAAACTAGAAACACCTGTCTCAGTTCTGAGAAATTCTCTTGTATTATTTCCTCATAATTTCCTCCCTAATTGTTTTCTTGTAATGGAACTCCTATTATTGTATATGAAAGACAGACCTTCGGGGCTGTAACTCTAATTTTCACATTAAAAAATGTTTTAAAATCTTGTGTTCTGCTTTCTGGGAGGTTTCCTCAACTTTATCTTCCAACCCTTTTTTTTTTTTTTTTTTTTTTTTAACGGCTAACATGTTCACCATTCAATATTTCTTTTTTTGGGACTCTGATGTTTTACTCTTGTAGTCTCCTAAGGTTATGCCAAGTAACCAACAATAGAAGGGCGTTCAAACGACAGGCGGTGGCTCTTTCCTTTCAAAGACGACGCTGTGATCTAGTAGAAACACTTCTACACAACCAAAACAGTCCAACTGGCACGAGAAAATGCTTCTGTAACAATTTTAAGGATTTTTCTATGTTTTCAAGGCTCTGAACAAGTTTTCTATTTCCATCAAAGGTGGCACAGCAACAAAAAATGAGGATTTTCGTTCAGATACATGAATTTTTTGACGCCTGAAAGTTTTTTTGGAATGTAGAGAATTTTTAGATTAGATCTATTTCTCTGAAAAGTTATCTTTTTTGTATAACTTAGGCTAGAGCTAATCTGTATAGGGTGCGCTATGATGCTCTCTGCAACAGGCTAGAGATAACACACCACCTTAATTTCATGACTACAAGTCAAAAGCATTCACATCTCTCAAGATGAAAAGAGGGCCATGAGGACAAGGACATCTACTTTGAATACTACTATATATCTAATTCGTAGGACAGTATTTTGTGAATGAATAAATATATTAATATTACACATGGATTTATCAATGGTGGGTCAAAAGAGAAGGATCATACTGGTACATATACCAGGTTTAGTCTAAAAACCCTTCTCTCCAAAAATGTAGGTGCCTAATTCGAAATACCTGCCGACATAACTAGGGAGAAGACATCAGTACCATCGCAACTTCCAAACTGAGGCAGTGCTTTGTTTTGCCAGCTTGAAAGTACAATTACCGCCTCAAACATTAACTTAAGATGCTTCGCTCCTCAAAAGAAAAGTGTTTTAAACATTCAAAGTGTTACACTAAAAGCTTTGTTACCCTGTACATGGGTAATGCAAGCCAAAAAGCAAATCAAGAGTGGTGACGTTAATCCCTGTCCATGAGAGAAGGCATAGTTAGCAGTAAGAGCAATAACCTTCTAGAAAACTCTTGTTACTGGATTAAGAGTATTAGAAATGTCCATTTTAAGAGGCTTCCTATTGGTCAACTGCAAAATAACAGGACTTTAAACTCATTACTACTGACTTCAACCATTGTCTAGCACTGCCATAATTCCTCACAATAATCTGTTTTACCTAGATGGTGTAAAGGTGTAAACTAAGGAAGCTCTCTAGAAACATTTCAATAGTGCTGCATTCACAGAATCAGAACTGAATGGGACCTTTGAGACCACACAGCCAAACACTTTGATCTTAATGATGAATGAGACACATCTGCATAATACAAAAGGAAAAAAATCAACTCCAAACCCCAGTTCATCTCTTCAATCAGAGAAAATCATTTCAGCTCCTAACCTGGTGATGAAAATCAACTTGCTCGATAAGAATCACTATTAACAGTAGTAGTAGAAGCAAATGGCCAGGCATTATCAGAGCTTATCAAATAACACATTGTAAACTAAAACCTGACTGCACTTTTTTTCTGTCATTAGACCCTACACCATAATGTCAACTGACCCAGATCAGGAATGATCCCATCTGTGAACACACGACTGAAGAAACCAATCTTCTGACAGCCAAGCCCACTCAAAGTTCAGAGCCCTGAAAATCCAAGCTATAACCTTATGTAGGAAGACAGAGGGTTTTACAAATGACATTCATATTCAGTCTCAAGAGACCTCACCAGTAATGCAACATCTTTTTGAATCGTTACACTTTAATGCTTTTTGTAGAGGAAGAGTAATACCTGTAGGCTTGAGTGAAGATATCTAGGTTCTGAACATAAAGGTAGTATGATTTGTACAATTTATTCAATATCTCTGGATCTTAGTTTCTCATTTACAGAATAGGGACAAAAACTATCTTTTGGGAGAGGAGATGGATGAGTTCTACTTTGGACAGGCTAAGTTTGAAGGAACAGTAAAGGCTGAAGCAAAGTGAAGGGGTGGGGAACTTAAAAGCCCAGGAAATGCAATCCTTTTATCTTAAGAATGATGAAACTAAGGATCAGAGCAGTCTGATTGCCCAAAGGCTCACAGTTACACAAAAAGTACAAGAATCAGGGCTTCCCTGGTGGCGCAGTGGTTGAGAGTCCGACTGCCGATGCAGGGGACGTGGGTTCGCGCCCTGGTCCGGGAACATCCCACATGCCGTGGAGCGGCTAGGTCTGTGAGCCATGGCCGCTGAGCCTGCGCGTCCGGAGCCTATGCTCCGCAACGGGAGAGGCCACAACAGTGAGAGGCCTGCATACCGCAAAAAAAAAAAAAGTACAAGAATCAGATTTCCTGGGTTCCAATTCAGCCCTCTTAGCACTATATCAAGCTGTCTTGTAGGCAAATGAAAACGGCGGGAGAGGTCAGGGCTGGAGATGTTCTATTTGGGGCACGTGGAGACTGTGCAGAGATTAGAAAGATATTGTACAGACAAATTACAGTGTAGGGGAAGGGAGGAAGGGAAGGTGGGAGGGAGGGAGGAAAGAAAAAAAGCAGGCCGTAGCAAAGGATGGTTTCGATCCATCCTTGGGGTGAAGAGGAAGCAATTAAAACAGTCTGATAAAACTATCATTCAAGAAGACCTTTTAAGCACATTTTAGACAAGAAGGATGGACCCTTCAGATAATATTACATACAAGTGAAAAAAATATTTCATACAAATAATTCATACGATAAACGGAGATAAAAATCTTTAGGGATATAACTGCCAAGTAATTCTGTTTAAGTTCTTTATCTACTTTCATAAAGCCTGCCATTTGAATCCTGAATTGATAAAATTGTTTTGGAGCAATTTACAGTAAGGAAAAAACTCTATCTGATGGCTAGCCAAGACAGCAGGAAATGAAGTAAACACATTAACAAAATTATAACACAGACAACATAGCAGAGTTTTTACTTTGGGGTAAATAACAGAAGAAAAATCACATATTTATGGTCATTCGGGTGCAGTACTCTTTATTCTACAGGATACAGGAGAGCCAGCCCAAGTGCAAACCAATCTACAGTCTGAAAACATCTTATCAAATAAATTTGTGGAGTTCCTAGTGCTACAAAGATGGGCTTTCCCCCTACTTCTACGACTCTGCTGTGTTAAGAGTAAAATAAAAATGCAGGAGTTTTCCAAAGTGGTTTTTTTTCTATTGTTCAAAAATGAGACAAATAGTGGATTCTGAACCTGACACAAAATCCCTACTATTCCAGTTTTAAGGTGCAATCCTGAAACTGAACTTCCACATCTTACATTAAATCACCTGCCGCAAACCCAGGAGGATGCTGCACCCTGATGGATTCCACGGTCGTTTCATCTGCTAAAAGCTGTACAACTCTGGCACCTCCTGCTCTTTCCTTAGCGTCTAAGAATTTTTCTTTAACAGAATCTGAGAAGGATTTTTTTTAAGCTCTGGATTTTTAAAAGATTAAGTAGCTCTTAATCCTCTCCCACCCTCAACTCCCTCCCCTTCCCTGAAATCTAAAAGGAAGAGAGCACTGTGATAAACACAGAACCAGGCTGTGGGTGGGTATGTAAAACAAAACTCTGCGTGATGTGACGGACTAGGGAAAAAGCTACCTTGCGAAAGCAAGCACAGACAAGCACTGGCTGAATGGTGAGGCAGGTGGCTGGCAACCAGAATCTTCTGCCAACAAAATGCCCTCGTTCTCCAAATCTGCTCGTGCTACGCTAAGAGCAGAAACTGCAGGCAATAAGAATACTCGGGCTTTCCTGGTGGCGCAGTGGTTGAGAGTCTGTCTGCCAATGCAGCGGACACGGGTTCGAGCCCTGGTCTGGGAAGATCCCACATGCCGCGGAGCAACTGGGCCCGTGAGCCACAACTACTGAGCCTGCGCGTCTGGAGCCTGCGCTCCGCAGCAAGAGAGGCCGTGAGCGTGAGAGGCCCGCGCACCGCGATGAAGAGTGGCCCCCACTTGCCACAACTAGAGAAAGCCCTCGCACAGAAACGAAGACCCAACACAGCCAAAAATAACTAACTAAATAAATAAATTTATTAAAAAAAAAGAAGAATACTCAAGAGGCCACCTGAGGCAAATTTAAGCCAGCTGACTAAAGTCTGCTAACACCATGTATGTTATGTGTGGTCCATCTAATCTGCCTAAATATTGGTACAGATGTACAGATGTAGTCACCTATTTTATTATTATTTTTTTTTTTTAGTGGGGAGAGGTGTTGAGGGTCAGCTTGTATTATTTATTTATTTATTTTCGCTGTGTTGGGTCTGAGTTTCTGTGCGTGGGCTTTCTCTAATTGTGGCAAGAGGGGACCACTCTTCATCGCAGTGCGCGAGCCTCTCACTATTGCGGCCTCTCTTGTTGCGGAGCACAGGTTCCAGACGCGCACGCTCAGTAGTTGTGGCTCACGGGCCCAGCTGCTCCGCCGCATGTGGGATCCTCCCAGACCAGGGCTCGAACCCGTGTCCCCTGCATTAGCAGGCAGATTCTCAACCACTGCACCACCAGGGAAGCCCTAGTCACCTATTTTAAATTAATGTATTAGCAAACAACGTATTGTTAAAACTACTGACTTCTAACACCTAAATCATCACTTAACTAGAAGTAAAACTCAGTACGTTTTCAGATTGGTATGTGGTACTATTTAAGGCGGACTGGTCTGGGAGATGACAGAATTCACATCCAGAAGGAGCAAGAGAACCACAGAGAAGGGCCAGTTAGTTTACTTGGTAAATAGTACCAATTCCCACATCAAAAGACAATCATTTTGAAATATAAATTCAACTTCGGCGAGCGGGGGCTACTCTTCGTTGCAGTGCGCAGGCTTCTCATTGCGGTGGCTTCTCTTGCTGCAGAGCATGGGCTCTAGGCGCGCAGGCTTCAGTAGTTGTGGCCCACAGGCTCAGTAGTTGTGGCCCACAGGCTTAGTTGCTCTGCGGCATGTAGGATCTTCCCGGACCAGGGATTGAACCCGTGTCCCCTGCATTGGCAGGCGGATTCTTAACCACTGCGCCACCAGAGAAGTCCCTAAATTTAACTTCTTAATACCCATAATCTCCCACTCATATTACACTATATTTGTATTTCCTGTTCCAATGCTCCCTTCCATCATCAGCACAAGCATTGAGAACCAGATGTAGTGATGTGATTTACAATTGTTCTAGATACAGATGAGCAGCTGTGGAAGACAGCAAATTTCCAACCTGCCACTCTGGAGTACACGTGCAGGATGAGATTCATACCTTCCATCATAGGCACATTTTCCTTAAGATACTAAATTTGCTAATGAAGCTCTTTATTGGTAGCATAGTACAAGCTCAGGTTAGTAATAAAATGAAATAAATAAAAGTCAGGAAACTCTCTCATTAGCCTGGATATGAAATCCAAGTAACAGTTCTTGAAGCCTCAAGAGAATCCTAAAGGAGTTGGTGACAAAGCTGCATGTCACAGACAAGTAGAATAAAAGCAGCCCTCACACAGAGGAATACAAAACAGTAACTCCTCAGAGGGCCAAGGGACTGCATCAGTCCCTGATGCCTAGGACAGCGTCTAAGATATAGTCAATACCCATGTATTTGTTTGGTGAGTACGTGGATTGAATTTATAAAGAAAGGCTCACTGGCTAGTTTCACCACTCACTATTTTCTTCCCTCTACCCTCAAATGACTCAAGGGCTAAAAAATATAAGGAAACAAGTTTTGCAAGGGAATCACTCCAGGTTTTCAGTCTGCTGTGTTACATGTTTGTAGTAACTCTCAGCCTGGACAAAGCGTCTCTAGATATAAGAGTGCCACCAGCGATTCAAAGCACAAAAATAACCATAGCCTATATATGTGAAGATACCAAGCTCTGTACACAAAAGTAGGTAATTCCAAGTCTATTACTGTTATTCACTTTAATTTGATTCAGCAACGATTGGGCTTTACACAGCTGACTCTAAAATTCACCCTAAATTCTATCCACAGTGTAATGTCAGAGTTTCTTAGCAACCTTCTCTTTCTGGAAATTTGACTCCTATCCAGATTCCATATCCATCTTGTGGATCCAAGTTCAACTCCTAACTTGGTGAATTCTAAGATTTTGCACCCAGAGTTATATACTGAACAAACCACAGTACTGACCTGCTTCTGCTTGCAGCTTTTAAAAGCCACACATTGAGACTCTCCTATCACCACAAATTCCTGAATCAAACATCTATGGTTCTCATTCCCATTAATGCTTACTTGGGACTTACCACTGTGGGCCCCCAAATTTCTTAGCCAGGCAAAAGGGGATCTAGTGATTTAACTGCTTCAAGAAGAAGGGTATATGGTGACAAAGATAAAAGCAAAGATAATGCTTACAGAGGAGAGCAGTGATATTTTATTTAAACTAAGAACAAAGAGGTATCTGAAAAGCCATAAAAAGAAAAACTTAGAAGTTCCTGTTTGAATACTTGGTAAGAAGCAAAAAATAAAAATAAAAATAAATAAATAATTTTAAAAAATAAAGTTAAGATACCCTGGATTATTTTGTATTTTCCCTGTTCTAGCCTGGATCTGGATCTTGTTTTTAAGTTTATACTTTTGGAATCAGACCATACCACACTTTTACTTTTATTGAAGTATAATATGCATTAAAATAAGTATAGCTCTTCACATACTGAACACCTGTGTAACCAGCATCCACATCCAGAAATAGGACACTCTTAGCACTACAAAAGCCCCATCCATGCTCCAACAACATAAGAAGTGTATGTTGCTCTATAGAAGACCTCGGCATTAATTATTTGATCCCAAATGGAAAAAAGAAAAAGGTAGTCTGGCAAATTATATATATTTATTTATTTATTTATTTATTTATTTTTTAATTTTATTTTATTTTTGGCTGCGTGGGGTCTACGTTGCTGCGCGTGGGCTTTCTCTAGTTGCGGTGAATGGGGGCTACTCTTCATTGCAGTGCGTGGGCTCAGTAGTTGTGGCTCACAGGCTCTAGAGTGCAGGCTCAGTAGTTGTGGCGCATGGGCTTAGCTGCTCCGTGGCATGTGGGATCTTCCCGGACCAGGGCTCGAACCCGTGTCACCTGCATTGGCAGGCGGATTCCTAACCACTGCGCCACCAGGGAAGCCCTAATATTTTTGTTGAATGAATTAGATACCTGTTTTTTGACATTAAGTTGAACAGCCCTCAAACAGGTTTTAAAAAATAAAAATAAGGTTCAGGGACTTCCCTGGTGGTCCAGTGGTTAAGAATCCACCTTCCAATGCAGGGGACGTGGGTACGATCCCTGGCCAGAGAACTAAGATCCCACATGCCGCGGGGCAACTAAGCCCGCGTGCCGCAACTACTGAGCCTGTGTGCCACAATTAGAGAGCCTGCGTGCCGCAACTACAGAGCCCACGTGCTCTGAAGCCCACGCGCCGCAACGAAAGATCCTGCATGTTGCAACGAAAGATCTTGCATGCCACAGCTAAGACCCAACGCAGCCAAAAATAAAAATAAATAAATAATTTTAAAAAATAAAGTTAAGATACCCTGGATTATTTTGTATTTTCCCTGTTCTAGCCTGGATCTGGATCTTGTTTTTAAGTTTATACTTTTGGAATCAGACCATACCACACTTTGACTTTTATTGAAGTATAATATGCATTAAAATAAGTATAGCTCTTCACATACTGAACACCTGTGTAACCAGCAACCACATCCAGAAATAGGACACTCTTAGCACTACGAAAGCCCCATCCATGCTCCTTTTTGGTCACTACTACTTTTCTCCAAGGGTAACCACTAGCCTGACTTCAAACAGTACAGATTAGTTTTGCTTGTTTCTGTACCTTATAAAAGTGGAATTCTAGAGTACGTACTCTTGTGTCTGGCTTCAGTGCCAGTTATCAATTTATTGCCTCTCAACTCCAAATTCACCCTTCAGTACCTGCTCTGTGATAATGCTCTGGACTCTTAAGCCTTTTCCCTTTACAGAAAGCATGATGTTAAGCTTGTGGTCAGTAGAGGGCGTTGGAGGGGCATCGCAGGAGGAAGGAAGCTTGTCTTTCAGGTTCAAGGGTGCAGTGCTTTTGCCCAGTGAGAGTATGTAGGGACATCTAGTGGTGCTCTGTCCCAGTAGCATCCCCAAAGCATTAAACTGTTTTCTCATATTCAAAGATCACCTGGAAGCTTTAATTTGCCAGCAAAGGTCCTACCCATACTTGAGGATAATGAAATTATCCCATAGTTTTTTCTTCTCTAGGATAAATATCCCCATGTATTTAATACCTCACATATTTTCAGCTCTCTCCTGTTCTTTTTTTTTTTACATCTTTATTGGAGTATAATTGCTTTACATCTCTTGAACTTTCTATGTTGTTTCCTCCTTAATCTGCAAAATCAAAAGCTGAACTAAGACACTTTATCTAGCTAAAGTAGTATCGACTCATAAATATCCATCCAAAACCAAATCAAATCTCATGGTGAAATGCTACAGGCACTCCTGTTAAGAAGTCTGGAAAAAGACAAGGACACCATTCATCAAGAATTGCTCTGGACATTCTAGAGAATACATGGAAAAATTATGAGATGTATAAACTAGAGAGATACAAAATTATTATTTATATATGATGTGACTGTTCTTGTAAGCCCTTAAGAAACAACTTCAAAACTATGAGAATCAAGAAAGAGTTTATAAGGTCAGTAAAAAATATATATCTGTACAAACATCACCAACTTTATAGGAAACAACCTCAAGTTTTCCTCAAGGATGTAGCTGCTGCTCTTCACATCATGCATACTGAGCGAGACCTACTCTACTGCTCCGGCTGTGACCACCTACTGAAGGGACTGATGCCAAGGCCCACTTACACAGGCCAGAGATGAGGCCAACCTCCCACTGTAGAGTCTGGCACCATGTTGGAACTGACTCAATCAGCCACATGAGGGTAACTCACATGTAGCTTGTCTTTATTAACTCAATTCTAGCCAGAATTGTGTTAGCATGTGCCAAACACAATATTCATCTTGAATTTCTATTACACCAAATTCAACTTCTCCCTCTGGTTTTACGGTTTATCGTATCTCTGAGGAGCTGGCCACCTCACTAAGCAACCAACAGGAGCAGATATACAGGACAGTCACCAATGAAGCTAAAGAATCGACTCTGGGGCTTCCCTGGTGGCGCAGTGGTTGAGAGTCCGCCTGCTGATGCAGGGGACACGGGTTTGTGCCTCGGGCTGGGAAGATCCCACATGCCGCGGAACGGCTGGGCCTGTGAGCCA
>NW_006791814.1:1252799-1276146 GCF_000442215.2 Lipotes vexillifer
AAAAAAAAAAAAAAAAAAGAATCGACTCTGTTTCTTCAACTCTAAAATGAGGGTATTTGACCTCAGATTTTAAAAACCCTTTCCTAAGGATCTTATGCCCTAAAATTGTCTAGTTCTGTGACCCAGTATATATAATAACCACACACCAAGAGAAAAAAACTATGGGAAACGAATCCTGCAAAAACACTAACATATTCCCTTTTTTACCAAGTTCTCCATTCTCCAGGTGAATAAGAAAGCTAGGGTTTTTTTTTTAAATATAGAAGGGTAATAATAAATTCTTTTTTTTTTCTCCAAGAGAAACTTACTAAAAAAGGAAAGAAACTTACTAAAAAGGAAAGAACGCATGGAAGTCAAGAGGATGATTTAGGAAATGTGCTTCTGTTAGAAGGCATGAACATCTTTAACAAAATGTGTTAAGTACTTTAAGAAATTCTATAAATTTGGGAAAAGTTAACCATGGAATGATGATTACCAAAATTACATAAAAGTGTCAATATTTGAGTCTGTAAATAGAATAAATAAAATTAAGAAATATGTTGTTTTTAAATCCACCCTCGCTCTTACACCTAGAGAATCAATCCCTTGAGGCCTTTCCTGTTCAAGTTTACCACTGGTACACAACTGCTGGAAGCTTCACACACAGACTAGAAGACACTAGATAAATCCAGCTCATTCAGCTCCTGACCTGAGGAGGCTTCCTCATAGTTTTGTATTAACTCATCCCTATCAGTGATACCCAACTGCTTAAAACATCAGATTGTTACAACAATGTTCAGATCCTTGAGGATCTAACCATTTTCTTATCCACACAGATTAACTTCTTAACAGACTAATACAAAACAAGCACCATTCGAATATAAAAACATAGAGAAAGGCAGTGACTTTGTTGGTGAAAGAACATGACCTCTCAGATTATTCATTTGAACTGACACTTGGTAGAAATAATGAATTTACTTGCTCAAGTAAAAACAGAATGGGGGACGCAAGAGGGGAAGAAAATTATTTCACAATTTGTTGAAATATGAGACAGTACTTTCAATTAAAAATAGTACTTAGCAAAGAGATGGCAGAGATATACTTGGGACAAAGAGTCTATAGTACCTCCTGACTCTTGGTTCTATAATTGAGACTTATGGCTGCTATTTATTATGATTTGCAGAATTTGAAAAATTGTTTTTATGGTATTGGATATGAGCTATATGGCTTTCTGCTCCAAAAACAACCTGAAATTGTGTAGCTAAGATCCAGGTGGCTGTTCAGAGAGCAAGTAGCTTGAACTTTAAAGCAAAAAGGGTCCAATGGCCAGAGTAGTATCCTGTGTGAATCAGACTGTGACCTCAAGCTGTCTGCCAAGTTTCTCTTGCGAACTTACCATCTATTCTGACTGCCTGATTCTACCCCTGATGATAATACCAGAGTCTGAGGGCTGTTTCCGCCACCTCCAACTAAGGTCCAGTTAAGAGATTCACAAAAGGTTTCTGAGTAAGAAGGACCTTCCTAAAGGGAAAACCCTGCATACTTGCCCTTCCAAGTGGACATGTTATGTGTATATATGTGTCTCTCTATATATACACACACAAGCAAACAAAACACGTATATATGCAGATTATTTATATACAAATATAGATTATCCTCCAGGGATAGTAGGACAGTGCACCTGAGCTATTTTTCTAGTAGTGGAGACACTACATAATCCACTCTGTCCTTCTGCTAAGAACATAAACCCTGTAACCGAACTGTCTGGGTCCAAATTCTAGCTCTTGCCATTTATTAGCTGCGTGACCTAGGCAAATCACTTAATCTCCCTGACTCAGTTTCCTCATATGTAAAACAGGAATGATAATCATGTAAGGATTAAATAAACTAGTACATGCAAATAACAAAGTACAGTGTCTGGCACATAGGAAGTACCATATAAGGTTAAATATTACTACTGATATTTATACAACAGCCATCCAGGTAGAATAACAGGAAAAATATGTGACTACAGCAGTGAGAAAAAATGACCTGTAAGAATTCAAATGTCCTATATGGATTCATGATCCACAATCCCCAACCAAAGTAACCTCAGAACTTTCTTATCCTTGGAGCAAACCCTAAAGTAGATAAAAATATTTCGCAAATGCATGATAATCCAAAAGGAGGAGTCTAGCTCAAAATCTGTTCCCATACTTCCCTGGTAGTCCAGTGGTTAAGAGTCCGCCTTCCAGCACAGGGAAGGCGGGTTCGATCCCTGGTCGGGGAACTAAGATCCCACATGCCGCGGGGCAACTAAGCCCACGCACCGCAATGAAAGATCCCACATGCTGCAACTAAAACCCAACGCATGCTGCAACTAAAACCCAACGCATAAATAAATGTTAAAAAAAAAAAAAAAAAAACTGGGCTTCCCTGGTGGCGCAGTGGCTGAGAATCTGCCTGCCAATGCAGGGGACACGGGTTCGAGCCCTGGTCTGGAAGGATCCCACATGCCACGGAGCAACTAGACCCGTGAGCCACAACTACTGCGCCTGCGCGTCTGGAGCCTGTGCTCCGCAACAGGAGAGGCCGCGACAGTGAGACGCCCACGTACCGCAAAGAAGAGGGGCCCCCACTTGCCGCAACTAGAGAGAGCCCTCGCACAGAAACGAAGACCCAACACAGCCAAAAAATAAATTAAAAAAAATAAAAATCTGTTCCAGTAAAACCTGTTAAAGATAACTCATTCAAAAACAAATGGAGGGGAATTTACCTAAACATACAACTTTTTTTTTTTTTGGCCTTGCTGCACAGCAGTGGAAGCACGGAGTCCTAACCACTGGGATCGCCAGGGAATTCCTAAACATACAACTTTTAAACATTCCCTTCTACACTTCTTTCACTAAACATAATCAGACAAAAAAGTACTTTGCATAAACGAATTTTTCAGACACCTCATTTTACTCTCAGTTTTTTTTTAAATTCTTAGTAAAAACTTTTCATTTTCTACAAGTCTCTGTCTCCTTAAAGTGTAACGAAAGTGAAATAAATGATTCAGCAACAATCATCAGTTAGGGTTAAATTAGGACCATTTGATGAAAGGTGGACAGACCTGGAAATCCGCAGGCTGTCAGAAAGTCACCCCATGGATTTTTGTTGGCCAAACGGTGTAATACAACTTGACAACAAAAGGCTATGCCAACATGAACCCGCCAATTAATCTTAGCATACAAAGTAGGACAGTCAAACATTATGGCTTTCTAATGTGAACGGGAAGTACAATATACCACCTATGAATAATAAAAAATCTGAATGATTACAAAAATAGTTTAGCCTCCAAATCTAACTACCTGTTTACAGGTAATCTGGAGAAAGAGTAACATGTTATATGATACAAGGATACAATCAGCAAAATCCATAATGTGGGGAAGGGGAACAACCCAGTTTCTTCAACAAATAAATGGCGTAACAGCAACAGCAACAACAACAACAACAAAGAGGGGATTTATTACAGATTAAAAGAAATTTATTACGTGATTAAAAGATATCAATCAAATGCATTAGGTGGACCTTATTTGAACCTGATTCAAAGAGCTAACTGTAAAAAGCCATTTTTAAGAAAAATCAAGGGAAGAGATTCAGTATTAGGTAATGTTAAGGAATTAGGTTATAGGGAATCTGTTAATGTGTATGATAATGTGCTTTTCTGCCCAACAGATATACACACTAAATATTTATAGGTGAAATGATAGGTTATTGGGACTTTCTTCAAAATACTCTAGGTCAAAAAGAAAGTGAGAAGGGACACGTAAGAATGGCATAAGGGGCTTCCCTGGTGGCGCAGTGGTTGAGAGTCTGCCTGCCGATGCGGGGGACACGGGTTCGTGCCCCACTCCGGGAAGATCCCACATGCCGCGGAGCGGCTGGGCCCGTGAGCCATGGCCGCTGAGCCTGCGCGTCCGGAGCCCGTGCTCCGCAAGGGGAGAGGCCACAACAGTGAGAGGTCCGCGTACCGCCAAAAAAAAAAAAAAAAAAAAAAAAAGGCATGAAGATTCACTGTATTATTCTCTCCAGTTACGTGTATGTTTGAAATTTCCCATAATAAAAACTGTTTTTTTCAAGGTTAAAGGAAAGAAGAGACAGGAATTCATAACCAGATCTAAGTTTGGCCACCATCCACGAGGCATGAAAAACTGCAGAAAGCCTTTATGTAAAACAAACATGAAAAAAGCTGACAGTAGTGGCCCCTAAAGACTGTATGTGAGATACTTTGGGCAGATTTCTTTTGTCAGCACAAATTCTCTTTACAACATTCCTGTGCTTTCCATCAGGCAATGTACTATTACCAAGGTACAAACAGGATGTCCTGACACCACACTGAACTCTTCAAGCCTCTATACCCTGAGAAAAGTTATTTGAGGAAACTGACTACCAAAATATATATATATTTTTTAATGGCGTGTATGTATTCCTAAGTCTTTAGCAGTTTATCTATACTTTTCAGTTTTTTCCAACATTTGTATAAATAAATATTTTTGTATAAGAAATACTCTTTAGTATAATGAAAAAAAAATCGCTGTGGTTAAAAAAAGTTTATTTAAATTTCCCTTCTTTCAATCCCTTCTCCATTCCCATTGCTCCTAACATAGTTCGTGCTTATGTTACTATCACTTTATACTTGGTATCACAGCAGTTAAAACATTAACTGATTATACCACAGATGTGCAGGTCAAATATATCACCTGTTTCCTTCCAAAACTTAAAAAGTATATGAATAATTATCCTTATCCCACATATAATAGTAGTGTACTGAATTTAGAGAAGAGAGTACTGTTCAAGTATCATAACCAATAATCTAACAAAGGGGTTCAGTAATACAGGTACCAAGGCTATTCAAAGAATTCTTTTTCATCTGTAATTGTGTGCTTTGTACCTTCTTGTTAGGTAAGGAAAACAGTGAATCCAGAAAATTGCACCTTACCAGTTTTAACAATATTTTCCCAATAGCTGTCTGCCAAATATTTTAAGTAACTCTCACCAGGCTATCGTCACTTTTCTATAATTCCCCCTGGGCTTTATTTATCTATTGAACATGATTTGGTCAATAATGGTGGTAAAAAGGAAGAGACTGTAAAAATAAACAACAATAAATAATGCCTAAAGGTAAGGATTAATATAGTTTTAAAATATGCAGTTGACCTTTGAACAATGTGGGGGTGAGGGGTGTAGACGTCGCATGTGCAGTTGAAAATTGTGTATAACTTTACAGTCGACCCTCCATACCCCAGGTTCTGCACCCGTGGATCACGTAGTACTGTAGCACATATTTAGCCAAAAAAAAAAAAAAAAAAACTGCATGTAAACGGACCCATGCTGTTCAAACCCATGTTGTTCAATGGTCAACTGTAACTAAAAATGACCTGTAGGACTCCCCTGGTGGCGCAGTGGTTAAGAATCCACCTGCCAATGCAGGGGACATGGGTTCGATCCCTGGTCCAGGAAGAGCCCACATGCTGCGGAACAACTAAGCCCGTGCACCACAACTACTGAGCCTGCACTCTAGAGGCCGCGAGCCACAACTGCTGAGCCCACCTGCTACAGCTACTGAAGCCCGAGCACCTAGAGCCCATGTTCCGCAACAAAGAGAAGCCACCGCAATGAGAAGCCCGCACACTGCAACAAAGAGTACCCCGCTCACCGCAACCAGAGAAAGCCTGCGCACAGCAACAAAGACCCAACGCAGCCAAAAATAAAAATAAATAAATAAATTTTTTTAAAAAAGATCTGTAAGATGAAGTACCTTTGGTCCTAGGGAAGGCTGATCTGGGAGCTCTATTTCTGTATTGATCTCTATGCCCCTGGGAATAGAGAGAAGGTACAACATTGCATTATTGCTAACAAGGTAGAAATTAATTAGCTCTGCTCCCTTTTTGTTGTTAATATTCTGAGCAAAGGTTACTTCCTTATTTAATACAGAAGTAGTTATATTTATCCATCCTGAGATAGATGGTTTTCAGAGAGCAAAACCCTCCTACTCAAAGAACTTAGCGTCTAAAAACTTAAAGATGCCCTTCTAACATGCACTGCTAATAATAACTGAGAAGCTAGAATGCAGCAACTAACATTTACTGCATTATTTTTCTTAATCATCATAATAATCTTATGAGATAGGTACTGTTACTATTCCCATTGTATAGCTGAATAAACCAAAGCACAGGATGTTAAGAAACTTGCCAAAGAAAACAGAGCCAGTAAGGAATGGAAAAATATCATCCTCATCATTACTCAAAATTTTTTAGGGACAGAAAAAGAAAAGCTACTGGCAACTCATTCCAAAATCCATTAGTATCATTAAATCTCAGAAATTTTTAATTTAATTATTTGCTGAGCATCTACTGTGTGCTCAACATTGTGCTACTTATTAAAAGACACTATAGGAGAAGCAGAAGACAGCTATTTCCTCTCTAATCCTTACTGTCAAGGTAGAGAGACAAAATATACATATAAAACTAGTAGAGGAAAAAAAATATAATGAAAGAGCTACCTCTTCATAAATTCATCCATGTCCAGGCCTCACTTTT
Organism: Lipotes vexillifer; assembly: GCF_000442215.2. Lineage (NCBI taxonomy): Eukaryota > Metazoa > Chordata > Mammalia > Artiodactyla > Lipotidae > Lipotes > Lipotes vexillifer. Next base: position 1,259,342 of record NW_006791814.1, read on the forward strand.
CACCCCAGAGCATTTTTTAGATACATCACAGTTGACTGGAAAACCAGAGACAATGTTCCCACTAACTGGTGGCGGGGGGTGGGTGGAGGCAGTGTGGATTTCTGGCTAAGGAATAAAAATCGTTTAATAAAATCAATTCACTTCTAACCAAATATATATATATATATATAATGTAGTTAAAAGACCATAGAGATCCAAATATGAATAAGACACTCTACCTACTTTAAGAAATCATAGTCTAGTGAGAAAATACAAACCTGCTAACAAATGGCATTTGGTGTGGATGCCAACAGAACTAAGGAAGAGTTTCAGGTACAGTGGGAGCAGAAACAAAGGAGAAAGCAACTATGAGGGCAAGTCCTGATAAGATAACTCCTAGGGATGCTATAAAAAGAACAGTAAGTTATAGAAATGTAAAATTTTATAACTGGAAAAAGTAAAATTATGTTCCCAGTCCCATAACAGATCCTGAATATTTTATATGCACAAATGTGATCTTCCTCCCCCCAAAACCTACCCCTAATGTAATAGTAATCTCAATATCAATATTTAATGTCCAACTCAGTCTCTACTGTTCTATAATAATGTCCAGCAGTTGATCAAACATTACAAGGTATACAAAAAAGCTAAGTGGGTATGAAACAGAGACAAAGCTATTAAGAGAACCAGACTGAGAGATGACCCAGATAGGGAATTTAAAATAACAATGCTTAACATGTTAAAGAATTTAGTAGACAATACGCATGAATAGATGGTAAATTTCAACCGAAGGCTAGAATATGTATGAAAGAGTCAAACAGAAATGCTGTCTTTTTTTGTAAAGGTATCAGAGATGAAAAGTTCCTTTGATGGGCCCACCAGAACACTCAATATAATCAAGGAAGGAACCAATGAACTTGAAGACAGAGCACTAGAAATCACCCAAACTAAAACACAAAGAGGGGGGAATAGGGGTGGGATAGGAAGGACACAACAGAAAGAACATTCAAGAGCTGTGATATGATCAAATGATACCACAGACATGTAACTAGAGGTGGAGAACAAGGCAGAAATAATATTTGAAGGAAAAATGGCCAATAATTTTCCAAAAATAAAGTCATCAAACCACAGATCTAAGAAGCTCAGAGAATCCTACAGAATAAATGTAAACAATAAGCAAACAAATAAATAAAACAAAGAACACATACCTGGACACTTCACAGTTAAACTGCTAAAAATCAAAGTTAAAGAGAAAATCTGAAAAACAGCTGGAGGAAAAAGACATTACCTTCTGAGAAAAAAAAAATTCAACAGACTACTTGCAATCCAGGAGATAACGGAGTAATACCTTTTAAGTACTGAAAGGGGAAAAAAAAACCTTCATGACCCAGAATGCTATAGTCAGCAAAAATATCTTTCAAAAATGAAGGCAAAATAATGGCTTTTCAGATGAACAAAAGATGAGGTAATTCAATGTCAGCACACCTGCCCTACAAGAAATTGTAAAGAGGTTCTTCAAGTAAAAGGCGTATGATACTTGACAAAAAATGAGGATCCAGCTATTAACATAAAAGTTAATAGCTCCAGAAATGATCAAAATGTAAGTAAATATAAAAAACCTTTCCCCCACAGTTTTAATTATTCCAAAACTATCTAAAGCAAAAACAGTAACAGTGTATTGTGGAGTTTATAATATATGTAAAAGTAAAACACACGATACCAACAGTCACACAGGATGGAAGAGAAAAACTAGAAGCATACTGTATTGTTAGCATGTGAAATAGTATAATATTATGTGAAGGTAGACATTGTAAACCCTAGGGCTATCACTAAAAATTTTTTAAGAGGTACAACTAACATACCCATAATAGAGATAAAATGAGGGTTTAAAACCCCTCAGTCTAGAAGAAGAAATAAAGAGAAAAGGGGGAACAGATCAGATGGAACAAAGAGAAACCAACTAATATGATGATAGATTTAAATCCAACCGTATCAGTAATTATGTTAAATGTAAATAATCTCAACATCTCAATTAGGGGATTCCCTGGTGGTCCAGTGGTTAAGACTTCGTCTTCCAATGCAGGGGGTGCAGGTTCGATCCCTGGTCGGGGAGCTGGGATGCTACATGCCTCCGGGACAAAAAGTCAAAACATAAAATAGAAGGAATATTGTAACAAATTCAATAAAGACTTAAAAAAAAATCTCAATTAAACGGCAGAGATTATCACAAGACCCAGTTACATACGTTCTGTAAGAAATCTACTTTCAAGACAAGTTAAAAGAGATAGAAAATGAAATTTCCAATCAAATGATGGAAAAAGATATACCATGCAAGTATTAATCAAAAGCAAGCCAGAGGCTCCATTAATATCAAACAATGTAGACTTCAGAAGGAATATTAAGAGTCATTCACATAATGACAAAGAGGTTAATTTATCAAGAAGATATAATAATCCTTAATATGTATGCACCTGACAACAGAGTGTCAAAGCACATGAAGCAAAAATTGATAGAACTCAAAGAAGAAATATATATATAAAATATATATACTATAATTTAAATCATATATAGCATACAATTATATATATTATATTTGGAGACTCAACACTCCTCTTTCAGTAATTCAACAAGTTGACAAAGAATGGGTAAGGATATAGACGGTATGCATAACACTATCAACCAACTTGCTTAATTAACATTTACAGAACATTCCACCCTACAAAGGCAGAATATTTATTTTTATTTTTTGGCTGCGTTGGGTCTTTGTTGCTGCATGCAGGCTTTCTCCAGTTGTGGTGAGTGGGGGCTACTCTTTGTTGTGGCTTGCAGCCTCTAGAGCACAGGCTCAGTAGTTGTGGTACACAGCCTTAGTTGCTACACAGCATGTGGGATCTTCCCGGACCAGGGATTGAACCTGTGTCCACTCCTGCATTGGCAGGTGGATTCCCAACCACTGCACCGCCAGGCAAGTCCCAAAGGCAGAATATTTTTCAAGTGCATGGGGACATTTACCAATATAATCTATATTCTTGGCCGTAAAACAGATCTCAACAAATTTAATTAAAAGAATTGAAATTGGGCTTCCCTGGTGGCACAGTGGTTGAGAGTCCGCCTGCCGATGCAGGGAACGCGGGTTTGTGCCCCGGTCCGGGAAGATCCCACATGCCGCGGAGCGGCTGGGCCCCTGAGCCATGGCCGCTGAGCCTGCACGTCCGGAGCCTGTGCTCCGCAACGGGAGAGGCCACAACAGTGAGAGGCCAGCGTACCCCCCCCCACACACACACAAAAAAAAAGAATTGAAATTATACCAGAATATATTCTCTGCCATAAAATAATTAAATTTGAAATCATCAAGAAGGAGGTATCTGGAAAATCCACAAGTAATGGGAAATAAAACACATTTCTAAACAACCTTGGGTCAAAATGGAAGCGACAAGGGAAATTAGAAAAACAATTTTTTTTGGCCACATCACATGGCACGTGGGATCTTAGTTCCCTGACCAGGGATCTAACCCACACCCCACTGGAAGCGCAGAGCCTTAACCACTGGACCACCAGCAAAGTCCTAGAAAATATTTTTAACTGAATGAACATCAAAACACAACATATAAAAATTTACGGGATGCAGCTTAAGCAGTGCCTAAAGGAAAGTTTACAGCACTAAAAGTTTACTAAAGAAAAAAAGAAAAAAAAACGGCTTACTCGAATTAAGCTTCCACCATAAGAAACTAAAAAGGGAAATCAAATTAAAGTAGAAGGGTAAGTTGCTGCAGCCACTATGGAAAACAGTGTGGAGGTTCCTCAGAAAACTAAAAATAGAATTACCATATGATCCAGCAATCCCACTTCTGGCATACATCCAGACAAAACTATAATTCAGAGAGATACATGCACCCCTATGTTGACAGCAGCACTATTCACAATAGCCAAAACATGGAAACAACCCAAACGTCCATCGACAGATGGATGAAGATGTGGTACATGTATACAACAGAATATTACTCAGCCATAAAATAAGAAAGAAAGAATGCCATTTGCAATAACATGGATGCAACTAGAGATTATCATACTAAGTGAAGTAAGTCAGAAAGAGAAAGACAAATATGGCACAAATGAACCTATCTACAAAAGAGAAACAGACTCACAGACACAGAGAACAGACTTGTGGTTGCCAGGGGGAAGAGGGGTCGGGGAGGGAAGGAGTGAGAGTTTGGGATTAGCAGATGTAAACTATTACATATAGGATGGACAAACAACAAGGTCCTACTGTATAGCACAGGAAACTATATTCAATATCCTGTGATAAACCATAATAAAAAAGAATATTTTAAAAAGTCTAAAAAAATAAAGTAGAAGGAAAGAAATCATAATAAGAACAAAAATCAATGAGGTTCAGAACAGAAAAATAAGAATAGAAAAATTAATGAAACCAAAATCCAATTCTTTGAACAGATCAATAAAGTTGATAAACCTCTAGCCAGAATGATCAAGAAAAAAAGAGAAAAGACAAAAATTACCAACATAAGGACTCAAAAAGGAGGCTCTAGGAATCTTACACACAGTTAAAAGGAAAATAATATTAACTTTGTGCCTCTAAATTTGGACACCTTAGATGAAATGGATGAGTTCCTCAAAGGACACAAACTAGCCAAGCTCACTTGAAAAGAAAAAAAAAACAACCTTAACAGCCTTCATCTATTAAAGATGGTGAATTTGTAGTTAAAAACCTTCTAACAAAGAAAACTCCAAGTCCAGACTGCTTCAGTGGTGAATTTTACTGAATAATTAAAGAAAAAATTACAGACATACCTCATTTTATTGTACTTCACTTCATGCACTTTACAGGTATTACATTTTTTACAAATTGAAGGTTTGTGGCAACTCTGTGTTGTCAGATGATGGTCAGCATTTTTTAGCAATAAAGTATTCCTTAATTAAGTTACATACATTGTTTTTTAGACATAATGCTATTGCACACTTAACAGACTATAGTATAGTATAAATATAACTTTTATTTGCACTAGGAAACCAAAAAATTTGTGTGACTCGCTTTACAACAATATTTGCTTTATTGCAGTGGTCTGGAACTGAACCTGCAATATCTCCTGTATACCAATATTTTACATAGACTCTTCCCAAAAAACAGAAGAAGAGGGAACACTTCCCATCTAATTTTATGAGGCCAGCATTATGCTGACACCAAATCCAGCAACAGCAATACAAGAAGCCACAGGTCAAAGACAAAGATCAAAATAAAGACACTAAAATCCTTAACAAAATACTATCATATTGAATATGGCAATGTATAAAAAGGATAATACATCAAGACCAAGTGGGATTTATCCTGGGTATGCAAGAGGGATTCAACATCAAAAACCAACTAATGTAATTCACTGTATCAACAGACTAAAGACAGAACCCACATGATCATCTCAACAGATACACAAAAAGTAACAAAATCCAACATTCATTTATGATGAAAACTCTCGGGAAACTAGGAATAAAAGTGAACTTCCTCAAGCTGATAAAAAGCACTGACAAAAAACCTGTTAATGGGGCTGTGTAATTTTCCCCTAAACTCAGGAACAAGGCAAGGTTGTCTAATCTCATCATATCACTTCAACATCATACTGGGGTCCTAGACAGTACAATAAGACAAGAAAAAGAAATAGAAGGCATACAGATTAAACAGGAAGAAATAAAATTGTCTTTATTTGCACTCAACGTAACTATCAATACAGTAAATCCCAAAGAATCTACAATAAAGTTTCTGAAATCAGTAAATTAGTTTAATAAGATCATAGGATTTAAGATCAACATACAAAAGCCAACTGTATTTCTATATACTAGCAAGGAACAATTGTAAATTAACATTTTTAAAGTACCACTTATAATAGTACCCCAAAACATAAATACTTAAGAGATAAATCTAAATTAAGCACAACCATATAACTGCTATAAATCAGCTTTAACTTGACCAGTCTCTCCCCCTATACAGAAAAGCTATGGGAAAGCCTAAATAGCCTAAAACTTCGGAATAAGGCCAACTTATTTTCTTCTCAACTCTTTGGAATGTTTTGCCATGAGTCAGTTTTCCTTCCAGTAGACAGTCTCTTCTCTCACATTTTTCCTTGAAAGAGGTTCATCCTGAGAACTCATGTTGTAAGGCTGGTTATCTTGGAACTAGGAAACTGAAAAATGGAATGCAGCCCCAGAAAATTTTAAACTTGCAAACGCCAAGTTAAAAGCTTCCCCTCTGGGGAACTGATGAGGCCAGAAACTGACAAGCTTCAATACTAGCTAAAATCCCCAGATGACATACAATACTCTGTAAAAGACTTGTCTTATCACTAAGCTTTCCAGACATTCATGGCCTCCATTAGTAAGGCAGTATTATGCACTCATGTATTTCAAGACATGTCCCTCATCCCAACACGTCCCTGACACATTTATCTGGACCAGAGGTGGGCGCCTAACCTAAGGGTGGCCAATGCCTAAACAAGCCAACAACTGAGGACATGACATTTCTGGGGTGGGAAAAAACCCTGCTGGGCAAAGTCGATTTTCTCTCAGAAATCTGAAATGGAAGGTACCGAAAGAATAAGGCATAAGCAACAGGAGTAGGAGCTGAGAAGTTACGAGTGTAAGACAAACTGAAGGAGTCATAAACGGCTTTGGACATGGAAAAGTTAGGAGAGAACATAATATATGAGGAAGCAGAAGCTATGAAGTAGAAGAGAACAATAAGGTCGAATGAGGAAAACAGTAGGTGGAAAGAAAAGGGTGGGGTGGGCCAGCTGAGAATCCTGTAAATGGCCAGGTAGGAGGAGACACCATCCAAGAAAGCCTGCTAAGGTCCTGGAACTGTCCTGGATGCAGCAGTGTGACTGTATTAGTCATCTATTGCCTCAATAATTCTGTACAACAACAAACTACAAAATCTCACTGGCATAAACATTTAATTTTCCCTCAGGCATCTGAGTTGCGTTGGCTCTTCTTTAAGCTACAGATGTGCTGTGGTGGCTCTACTCTATGGTCTCACTCTGAGGCCCACACTGAAGAGGCTACAGCTACTCAGGGTTCTTCTCACGGTGATGGCAAAGGCACAAGAGGACAAGCCCACCAGCATGAGCACACTGCAGACTTCTGCTTGCATCATGTTCACCAACAACCCACTGGCCTATAAAGCAAGTCATATAGCCAAGCCCAAAATCAAGGAGTAGGGACATAATTCCATCCACCATGACATTATGGCAAGGGTATGAATGTAAAATACTACTAGAGAAAACTGAAGAACTGGGGTCAAAGACTCAAAGACACACTACATTGGGAGCACCCACTCCCCAATGCAATGTTACCTATGGATCCTACCTCATCCTTCTCTTAAGAAGTAGGATATTATCTGAATTATTTTGTTGAATATTTCTAATTTAAAAAGGGTGGGCGGGGGGGACTCAAGAAAGTCAGGAGACATGTCTAGAAAATATGGCAGCAAATGCTCAAGGATTTCCACAGATGGAAGGTGCCAATAAAACATACCACTCTACCAAGTTACACTGAATCTCAAATCAGTCTGTTGTGGGTCCAATAGTCGTAGGCACCCTATATCCACAGCATATGAGCATTGTCAGCACCTCTGTGGTTAAAAAACACTTTTCAAGAATAGTATTATCTACTTAGTTTGTAAAAAAGAAAAAAAATCAAGGACCACCAAAAAAAAGTCAATGGAGTCAAATCTAAGAGTAGAGGAGAATGAAATGGTAGGAAACAAAGTAGAAAAATGTGGAAAGTTAAAACATTTAATTTGCTGAAGGTATGAGAAATATTGTTTACTAAACAGAGAAGAACTTTGTTAAGAGAGATACAACTGAACCAAAATGGAGTCACCTGTGGAACAAAGACTTAACACCTAATTTACCGTTGCAACTTCTCCCAGGAGTGGAATCTTAAGCCAGTCAATCTGGAATTACCTGGTCAGCCCTAGTGCTTGATAGACCCCTGCAGTCCTCTAAAGGAAAGTGACCTTGCCACAAACAATCCACTCTTTGCTAGTAAATTCCTCGTCCCACCCGCTTCTGCAAATTAGTCTTTCATTTTGTACAGCTCTTTAGAGCTCCTTTCCATCTGCTGGATGGGATGCTGCCCAATTCATGAATCGTCGAATAATGCCAACAGGATCTTTAAAATTTACTCAGTTGAATTTTGCTGTTTAACAGATTTGAAAGAGTTTTGTTTCTTCAAAAACTAAAATTCTGGGTACACTTTTGAACTATGACCCATTTCAAACAACTAACTTACTCCTTATAAAAGAATTAACATATACTCAGTAATATCTGTTAAAGGAACCTCATTCATCAGTAAACACCCAAGCAAGTCAAAAAGAACACGAGTATTATATTAATATAAACAGAAATTAGAGCCACAGTGCACACTACCTTTGAATGCTGTTCAAAGATTTTTTTTTTTTCTTTTTTGCGGTACGCGGGCCTCTCACTGTTGTGGCTTCTCCCGTTGCGGAGCACAGGCTCCGGACGCGCAGGCTCAGCGGCCATGGCTCACAGGTTCAGCGGCCATGGCTCATGGGCCCAGCCGCTCCGCGGCACGTGGGATCCTCCCGGACCGGGTCATGAACCCTCGTCCCCTGCATCGGCAGGCGGACTCTCAACCACTGCGCCACCAGGGAAGCCCTGTTCAAAGATTTTTAAATGCTTATTTCTGACCCAGACCATTCTGGCAAAAATCAAACTCATGGTCAACCAGCCCACAGCTAAGCAAAAGAACAAATAGGCGACGGAACTGCACTGGCATTTACACTGATGCAACATGAAAACACTTGGGCATTTCATGACTTCCCCAAATCCCTGCTTCACATTAGGCTGGGTCTAATATGATGTGAGCTAATACATCTCATTCAACTCTGCATGAGTTCTCTTAATAGCCTAGAAGCTTTAAAGTTCTAATTCTGAAAAAGGGTCTTACCATAGCAACTCTGGGACACACACCATTATAATAAACACTATTACACTAAAAACCAGATTTCCAGTTCCCAGGTACCTATAACAAGCCTCATCTGTCACCACAGAATCCCAATGTGGATTAAAACAAAAGCAGCCCCTACAAAATTCATCCTAACAAGACTTCTCTCTGTCTCCAATGAAACAAGTTTAAGAGATGACTATCTAAAAGCACCTCCTTAAGATACTTCCTTAAAAGAAAAATCCCCACTCTCCACCCTCTCAGTTGGCCATCACAACAAAAAATTCAAAATAAAATCCTCTACAGAAAACAACTTTCTGCCCACAAGGATGAGGAAGTTTAAGATGATCTGATTTAGAAACAGCTCTTTGGTATTCAAATGTTTTGATATGGAGAATGCCAAGGCTGTTTAACTTCAGCTAATCAAAGAAAAGGGTTAAATGGCAGGAGAGGGATATGGTTTGTTCAGCACTGGAACAGATTATTAAGAGTTATGAAATCACTTTCCTTGTGACATTCACCTGGCCTTTACAGGTTGGATTCTTTTCTTCTTAGGCCCTATTTTCAATCTCTGTTAATTGACAAAATACCAGTCTTAACAGTTTTAGACATATTACCCAAGTCTCACAGGTTTATGTGTACACAGACAGCCACGAGGAAATCAGAGATGGCAATTTAAGAGCAAGCCCAGCCCGCACAGGGGTCACAGCAGACTCTGGTCTACAACACTGCTCCCCACTTGTCTTGACGTGGTTCTGACCCCTGAGTTTCCCAGGTGACAGCCCTCACACAGCCCAACAATGCTAGAGCAGGTTCTGAAACATGGGTATGATGAACTGAACTGTGTCCTCCCCCATCCTAAAACTCATATGTTGAAACCCTGACCCCCAGTACCTCAGAATGTGACAGTATGTGGAGAGCAGGCCTTTACAGAGATAATTATGTTAAAAATGGGGGTCACTGGAGTGGGCCCTAGTCCAATATGGCTGGTGTCCTTTTAAGAAGAGATCAGGGCTTCCCTGGTGGTGCAGTGGTTGAGAGTCCGCTTGCCGATGCAGGGGACACAGGTTCGTGCCCCGGTCTGGGAAGATCCCACATGCCGCGGAGCGGCTGGGCCTGTGAGCCGTGGCGGCTGAGCCTGCCCATCCGGAGCCTGTGCTCCGCAACGGGAGAGGCCACAGCAGTGAGAGGCCCATGTACCGCAAAAAAAAAAAAAAAAAGAAGACATCAGGACACAGACAACACAGAGAAAAGACCACGTGAGAACATAGTGAGAAGGAGGACTGCAAGCCAAAGAGAGAGGCTTCAGAAGAGACCAAACCAGCCACCCTGATCTTGGTCTTCTAGCCTCCAGAACTGTGAGAAAATAAATTTCTGTGTAAGCCACCCAGTCGGTGGTATTTTGTTATGGTAGCCTCAGCAAACTGATAGAAGGGGAAACACACTTTGCTACAAAACCCCACAATTAAGGAGAGATGCTGCATCAAAATCCACCCTTAGGAAATTTTCGATGGCTTAATGGGACATCTCAAGTCATCTCAATTATTGAAAAAAATACCACACTCATTATAAGCATCTCTGTAGTTTTATCTAACCTCATAGAAGTCTTCCACAACATCAACAATAAAGCACTGCAGGGAGTTTTTCCTTGGCTACAGCAATCACCAAATTTGACTTCCATTCTCTGCCTTCTCCATAATGATGCATTTACAACCGTTCACTAGAGTGGTCATCTCCCACAGCTCCACCTGAAACAGAAGCCAAACTTGCACACAATTCTGAGGTTTCCCTCAAAATTTCTTCCCAAAGTGATATCTTTGGCATTCTTACACATCTTAATCAATCTAAAATCAAAGCATCACTAATGCAGGTCTCTGAAGGTACCATGCTGCTTCACATCTCCACACTTGTACTTGACCACCTGGAAAAATTTTAATCCTCTGACAATCAGAAGACATTTCACCTCCTCTAGAAAATCTTTCAAAAACCATTTTCATCCATAAAAGTTGACCAATTCTTCACTTTAGTTATGTGTATTATGTCTAATTATGTATGTGTCTATCGCCTTCATTAGACTGAAAGTCCTTGATGGCAGGAACTTCATCTTTAATCCCAAGCCCTTGCAAAGCTCCTGGTGTGTGGCACTCGTAAATGGGCACTGAATAAACAAATGCCACCAGTAAATTCATACCAACTCTCAGTGGCATAAATCACATTCTGGGTGTCTTCCTCACAGTTTGACAGGTTATCAGTGCTCTCCAGCAATTTGTATGAATCTCACAATTACAAAGCTGAGTAAAAGAAACCAGATATAAAACAGTACATTCTGTATGATTCCATTTAAATAAAGTTCATGAACAGGCAAAGCTAATTTTTGGTGACAAAGTCAGAATAGAGCTCAGGGGAGATTGTGGGGGAGTAATGGGCATTACCAGAGAAGGGGCACAAGAGAACCTTCTGGGGTGCTGGAAATGTTCTCCATCTTGATTTGAATGTGGGTGGTTACAAAGGTATACACACATGTAAAAACCCATCGAGCAGTATATCTGATATCTGTACACTTCACTGAATGCATGTTATACTTCAAAAACCCAATTTCTGTGTATGGCTCTCACCTACCCTCCATACAAAAAAGTCAGTGCTCAACAAACTTTCGTGGCTGAATGCTTAATACCTTCTCAGTAACAGCAATCAATCAACTATTTACACATAAGAGAAGAAAAATCTCACCGAGCAATTGCAATCAGTCTTGGGTTGGAGCTAGGCTGCAGGGAATACCATCATCTTCTCACACAAGTAGAAAACTCTGCTCAGAATTGCAGTGTACCTGCAGGTGCTACATGGGTAGCAATTTTGTCCCTCCTATAACCGGCCCAAAGTATAATCCCTAGTTGTCCAACCCTACCATTGAGGCATAGGATCCCAATGGTATTTCAGAACACTAGTGAAAAAGGGGAGATTTTACAACTGGAAACTCCTTCTACTACATCATTAAGAATCTAAACATGCTGGCAATAATATCAGAAGGAAGCCTCTGTTCATCTCTCTAGCAATTTTCACTTAATTATTCTGCAACTACTTACCTACCAGGCAAACTCCTATTCATCCTTCAAAACACAACTCAAATGTTAACTCTTCTGGGAAGTTCTCCCTAATCTCCCATACTCCTTAATGTTCCTTTTACTGTTCTACTTATATTGTTTCACTGCAATTTAAACATTGGTTGTGTCTATTTCCCCTACCAGATTGTGATAACATTTGTCACCCTGGCACCGGGTACATCACAGTGCACTTAGGAAGCATGCAAATGTCTGTAGAACTTGAAATATGACTACCACTTAACAAGTCCTACCATTTAAGTGTCCAATTCTAGAGTCCTAAAATAAGTGGTATTTCCCAGATAGGCACAGTCTGTACTCAAGAAGAGGGAGTGAAAAAACTATAAATATTCTCTAGGACAATATTATTTTTAGTATTGTGGTCACCAGCCTCTAAGAGTGAACTTCAGGGTAGGAACATGGAGACTAAGCAACTTAAATGAAGACCATGGGATCTGCCAGGTAGGCTATACTCCTCAGAAGTCTGATGCAGCAGACATGGTCCCAGAGGCAGTGGGTTCACCACTTCAAGGCAGGGTCTCCAGTGCCCTGCATTTACATTACATGTAAGAACAAGTAACTGTGTGACTCTGAACAAGTTTCTTTACCTCCCTGTAACTCAGTTTCTTCAACATAAAATGGGGTGTTGGGGAGCACTAACATAACCTACAGCCTCACAGTTTTAAAAGATTAAATCTGAGAATATAAAATGTTTAGTTTCTAGTATGCAGTAAACACTCCATGAATATTTGCTCTTATTATTCTGCTGCTCTGGAATGGGATGCCTCAGTTTTATTTGGTCCTACCATATTCCTGCCCTGCCTGGCACTGGGGTCAAAAGTAAGCAGAGGCAGGGGCTTCCCTGGTGGTCCAGTGGTTAAGACTCCACACTTCCACTGCAGGGGGCACAGGTTTGATTCCTGGTCTGGGAACTAAGATCCTGCATGCCTCAAGGCGCGACCAGAAAAAAAATAGTAAGCAGGGGCAAAATCTCTCTGGACCTTTCGACCACTCACTTCCATGTCTTCACAGCTGATTCCCTCTAGCTATAGGCAAGGCCTCCCTTTGACCATGTATAGACCCCAACAAAGCACAGCTACACCTCATTCTTTAGACCCTCTCTTCTTCCATTCTCCTAATGAAAACTTAGTAGTTTCCTACTTCACTTCCTCAGTGCTCTATCCCATTTTAACAGATTAATGACAGCAAATTAATCAAATATACAGATCCCACTCTCTCCAATATTCTTATGGATAAACCCAATCTTCCCTCCCTCCATCTCCCCACTCACCTTCTTTCGGTGGGGAGAGGGTTATGTGTGCTGGCATCACAAAACACAGAATGAAGATGCCCATTTCACCTTCCTTGGGAGGCAAGCCCTTTGGCTGCCACTAAAGCAGTTTTTACCTGTGGGCTTAAAACGCTCACTGCAGCCCTCCCCTGCCATGAGCTCTCCAGCCTTCACCCCTACCAAGGAGTAAAACAGCCAGTTTGTTCAAGGGCATTTATTAAAACAAAATCCAATGACTACAGTAACTACAGGGATTCAAGGTTAGGACTCTGCCACATCTTCCTTCTCACCTCTCTGGCAGACTGTGGGTAGTCTCTAGACCAGCTATGCCTTGGCATTGCTCTGCTGGCTGGCTGTCATGCTTTTGCAAGCCAGTGGGTCACAACCAGCACTTCTTTTTACAACAAAAAATATATAAAATAAAAACAGCTGAATTTTACAGTATGCAAATTATCTCAATAAAACTACTTTTTAAAGAATACAGAATAAAAATAGAGTACATCACAAGCAGTAAGAATAAATATTGAGTATTAAAACATTTGAATTACATATACGAGTATATACTGTGCACAATATTATGTTGTTATTACTGTGAGTCAAAATCACAACCAGATGATGAAACCCTGGCTTCAGCACTCAGATGCAAGCCTAAGGTAAATTTTCTGTGGGTAGGCAAGACAGCAAGCAGACGTTTTGGTCTCGGTTGTTTCTAGACTTTAGACTGCCTCCAGCTTAGCTTAAAACATGCATTCTCAATGGGGCAATATCGCCCCAAGGGGGCAAAAACTGGTTCTCAGGGGTTAAAATACCTTACTTGTTCTTAAGCAAACATATATGCAGTACATAAACAGATACACTGTGTATTTGTGGTATTAAATCTTCATAGGTAGGAGGGTGACAGTACTAAAAAAAAAAAAGTCTAAAAAGCCTCCTTAAAGAAGATGTACAGATTGCCAACAAACACATGAAAGGATGCTCAACATCACAATTCATTAGAGAAATGCAAATCAAAACTACAATGAGGTATCACCTCACACCGGTCAGAATGGTCATCATCAAAAAAATCTAGGGCTTTCCTGGTGGTGCACTGGTTAAGAATCTGCCTGCTGGGAGATTGGTTCAAGATGGCGGAGTAGAAGGACATGCTCTCACTCCCTCTTGCGAGAGCACGAGAATCACAACTAACCACTGAACAATCATCGACAGGAAGACACCGGAACTCACCAAAAAACACACCCCACGTCTAAACACAAAGGAGAAACCACAATGAGACGGTAGGAGGGGCGCAATCACAATAAAATCAAATGCCATAACTGCTGGATGGGTGACTCACAAACTGGAGAACACTTATACCACCGAAGTCCATCCAGTGGAGTGAAGGTTCTGAGCCCCACATCAGGCTTCCCAACCTGGGGGTCTGGCAATGGGAGGAGGAATTCCTAGAGAACCAGACTTTGAAGGCTAGCGGGATTTGACTGCAGGACTTCAACAGTACTGGGGGAAACAGACTCCACTCTTGGAGGGCACATACAAAGTAGTGTGCACATCAGGACCCAGGGGAAGGAGCAGTGACCCCATAGGAGACTGAACCAGACCTACCTGCTAGTGTTGGAGGGTCTCCTGCAGAGGCAGGGGCGGGGGTGGTGGCTGTGTCTCACACTGAGGACAAGGACACTGGCAGCAGAAGTTCCAGGAAGTACTCCTTGGCGTGGGCCCTCCCAGAGTCTCCCACTAGCCCCACCAAGGGGCCTGGGTAGGCTCCAGTGTTGGGCCGCCTCAGGCTAAACAACGAACAGGGAGGGAACCCAGCCCCACCCATCAGCAAACAAGCTGATTAAAGTTTTACTGAGCTCTGCCCACCACCAGTCCCTCCCATCAGGAAACTTGCACAAGCCTCTTACATAGCCTCATCCCCCAGAAGCAAGAAGAACTACAATCCTGCAGCCTGTGGAACAAAAACCACATTCACAGAAAGAGAGACAAGATGAAAAGGCAGAGGGCTATGTACCAGATGAAGAAACAAGATGAAACCCCAGAAAAACAACTAAATGAAGAGGAGATAGGCAACCTTCCAGAAAAAGAATTCAGAATAATCATAGTGAAGATTATCCAGGACCTCGGAAAAACAATGGAGGCAAAGATCGAGAAGATGCAAGAAATGTTTAACAAAGACCTAGAAGAATTAAAGAACAAACAGAGATGAACAATACAATAACTGAAATGAAAAATACACTACAAGGAATCAATAGCAGAATAACTGAGGCAGAAGAACAGATAAGTGACCTGGAAGACAGAATAGTGGAATTCACTGCTGTGAAACAGATTAAAGAAAAAAGAATGAAAAGAAATGAAGACAGCCTAAGAGACCTCTGGGAAAACATTAATCACAACAACATTCACATTATAGGGGTCCCAGAAGGAGAAGAGAGAGAGAAAGGATCTGAGAAAACATTTGAAGAGATTATAGTCGAAAATTTCCCTAACATGGAAAAGGAAATAGCCACCCAAGCCCAGGAAGTGCAGAGAGTCCCATACAGGATAAACCCAAGGAGAAACATGCTGAGACACACAGTAATCAAATTGGCAAAAATTAAAGACAAAAAAAGATTATTGAAAGCAGCAAGAGAAAAATGAAAAATAACATATAAGGGAACTCCCATAAGGTTAACAGCTGATTTCTCAGCAGAAACTCTACAAGCCAGAAGACAGTGGCACGACATATTTAAAGAGATGAAAGGGAAGAACCTACAACAAAGATTACTCTACCTGGCAAGGATCTCATTCAGACTTGATGGAGAAATCAAAAGCTTTACAGACAAGCAAAAGCTAAGAGAATTCAGCACCACCAAACCAGCTCTACAACAAATGCTAAAAGAACTTCTCTAAGTGGAAAACACAAGAGAAGAAAAGAACCTACAAAAACAAATCCAAAACAATTAAGAAAATGGTCATAGGAACATACATATCGATAATTACCTTAAACGTGAATGAATTAAATGCTCCAACCAAAAGACACAGGCTTGCTGAATGGATACAAAAACAAAACCCATATATATGCTGTCTACAAGAGACCCACTTCAGACCTAGGGACACATACAGACTGAAAGTGAGGGAATGGAAAAAGATATTCCATGCAAATGGAAATCAAAAGTAAGCTGGAGTAGCAATACTACATCAGATAAAATAGACTTTAAAATAAAGAATGTTACAAGAGACAAGGAAGGACACCACATAATGATCAAGGAAGCAATCCAAGAAGAAGATATAACAATTATAAATATATATACACCCAACATAGGAGCACCTCAATACATAAGGCAACTGCTAACAGCTATAAGAGAGGAAATCGACAGTAACACAGTAATAGTGGGGGACTTTAACACCTCACTTACACCAATAGACACATCATCCAAACAGAAAATTAATAAGGAAACACAAGCTTTAAATGATACATTAAACAA
>NW_006791814.1:1276281-1278780 GCF_000442215.2 Lipotes vexillifer
AAAATTGAAATCGTATCAAACATCTTTTCTGACAACAACACTATGAGATTAGAAATCAACTACAAGAAAAAACTGCAAGAAAATGCAAATACTTGGAGGTTAAACAGTGTTGCTAAACAACCAATGTATCACAGAAGAAATCAAAAAAAATACCTAGAAACCAAATGACAAAAAAACACAACAATCCAAAACCTATGGGATGCAGCAAAAGTGGTTCTAAGAGGGAAGTTTATAGCAATACAAGCCTACCTCAAGAAACAAGAAAAATCTCATATAAACAATCTAACCTTACAAGTAAAGGAACTAGAGAAAGAAGAACAAAAAGAACCCAAAATTAGTACAAGGAAAGAAATCATAAAGATCCGAACAGAAATAAATGAAATAGAAACAAATAAAACAACAGCAAAGATCAGTAAAACTAAAAGCTGGTTCTTTGAGAAGATAAACAAAATTGATAAACCATTAGCCAGGCTCATCAAGAAAAGGGGGAGAGGACTCAAATCAGTAAAATTGTAAAAGAAAAAGGAGAAGTTACAACAGACACCGCAGAAATACAAAGCATCCTAAGAGACGACTACAAGCAACTCTATGCCAATAAAATGGACAACCTGGAAGAAATGGACAAATTCTTAGAAAGGTATAACCTTCCAAGACTGAACCAGGAAGAAACAGAAAATATGAACAGACCACTCACAAGTAATGAAATTGAAACTGTGATTAAAAATCTTCCAACAAACAGAAGTCCAGAACCAGAAGGCTTCACAGGTGAATTCTATCAAACATTTAGAGAAGAGCTAACACCCATCCTTCTCAAACTCTTCCAAAAAATTGCAGAGGAACACTCCCAAACTCATTCTATGAGTCCACCATCACCCTGATACCAAAACCAGACAAAGATACTACAAATAAAGAAAATTACAGACCAATGTCACTCATGAATATAGATGTAAAAATCCTCAACAAAATACTAGCATACAGGGGGCTTCCCTGGTGGCGCAGTGGTTGAGAGTCCGCCTGCCGATGCAGGGGACACGGGTTCGTGCCCCGGTCTGGGAAGATCCCACATGCCGCGGAGCGACTGGGCCTGTGAGCCATGGCCGCTGAGCCTACGCATCTGTAGCCTGTGCTCCGCAACGGGAGAGGCCACAACAGTGAGGCCCACATACCACAAAGGAAAATTTAAAAAAAAAAAAAAAATACTAGCAAACAGAATCCAAGAACACATTAAAAGGATCATACAACATGATCAAGTGAGATTTATCCCAGGGATGCAAGAATTCTTCAATATACGCAAATCAATCAATGTGATACATCATATTAACAAACTGAAGAAGAAAAACCATATGATCATCTCAATAGATGCAGAAAATGCTTTTGACAACATTCAACACCCATTTTTGATAAAAACTCTCCAGAAAGTGGGCACAGAGGGAACCTACCTCAACATAATAAAGGCCATATATGACAAACCCACAGCAAACATCATTCTCAATGGTGAAAAACTGAAAGCATTTCCTCTAAGATCAGGAACAAGACAAGGATGTCCACTCTCACCACTATTACTCAACAGAGTTTTGGAAGTCCTAGCCACGGCAATCAGAAAAGAAAAAGAAATAAAAGGAATACAAATTGGAAAAGAAGTAAACTTTTGCAGATGACATGATACCATACATAGAGAATCCTAAAGATGCCACCAGAAAACTACTAGAGCTAATCAATGAATTTGGTAAAGTTGCAGGACACAAAACTAATGCACAGAAATCTCTTCCGTTCCTATACACTAATGATGATAAATGTGAAAGAGAAATTAAGGAAACACTCCCATTTACCATTGCAACAAAAAGAATAAAATACCTAGGAATAAACCTACCTAGGGAGACAAAAGACCTGTATGCAGAAAACTGTAAGACAGTGATGAAAAAAATTAAAGATGATACAAACAGATGGAGAGATATACCATGTTCTTGGATTGGAAAAATCAATACTGTGAAAATGACTATACTACCCAAAGCAATCTACAGATTCAATGCAAACTCTATCAAATTACCAATGCCATTTTTTACAGAACTAGAACAAAAAAATCTTAAAATTTGTATGGAGACACAAAAGACACCACATAGCCAAAGAGGTCTTGAGGGAAAAAAAAGGAGCTGGAGGAATCAGACTCCCTGACTTCAGACTATACCACAAAGCTACAGTAATCAAGTCAATATGGTACTGGCACAAAACCAGAAATATAGATCAATGGAACAGGATAGAAAGCCCAGAGATAAACCCACGCACCTATGGTCAACTAATCTATGACAAAGGAGGCAAGGATATACAATGGAGAAAAGACAGTCTCTTCAATAAGTGGTGCTGGGAAAACTGGACAGCTACATGTAAAAGAATGAAATTAGAACACTCCCTAACACCATACACAAAAATAAACTCAAAATGGATTAGAGAAATGTAAGATGGGACACTATAAAACTCTCAGAGGAAAACATAGGAAGAACA
>NW_006791814.1:1278805-1289420 GCF_000442215.2 Lipotes vexillifer
CGTGGGCCCTTGAGCCAGGGCCGCTGAGCCTGCGCGTCCGGAGCCTGTGCTCTGCAACGGGAGAGGCCACAGTAGTAAGAGGCCCGCGTACCGCAAAAAAAAAAAAAAAAAAAAAAAAAAAGGATTAGAGACCTAAATGGAAGACTGGACACTATAAAACTCTTAGAGAAAAACATAGGAAGAACGCTCTTTGACATAAATCACAGCAAGATATTTTTTGATCCACATCCTAGAGTAATGGAAATAAAAACAAAAATAAACAAATGGGACCTAATGAAACTTAAAAGCTTTTCCAAATCAAACTACAAACAAAATGAAAAGACAACCCTCAGAATGGGAGAAAATATCTGCAAACCAATCAACAAAGGATTAATCTCCAAAATATATAAACAGCTCATGCAGCTCAATATTAAAAAAACAAACAACCCAATCCAAAAATGGGCAGAAGACCTATATAGACATTTCTCTGAAGACATACAGATGGCCCAGAAGCACATGAAAAGCTGCTCAACATCACTAATTATTAGAGAAACGCAAATCAAAACTACAATGAGGTGTCACCTCACACCAGTTAGAATGGGCAACATCTGAAAATCTACAAACAACAAATGCTGGAGAGGGTGTGGAGAAAAGGAAACCCTCTTGCACTGTTGGTGAGAATGTAAATTGGTTCAGCCACTATGGAGAAGAGTATGGAGGTTCCTTAAAAAACTAAAAACAAAATTACCGTATGACCCAGCAATCTCACTACTGGGCATATACCCAGACAAAACCATAATTCAAAGAGTCATGTACCACAAGGTTCACTGCAGCACTATTTACAATAGCCAGGACATGGAATCCACCTAAGTGTCCATCGACAGATGAATGGAGAGAGATGTGGCACATATATACAGTGGAATATTACTCAGCCATAAAAAGACATGAAATTTCTTATTTGTAGTTATTTGTAGTGATGTGGATGGACCTACAGTCTGTCATACAGAGTGACCTAAGTCAGAAAGAGAAAAACAAATACCGTATGCTAACACATATATATGGAATCTTTAAAAAAAGAGATTCTAATGAACCTAGAGGCAGGACAGGAATAAAGAGGCAGACGTAGAGAACGGACTTGAGGACACAGGGAGGGGGAAGGGTAAGCTGGGATGAAGTGAGAGAGTGGCATGGACATATATACACTACCAAATGTAAAAGAGACAGCTAGTGGGAAGCAGCTGCATAGCACAGGGAGATCAGCTCAGTACTCTGTGACCACCTAGAGGGGTGGGATAGGGAGGGTGGGAGTGAGATGCAAGAGGGAGGGGATATGGGGATATATGTATACATATAGCTGATTCATTTTGTTATATAGCAGATACTAACACAACATTGTAAAGCAATTATACTCCAATAAATGTGTTAAAAAATGGACATAAAAATTTTTTTTTAAAAAGTAAAAATAAAAAGGCTCCTTAAAGGGACTGATAATGAAAAAAAACCATGTTGAGAAACATTTCATAAAACCTAACTTCCAAGACTCCACACTCAGACGGAAATGGTCTTGTTAGCAAAGCCTTGCCTTTGGTTGGCCTATTTCCCAGTAAGTGTGGGGGGGCGGGGAGAGGAGGGAGGGGTAAGCGTTAGGGAGGGCAGGAGCTGGTAAAGGACATGAGCCTAGTGTTCCTAGTCCCCTGGTCAAATACCATCTCATTCTCACCCCCCACCCAATTATTCAAACGAGGGCTCAGGTTTACACAGAAAGATACCGAGTTCAGTTTTGCATGTGGAACACAAAGGTGAAGCTGCAAAGTGTGTGGTTTGAAATGAGGGTTTGGAGCTCAGAAGAGAACGGGGATGGAAACAAAAGATTTTACGGTCATCAAGAGCTGAAGCAAGAAAGAAGTCTGCCCAGGACAGAGTGTAAAGCAAGAAGGGTAAAGGAGCAAAAGGACACGACCAATAGATTATTTAAAGGTGGGGTGGGGTAGGGAAGTTCTTAATAGTTAAAAAAAAAATTAAAGCCCCATGAAATATGCAGAGACAAGATCATAACAATCAGTGGTCCTCAAGAAATGTCCTCAGAAGACAATTCCTAACTCCTAATGTTTCAGGTGATTTAGAGATAACTATGAAAATCTTTTCCCAAAGTCTCATCAACACTACCACATTTTCTTTATTTTCTTAACCATTTCTTAAATTGAAGTATAATTTACAATTTTGTGTTAGTTTCAGGTGTATAGCAAAGTGATTCAGTTATGTATATGTTTGTGTGTGTGTGTGTGTGTGTGTGTGTGTGTATATATTCTTTTTCAGATTCTTTTCCATTATAGGTTATTACAAGATATTGAATATTGTTCCCTGTGCTATACAGTAGGTCAACACTACCACATTCTCTTAATCAGGTACCTAGGCAACCTGAATGACTTTAATCCTAAAATGGACAGTAACTCTTTGCTTAGGACAAAGCCTCTCCAAGCATCAGGAAGATGTGTACAAGCAGGTCTGCGCTGGGTGCTAGGTTCTACTTTAGAACTTTGCTATCAGTCTAAGAAGGCCAACTCCCAGACAGTGGTGGGGGGCATGGAAGGAGGTAAACATGGAAGCTGGGCCACAGCATGCTTTAAAGGGGGTTTTCATTCCTATTCCTGAAACCCTGTGACTACCAGAGCACACTAATCCATACTGAAAGGAAAGGACACATGACAACTTAATACAATGCACGATCCTTGACTGAATACTAGATCAGGAAAAATAAAAAAGCTAGAGAACAAGTGAATGATAAGATTTAAATATGCACTACACGTTGGTTTTATGTCAAGTATCCCGAATGATGCGACTTTATTATAGTTATGTACCCTTTCTCTCAGATTAAAGAAGCAAAAGTATTTAGGGGTGAAGTGTCACAGTGTCTGCAAGGAACTCTCAAAGGATATGGCTTTAAAAAGAACTATATATAGAGACAGGAAAAAAGACATAAAGCAAATTTGGCACAACAATCACTGGTGAATCTAGGTAAAGGCGAGATGGTGTTATGGTACAATTCTCATTAACTTTCTGTAGATTTGACATTTTAAAAATACAAAATGGCAGGGGGGTATAAATGCTGCCAAATATTTTAAAAGTTCTTAATTTCTGTTATGTTCTAACTCCCCTCCATTAGAATACAGAATGAAAAGTTGACAGAAAAATGCTTCACAGCATTTTAAAATACTATCCCCATGCATAAATAAATTTATCTGGCAAAGAGAAATTATTTCAAGTGCACAAACCAAGTCAGTTTCTATACCACATCCTGAGTTACGACATAGATTAACAGAATCTGGGTATTATTTTTGAGGTTTACCTTTCACATGCTGTGGAAGGTAACCCTTAAGAATACTTTAAGAATCTAGGTAATCTATCTAGATTCTTTATTTGAAAGCGTATATTAACACTACTGGGTTTTACAGGAATGCTAAGAGCTAAAGTCCAACTTAATTATCTGGGCTAATGAGAGACAGTACAGATAAACCAAGTCCATATGAAGACACTGTTTTAATCACTGGATTTTAACTTCCTAAATCTTTAATCAGAATTACGAGGAAGTAAAACTGACCAAAAAGTCTCATCTCCATCCACTCTCATCCCTAAAGGAACTTCTATTTAATAGCAAAAAGGAAAGAAACAAATGAAATAAAAATGCCCTAAGAGCTCAACTATGGGTACCTGAACAAAAGAAAACTGACTTTAATCAAGGCAAATATTTATTGAGAACTTACTACCCACAGATCTCTATGAAGAATTCAAAGTACAAAGACTGGACCTTGCACCCAAGGGACCACCACTTTACTGGAGAAGACATACAGCAAACTGAAGAACAATAATAATGGTTGACTCTGTCTTCCCTTATCCCTGCTCCCAATGCTTCAATTCAAAGACGTATCTCCTTGTCAGGCCACTGCAATGGCCTCCTCATTCATTAACCGGCTGTCAAGCCTCTCCAAACCACTGGTACTTAAACTTGGATGCACACTGGAATCATCTGAGAAGTTAACAAAAATCCAATGCCTGGGTGTCTCGAATCTGATTTTCCTGTATGCAGCCTGGGCACTGGCTTTTACTTCAAGCTTTCCAAGTGATTCTAATATGCAGCAAAGTTTGAGCGCCACCGTTCTAAACCAATCGCTGCTATGAAGGGTAGAATACAACCTACTCTCCTGTGTTAAAACCTCTGACGATTCCTCATTGCCAACACAAATCTAAACTCCTTACCACGATCTCCAAAGTCTTTTGACATCTCCAACCTACTCCTCCAGCGCTACTACCCACCCAAATCCACCCACAGTGAACTAACCATTTGCCTCTGTTCCCTTGCAGGACACTTCCTATGCATAAAGGGCTTTTCACATCAGACACCAATCCCAGTCTCTGATCATTAAACTCCAAATCAATTTTCAAGAACCAATTTAAAAGTTCCTTCCTTTCAAAAGCCTTCACCAACTCCCCTGGGTAGACGGTTGCTTCCTCTTCTTGCCTTCTAACAAAACTTTGGACATGGCTCTAACTTGACGTTTATTATGATGTTTGTAGTAGCAGTTTACATTTCTCTCTTTTTTTAAATTTTTGGCCACGTTGGGTCTTCGTTGCGGTGCGGGGCTTTCCCTAGTTGTGGAGAGCGGGAGCTACTCTTCATTGCGGTGCGCAGGCTTCTAATTTCGGTGGCTTCTCTTGTTGAGGAGCACGCAGGCTCAATAGTTGCAGCACACAGGCTTTAGAGCGTGTGGGCTTCAGTAGTTGCAGCGCATAGGCTCTAGGGCAGTGGTCCCCAACATTTTTGGCACCAGGGACCGGTTTCATGGAAGACAAAACTGGGGCGGGGGCCAGGGGGATGGTTCAGGCAGTAATGTGAGTGATGGGGAGCAGCAGATGAAACTTCACTTGCTTGCCCGTCGCTCACCTCCTGCTGTGCGGCCCGGTTCCTAACAGGCCTTGAGGACCCCTGCTCTAGGGCACGCAGGCTTCAGTAGTTGTGGCACACGGGCTCAGCAGTTATGACTGTGGGCTCTAAAGCACAGGCTCTCAGTAGTTGTGGCACACGGGCTTAGTTGCTCTGCGGCATGTGGGATCTTCTGGGACCAGGGCTTGAACCCGTGTCCCCTGCACGGGCAGGCGGATTCTTAACCACTGCGCCACCAGGGAAGTCCCTGTCTCTTCTAATAGACTGTACATTCCTCGAGGGCAGAGACCAAGTGCATTTATCTTCAAGTTCCTAGTGCCCAGTAATGGCTGAAACAAAATGAAAGTTCAGTAATTGTTTACTAAATGAATGGGCATCACATACTTGTGGAATAAACGAGTAACAGTATGAGAAAAGACAAAGGCAGTTCAATATGAAATGCCAAGTCAGTTACATAGGCAAAACCTGACTCCAGAATTGTTGAGGGGAAAGAGGGTGCTTCTGGCACATACAGAGGGGGAAGGCCCCATGAAGACACTGGGACTTATTCTCAATCTCAAAGGAAGGAAAATATTTAGACAGGCCAGAAAACAAGGGGCAGAGAACTAGGAGCATGGGAAACCGCAGAGATATGGCCCATTGCACAAGAAAAGCCATTCGGCTCTGCCTTGGGTTTCTTCAAGAGATAACCTTAAAAAAAATTTTCTTTTAATTTAAAAAAGTTTTAGAAATTAATCATGCTTTTCTTAGTTATTTAAATCTATTTTCTGTCTTCTTATCCTGCTTTATTTTTCTTCCAAGTCCTTACCACCACTTGATACATTACAGTTCTGCATATTCAAATAACCACTAGAACATAAGGTCCCTAAGAGCAGGAACTTGGTTTTGTTTACTGCTGCATCCCCAGGGTTTACACCAGTGCTGGGCACAAAGTAAATGTTCAACACATATTTGCTGAATGGATGAAAGAACATATTTATTATGGCCTCTGATCTGATCTTTCCTTTCATGCAGAGATTGGCTCCCTACCTCACCCAGTCTCCACATATCCAAATCCTGCGTATCCTTCCGACCCAAATAAATGCCCAGTCTGACTCAAAGCCTTCTCTGACTCCCCATCCCTCCCCTTTCTGCACTTCCAAAGCCCTTTATCTTTCTCATCTTGGACACTTTTTATGGGCTACCTCATAATAGCACAATTCTCTGTGCACAGGTATTTATGTATATGTATCTTATCGCCCCTGTAAATTCTTCAAGGGTAAGCTCTAGGTCATTTCCCCCCCAAGAGCATCGTGCCTTATAGAGTTGCTCAGTAATTCCTACTGAATAAAATGAAAAATTAAAGGTGGTATTAAACCTCTGATTTCTTTTTTCTTTTTTCAGTTGCCCCGGGTCTTAGTTGTGGCTCACGGACTCCTTAGTTGCAGCAGGTGGGCTCCTTAGTTGCGGCAGGTGGGCTCCTTAGTTGTGGCATGCGAACTCTTAGTTGCGGCATGCATGTGGGATCTCGCTCCCTGACCAGGGAGCCTGCAGGGAACCCGGGCCCCCTGCATTGGGAGCATGGAGTCTTAACCACTGCGCCACCAGGGAAGTCCCAAACCTTTGATATCTTAATATTAACCTCAGAAAGATTAAAATCAGTAATGATTTACCTCCATTCATCTTGGCCCTGTGATACCCGATTCTTTAAAATTGTAATATCTAACACTTAAATCATGCTTTCAATGTGTGAGGTATTGTTCCAAGGCATAACATAAATTAACTCATTTAATCCTCAACAAAACCATATGGGACAGGTATAATCTCCATTTTACAGATGAGGAAACTGAGGCATGGAGAGGGTCACACAGCCAGTGAGTGGCAGAGCTAGGATTCAAACCCAGTGGTCTGGTTAGAGAATCCATGCACTTAACCACTATGCTGGAGTGTCTTATGACTGCTGGGCAGCCTCCTATTCATAAAGCTAAATGTGACCTTCTGAGAAATTTACTTTGAAAATATTAGAGATGCGAGGATATTGACGGCAAGGAACTGTCCTCGTCACGTGAAAGATGGAATTCCGGAAGGCAGTAAAAGTAGAGAACAGATGACAGAAGAGGAATGGAGGATGTGCAGCACAACAGTGGGAAGGATAAATGTTGTTAAAAGATAGACAGCCTTGGACCTAAAACTGCAGGAACATCTATAAGAAGGAATGGAACAGAGAGGTAAACAGAAGCTCTGGCATGAAGTTATCACGGACAGAGCCCATATTCTAGATACGGTTGGTACTGAGATGGCACAACATAGAGAATGGCAGCAAACCATACTGCTTAAGAATGTAGGGCTCAAACTGCCTAGGTTACTAGCTCTGAAATTACAGACAAGTAACTCCTTTGCCTGTTTCCTCAACTGTAAAATGGGCTAATATCAGCACTTAGCCATCAAGGAGAATAATCCATGTATATTCATCAGGATGGGATTGGTTATGCTGCAGTTAAAATTCCTGTTTAAAAACCTCAGTGGTTTACACCGCCCCTTCCGGGAGCCTGTGCAGCCCGCCACTGCCAGGGTCCCATGACCCAGGGACAACTTCCCCGGGAGAACGCACGGCGTGCCTCAGGCTGCTGCAACGTCACGCTGGCCTCTGCCGCCACCGGCTCGCCCCGCATCCGTACCCCTCCCACCCCCACCCCCACCCCCCGGCCTGAGTGAGCCAGAGCCCCCAAAGCAGCTGCTCCTTTAACCCCGTCCTGTCTGAGTGAAGAACAGACGCCCTCCGGCGACCTACACGCAGAGGCGGGGCCAAATCCAAAGCTGAACCCCGGGAGCTGTGCGAACAAAGAAGAGAAAGGGAAATTTCTCCCAGCAGCCTCAGGAGCGGCGGATTAAATCTCCACAATCAACTTGATGTACCCTGCATCTGTGGAATACCTGAATAGACAAGGAATCATCCCAAATGGAGGAGGTGGATTTTGGGAGCAAGACATATTATTTTTTCCCCTTTTCCTCTTTTTGTGAGTGTGTATGTGTATGCTTCTGTGTGAGATTTTGTCTGTATAGCTTTGCTTTCACCATTTGTCCTAGGGTTCTGTCCGTCCGTGTTTTTTGTTTGTTTTACTTAAAAAAATTTTTTTTCTTAATAATTTTTTTATTTTAATAACTTTATTTTATTTTATCCTCTTTCTTTCTATTTTTTCTCCCTTTTATTCTGAGCCGTGTGGATGAAAGGCTCTTGGTGCTGCAGCCAGGAGTCAGTGCTGTGCCTCTGAGGTGGGGGAGCCAACTTCAGGACACTGGTCCACAAGAGACCTCCCAGCTCCACGTAATATCAAAGGGCGAAAATCTCCCAGAGGTTTCCATCTCAACGCCAAGACCCCGCTTCACTCAACGACCAGCAATCTACAGTGCTGGACACCCTATGCCAAACAACTAGCAAGACAGGAACACAACCCCACCCATTAGCAGAGAGGCTGTCTAAAATCATAATAAGGCCACAGACACCCCAAAACACACCACCAGACGTGGACATGCCCACCAGAAAGACAAGATCCAGCCTCATCCACCAGAACGACAGGCACTAGTCCCCTCCAACAGGAAGCCTACACAACCCACTGAACCAACCTTAGCCACTGGGGACAGACACCAAAAACAACGGGAACTACGAACCTGCAGCCTGCAAAAAGGAGACCTCAAACACAGTAAGAAAAGCAAAATGAGAAGACAGAAAAACACACAGCAGATGAAGGAGCAAGATAAAAACCCACGAGACCTAACAAATGCAGAGGAAAGAGGCAGTCTACCTGAAAAAGAATTCAGAATAATGATAGTAAAGATAATCCAAAATCTTGGAAATAGAATAGAGAAAATGCAAGAAACATTTAACAAAAACCTAGAAGAACTAAAGAGGAAACAAGCAATGATGAACAACACAATAAATGAAATTAAAAATACTCTAGAAGGGATCAATAGCAGAATAACTGAGGCAGAAGAACGGATAAGTGACCTGGAAGATAAAATAGTGGAAATAACTACTGCAGAGCAGAATAAAGAAGAAAGAATGAAAAGAACTGAGGACAGGGCTTCCCTGGTGGCGCAGTGGTTGAGAGTCCGCCTGCCGATGCAGGGGACACGGGTTTGTGCCCTGGTCCAGGAAGATCCCACATGCCGCGGAGCGGCTGGGCCCATAAGCCATGGCCGCTGAGCCTGCGCGTCTGGAGCCTGTGCTCCGCAACGGGAGAGGCCACAACAGTGAGAGGCCCACATACCACAACAACAACAAAAACAACTAAAAATAGAACTACCATACTACCCAGCAATCCCACTACTGGGCATATACCCTGAGAAAACCATAATTCAAAAAGTCATGTACCAAAATGTTCATTGCAGCTCTATTTACAATAGCCAGGACATGTAAGCTACCTAAGTGTCCATCATCGGATGAATGGATAAAGAAGATGTGGCACATATATACAATGGAATATTACTCAGCCATAAAAGGAAACGAAATTGAGATATTTGTAGTGAGGTGGATGGACCTAGAGTCTATCATACAGAGTGAAGTAAGTCAGAAAGAGAAAAACAAATACCGTATGCTAAGACATATATATGGAATCTAAGAAAAGAAAAAAAAAAGGTCATGAAAAACCTAGAGGTAAGACAGGAATAAAGACACAGACCTACTAGAGAATGGACTTGAGGATATGGGGAGGGGGAAGGGTAAGCTGTGACAAAGTGAGAGAGTGGCATGGACATATATACACTACCAAACGTAAAATAGATAGCTAGTGGGAAGCAGCTGCATAGCACAGGGAGATCAGCTCGGTGCTTTGTGACTACCTAGAGGGGTGGGATAGGGAGGGTGGGAAGGAGGGAGACGCAACAGGGAAGAGATATGGGAACATATGTATATGTATGACTGATTTACTTTGTTATAAAGCAGAAACTAACACCATTGTAAAGCAATTATATTCCAATAAAGATGTTAAAAAAAAAAAAGCTCAGTGGTTTAAAGCATGGGCTTGCTTACAACATGTAACTACTGCAGATTTTTTTCAGGAAAAAAAAAAAAGGTATCTGCCTAGAAGTGTCTCACATGACTTCCAGTCAAAATTCAGTATCCAAAGCAAGTCACAGAGCCATGCTCAACTTCAAGGCAATGGAGAAGTGCAACCCTACCATGTACCCAAAAGACAGAGAAGAATATCGACACACATCCCTAACCACCACCACACCATGAAAAAGCTCAAACCACACGTGGCACACAGTAAGCACCCAATGACTGGTAGCTG
This sequence comes from Lipotes vexillifer, assembly GCF_000442215.2. Lineage (NCBI taxonomy): Eukaryota > Metazoa > Chordata > Mammalia > Artiodactyla > Lipotidae > Lipotes > Lipotes vexillifer. Next base: position 1,288,994 of record NW_006791814.1, read on the forward strand.
CTGTTACTATTATCATGATTATTGAGGGCTCTGGGAAAAACTTATTCTAATAACCCTAAGGCATAAAGCTGAATGAACATGCAGATGTGAAAACAGCCTCTCATGCACGTTATTTGCAATAAAGCAAAGGTGAATTTATAAGTATCTCACCGTGATATGATGGAGGGACATGCCAAAAAGTTTCTAATAAGCAAAAAGTAGTAAACAAGAGTTACCAAAATAGTACCACTTATTCTGACTCCTTTAAGACATGTAAAATTTCAGTGACAATATATTTTATTTTGGAGAATATATGAAAAAATTACGCAGACTTTCACAAATTCACTTCTAATCTCAGAGCACTGCTTCCCCTACTCTCCCTGTAAGTTCTTAAGTGAAATCCTCCTGTGTGGGTTTTTAGCACCCTAAGCATCAGAGTTAGGGAAAG
>NW_006791814.1:1289430-1296613 GCF_000442215.2 Lipotes vexillifer
GAAAGAGTCTTATTTAGTGAAATGAGAGTTGAATTCAAATCCTAACTTGACCATAAACCAGTTCTATGACCTACCAAAATTTTTGACTAGGACACAACTAGTTTCTCTGTTCCATCATCCATAAGATGACAATATTGACTAGATGGCCTCTGAAATCCCTTCCAACTCTACTCTTCTGCAATCCTGAGAAACCAAAAAGAAGCTCTGGTTTAGCAGAATCTAGTTAAGATGCTGAATCATGTAAGACTTGACAACACTTAAATCTTAAACTAGAAGTAACTGCCACAACCACAGCTATGATGGTAGCAACAGACCTTAGTTCAAGAGTGAACAACGGAAGAAAAGTCAGGAGCGCCCGGGGAGAGCCCTGATAGCATGAAATGTTGCAGGAAGAGCAGATAAGGGTGGACAGAGTATGACTATATGTGTAAATAAGGAGTCTGGTATTTGAGCATGGTTTATGAAATCAGTCTTTTAGTAACATCTCATACCACATTCCAGCCGTAGCTCTGCAAATCAGTGAAGGTGATAGGAACAAACCGGAAGCAAAGAGCCTCCAAAACTTCAAGACTTGGGATCTGTCAACTACCAGATCTCAATTCCAACAGACTGGGTTTTCCAATTCCTTAAGACGCCAAAGCAGCAGTCCAAATATGTGCCTAGGGATCAAGAACTTGAAATCCTTTGGAGAAAGTCAAACAAAAGAGCTCAAAGCTGCATGTTACAAAATGTTAAGCTCTCCCCATCAGTGATACTTGTGTCTCAGTTAAACAGTAGCCCCTGCCCATACAACCTACCGTATATATTAACTCACTCTGAGAGTATAAGACTGTCCCCTACAACAGAATTTAAGGGAAAACAGTGCTGCTTTTTAATGAACACCAATGGAAAACAATACATTAATTCATGCCATAAACAAGAGACACTGCTGCATCAGTAATTTTGCTCTTCCTTCAGCCCTATTTATGATCTTTAAGAAGCCTTCTGATTCTAACATCTGTGAGTGTATAAAGCATATGGGGACCCTCCTCACTGTCTCTCATGCTTCAAGAGTCACTGCTAAATGACTAAAAATCTCCTGCTTGAAAACTTAAAACCTGGCAAATAAATTTAATAAAATTACAATATGCTTAGAAAGATCCATTTTATTATGTCTAGACAGCATTCTAAAAAGCTGTAATTCTACATTTGGATCTTCATTTACTTCTATAGCCATACTTCCTTCCACTTGTCAATCACAAAATAATTTCCAGTTCTACAATGAATATTAATCAATATATTAGAATCAATGCTATTCTTGATTTTAATGAGTTTAAAATTTGAAGTACAAGTAGATAGGGCTGGAGGCAGGGAATCATATACAGCCCTGAAGGAGTAAAAGAAATCCTTTCTTCTAACAAATCAATTTTTAAGTATATTGGAAGAGGACAGAGGATAAGACTCAATCCTTCAAGGGAGCTTTGATGAATATTATTAAAAAAAAGATTATACCTTTATAAACTGAAAAACCAACCTCTAAGTAAGCTGGTAAACCAAAAATACTTTACATAGGAAAAATCTCCATTGACTAGTCTAAAGTAATGAGAACCCTCAATAACCAGCGTTTTATATTGAGAATTAAGTATTACACTTAAAAGCTGCCTGTGTTAAATCTTTATATGAAAGAAAAAAGCTTCAGCAGTCATGCTGAAAGACATGCATGTTAGTCACAGCCATGAAAGGTCATAAGGCCTCACTGGAACAGCTACCTTGGTATTTGCAAAACCTTACAGGACACAGATCTAAATTTATTTTCTGATCCTATTATTTTCTTAACATCAACTTTTTCTTAACATCAACTTTTAGATAAAAATAAATAGGTGGGCTTCCCTGGTGGCGCAGTGCTTGAGAGTCCGCCTGCCGATGCAGGAGACGCGGGTTCGTGCCCCGTTTCGGGAGGATCCCACATGCCGCGGAGCGGCTGGGCCCGTGAGCCATGGCCGCTGGGCCTGCGCGTCCGGAGCCTGTGCTCCGCAAATGGGAGAGGCCACAACAGTGAGAGGCCCGCATAACGCAAGAAAAAAAAAAATTTTTTATTTTGTAAAAAAAAAAAAAAAAAAAAAAAATCCAAAAAAAAAAAAAATAATAAAATAAAATAAATAGGTAAGCATAAATGGAAAAAATAGTGCTAAACTTTATTATATGATTTGTTTAGTCTCATTTTAGCCTAAAGGACAATCTTGTCCCATACTGTATTTTCCTTTCTAAGTGAAAAGAAAAAAAAAGTCCACTATTTTCCCCAAAAAGCGGGGGTGGGGTGGTGGGGTGGGGGTGGCAGGGGTGTTAAAGGGTCTAGAGTTGTGCTGTCAAATGCCAGAGCCACTAGCCATATGTGGCTATTTAAACTTACATTCACGGATATTAAATAAAAATTTAAATTCTGTTCCTCAGTCATACTAGCTACCTTTTAGGAGCTTCAAAAGCCACATGTGACTTGAAGTCCTGCATAGATATAGGACATGTTACATCATAGTACAGAGTTCTACTGGACAATGATGATCTAGAACAATGTTTCTCAAATTTAAAGGTACACAAGGTCATCAGGATAGTTTGTTATAACATACTACTGGGTCTCCACCCCGGGTAGTTGACTTCAGTTGTCTGGAACGGAGCCTAAAACCTGCATTTCTAACAAGCTCCAAGATGATACTGATACTGCCTATCATCTTGAGTAGTACTCTCTACGGTAAAGGACTAGCTTTTGTTTTTTCCTAATCCACCACTGACCAATACTTTTATAAAACACTAGAAAAGTTAATTATCAGGAAAAAATACTTTAAACAAGGACTATACCATAAACTTATACTTTTTAAATTATCAGATTCAACAGACAAATCGTTTTTCTAAAAAATGTAGTAAAAGCAGCTAAATACCTTCTCTCAAGTTCTGAACTTACCTCATCACAGACAGGTAACAAACAGTTCACAGACCTACACAGATCCAGACTAAGTGTGAGTAGCCCTTAGATCTAGAAGAACTTTTTTTTTACGATTATCTTTTTGGAGCTGGTCATTAATGATCTCTTTCATATCCTCTACCATTTCCTCAAGGTATTTTTACAACTCAAGGCAAAAATGTTATTTCCATTAAGCAGAAACCTCCTCCCTGCCCAGTCCCTTAAAACAATAATATACAGGGTCTGCTCAAAGAAACAACCTGAAAGGTCATCATTTATGTGATCCAAATCTGTCACATGGTCAACAAAGATGACGGCTTGACTTTTTCATGCTAACCCAAGGTTGAATTTAGACTGCTAACACTGCAAAAGTTGGTAAGCCAAGATACACAATGAACATTAATAGAGTCTCTGCGTTAAATCACAGAAAATTTCTTTCGGTAAATAAAATCGACGATCTGGACCTACCTTTCCAGACACAATCCTTAAAAGGATTTCTTATGAATACTGATGATTTCCCCAAACCCAAAATGAACAGTCCAGGTATGTTTCTTTACTCTTGTATACTTAGGGAAGGAACACATCAAACAGAATCCCCTTTTAGGACTCTATGCCCTTCAGCAAACTACCTAAAGCTTAGGTGTTTTCCTCAATCCATATATCAAACCAAACAAACTGATTTTTCTTCTATTCAACTTCTGGTCTGGCCCAACAGATGGACTTCTATGAGAAAATCTCCAGGATAACTTCAGGTCGGCCACTTGCTAGAGACTACTCTTAAGAATTTTCTTATTGTTCTATAATTTTGTTTTACCAGTTTGTTTGACGATTACTTAAATGAATTATAAAATAAGGCTCTGAGAACTTTAATATGTGATCCTTTTTCCTATAGTAATATCTGGTTTAACAGAACTTCACATATATGCATGTTCTGTATAAAATAAGGTTACATGCTCAACTAGACATTATTTTAAGAAAAATACCACTTAAAATTAACAACATTAACAGGAAAGTTACAAGGTATATATCTCATATAACATCTGGGGAATATAAAAATGGGGGAGATTTTTTTTAAATGTACCGTTTTAACCATTTTTTAAAATAAATTGATTTATTTATTTACTTTTGGCTGCGTTGGGTCCTCGCTGCTGCCCAGCGGGCCCTCCCCAGCTGTGGCGAGTGGGGGCCACTCCTCATTCCGGTGGGGTGTGGGCTTCTCATTGCAGTGGCCTCTCCTGCTGCGCACGGGCGCGTGGGCTTCAGTAGCGGTGGTTCACAGGCTCCAGAGCACAGGCTCAGACCCACGTCCCCTGCACTGGCAGGCGGATTCCCAACCACTGTGCCACCAGGGAAGCCCCATCTTTTTAATTGTTCTGCTTACAGTGTCAGAAAGAAAACCCTTTTCCTCCTAACATATCGAATGAAGCACTAACAGAATGAGTAAGAAGTAGAATCCAAAGCAAGATAATATCAGGAGCTTCTGCCATGGCCAGCCCCTCCAGTCCCATCTGCAGAGGCAGATGGCTGAGACCGAGAGGCCCAGGACCCTCTAACACTGTCTTGTCACCTGCTCCAACCTTCACTCTACCAGGCTGCATGGGCAAAGGCATGGAACAGCTTCCCATGTATAACAATAAAGTAGGGAAGAATCTGGGGGTAACCCTTGCCTGGATGTCACCCTGCAGGATGCAGAAGGACTTCCCCAAGCCTAGGACAACTGATCCAGACTGAGACTGCAGGAACTGCTAAAGGGCAAAAAAGACCCAAAGAAGTCAGCCTCTGGGCAAAAAACTTTTGCTCAAACAAAACAACTGTTTTGTAAGGACCTAAATCAATGACCCTTAATATTATTTTTGCATGCAGGTGGGAAGAGATGGGGGAGAGAAGGTGGGGGCGGGGGGGAACCACAAATCCCTTTAAGAATCATAAGAAACGATGGATTGGCTTCCCGTAAACATGCACACACAAACAATATTTTGCATACTATTTTGGGCAGTTCACAGATGAGCTAAAGACTCCCTTTGTGTCCAAGAATCCCAAGATAAAAAGCATCAACCTAAATAGGTAGGAACCAAAGGTGAGTGCTACAATAGCTAGACCCTCATTTAACCTGAAGCTTGACCTTTTACAGAAAGACAATTTTAGAATTTAAAAATATAGATATTCCAAAATTAAAATGCCTTGATCACACAGCTGTACAAGAAAATCCAAAATATATTAAAATTTTATTGATAATATATTTGATCCATAAAATTAGATCAGTGAAAACTCCCTACAAGAATCTTTAATAGAGTAAAAAAGTAGACAAACACAAATCTCCCTTGGGAATTCCCTGGTGGTCCAGTTGTTAAGACTCGAACCTGCTTCTACTGCAGGGAGCACAGGTTCGATCCCTGGTGGGGAACTAAGCACCAGCATGCCGCCCCGCCAAAAAAAAAAAAAAAGAGAGAAAAAGGAATCTCCCTTTACTCTTTCACAAAATTCAAACATGCACCCATCACTTTGTAAGTGTTTGGATTCATGTCCTGAAGTTATCTGAAAATTCTGCTTCCCAGTTTTCCTGAAATTTTCAAACACTGTCTCAGTATGTTGTTCTTCTGAAATAGCTAGTGGATAAAAAAAGCACCATGGAAGTCTATTGAAAAATCAGGTTTTTTTCTTTGCTAAAAATTTTAAGTCCTTCATTATTACTATAAAGAAAAAGGTTCATCAATTTTTAAAAACTCCTCAAAATATGAGCTATTTATGTCATATATTATCAAAGATCCTAACAGTTTCGATGGCAAATGAAACAAAGAATAAAAGTAGGAGAATGTAAGGAATCACTATTACAAACTAGAAAAACCAACTAATACAGGTACCACAAGCAAAACTAAACATTTTTCTCTGGATTTTATGCAAATAATCTGGTTCAGAAATTGGAAAAGAGGTGCATATTTTAAAGTAACTCCGGTCTACTACCTTCAAGACTTTTACGGAAGTAACAGAATTTCTCATAAGCCTCCACAAAAGCCTCCACAAAATGAACTAAAGAGAACACTTTGGCAAGGAAAAACTGACTGCATTCTCTCTCTGCACTTCATGGTTATTACTGTACTAGGCTAACTGTGAACTCCTAAGTGCCCTAGAAAGACCTCTCCTACACCATGGAGACAAGGGGGGGGCGGGTGCCCTCACTGTATTCCAACTTGCCTCTTCAGTGACAAATTCTCGAAATGGAGAAGTAAAAATGGACGGGTGTACAGAACTCACGCAAAGTGTGCTAGTTAATCTAGTACCATACCACGAAAGCATGACAGCACACCCCAGCTTTTTAAGAAATCTTTAGAGAGTGCTGGTGGTGAAAAGAATATGTGCTTTGGATCGAGATGATGTGGGTTCAAATTCTGACTCTAACCTGAACCAGCTCTGTGGCCTTAAACAAGTTACTTCATTTCTTTGAGCTGCAGACCATGGAGCTCACGGAGTGGCTAAGCAAACGGGGATATTTTTTCTCATCTCTGTAGTCCCAGCACCTGGCTAAGTGCTGGACACAGACCAGGTATTCATTCATTCAATGCTAGTTTTTTTGCTTCCCTCACAAGTGTGTTATATTCTACTGCAAACAAAAATGTTCTCTAGGGAACAGATATCTAAGCTCTAGCTCTTTTCTATGTATTTCGAAGAGTTTTCAATATAGTAATAATCTGGTACAGGGGAATGCAGGCAGTCCCGTGGAATCCACTGTAGCTTTTCGCCTGAATTAGACTAAAGCTTTGTATGAAGGATGGAAGTATAAAGAGAAATACTAAATAATTTTTAAAAATAAAACGATTTCGGGGGAGAGGGATAAATTAGGAGTTTGGGATTAACAGACACACACTACTATATATAAAATAAACAAGGACCTACTGCATAGCACATGGAACTATATTCAATATCTTGTAATAACCTATAATGAATAAGAATCTGAAATATATGTATATATAACTGAATAATTTTTCAGTACACCTGAAACTAACACATCATAGCAAATCAACTATACTTCAATTAAAAGAAAATTTTCAAGAAACTCACTAATGGAGGTATGTTTTCTCTTAAAGGTAGCTGTTATCAGTTATTACCCAAAGTTTTATTTTTTTATCCTGCTGGCACCTGAGCTTATGTACATGAAATAAAATGGTATTGTTGGACAACTTAAAAAAAAAAATTTCAGGGCTTCCCTGGTGGCGCAGTGGTTGAGAGTCCGCCTGCCGATGCAGGGGACAC
>NW_006791814.1:1297362-1301202 GCF_000442215.2 Lipotes vexillifer
GCCTATGCTCTGCAACGGGAGAGGCCACAACAGTGAGAGGCCCGAGTATCGCAAAAAAAAAAAAAAAATTCAAACCTTGCTATACTGGAGGGATGAGAGAATAGGGTGAGATCATACTCTCCTCAGTTGATTTAGATACTGTTATTGTCCTAGATACTGTCATTGTCATATACCAAAGATATTTATGCAGGTAGAATCTTTAAATCCTAAAACCGGTTCAAAAGGGTTCAGAACATGAATCCGCGTGTGACTCCACCTGGTTATTACAAAGTCTTCCCATGAAAGTTGAAAAACATAGGCACCTGCAGTGAGAATGAAGCCTGAGGTTGTGGAACCCTTTTTCCTCGTGGTTTAACACAGGAAGACATAACCACAAAATCTGCTTGGGGCATTTTCCTGACCCCCAGGGCAGCATTTAGGAGAACTGGAAGAAAACGTGGTGAGGTCAGGGAAGGCCAAGGTCAAGAAGGGGGGGCGGTGGTCACAGGGCTGGATGAGGGGCAGACAGGGCTGGGGGCTCAGAAGGAAGAGGAGGAAGTGGCCAGAGCTCTGATTCTGAGGAGTTTAAGCTGCATTCTTCCCCCACTGGTCACCACGTGGCCGCCTCTGGGGACAGTAACTTGGGAGGCAGCATTTGTGGTGATGTCCCATCAGCACCTCACACACAGCACGTCCTTCTGCCGGCCCTGCTCCTCTCCAGGGCCCCCCAAGCCAGGACACCCCCAGTCTGCCCATTTCTCCCCACTGCGGCCCCTCCCGTCCAGGCCACCAACATCTTGCCCGACCACTGGTCACTCTCCCTCGGCTCCCTCCTGCCCTCTGTCCACCCCTCCCCAGCAGCCAAGGGATCTTTCTAGAAAGCCAGTTGGACAAGCCCTTCCTTGCTTGGCCTCTGCAGCACTCTGAATGAAGTCCCAGCCTCTTATCACATCTCCAGCTGCTCTCTGGCTCCACCCTCCCAACACCCACCCTGCCCTGCCCCCGCTGGCCTCAGAGTTTCTGCCCCAAGCCATACATCCATCCAAGAAAAGTGAAAAACGTCTTCGAAACTTCTCTAAATCAGCGATCCCCAAGACACAGTAGCCCAAGGGCCTGTTGTTTCTGATAGATTTTCTGTAATATAACAACAAAACTCACAAATGAGATGTAGTTTCTAAAGAGAGAAGATTCTGCTTCAGATTTTCTTTGGTATTTGAAATAGTTATGAAAAAAGTAAATCAATAAATACAAAAAACGAACTGCCAAAGGATCTTCCAGAAATGTAGTAACGTCACTTGTGGCCTCCCACTTCACTTTTAACTGGCCATTCAATTTCTCCCGTGATTTGCCTGAAGTAATATACTGATGAGTTCAGAGAACTTCGGACTATACTAATAATAAATTATAAAAATAATTAGAAAGCTATAGAACATTAAAAAGTTGTGGGAAAAGTGATCATATTCCAAGACTTTGCAGTGCTATAACAGAAGAGCTAAATGTAAAAAGCAAAAAAATAACTGCAGTATAAAAGATGAGACTCCAGGCAGACTGTAATACTGCAATGAGACACAGCTAATTTCACAACAGATCTAGATTTACTTTGTCCATGGCCACACTACAGCAAGAACAGTATCATAGTCTGGTTACTATATGGGAGAGTCCAAAGTTAGCAAAAAAAAAAAAAAAAAAAAAAAAAAAGGGGGGGGGGGGGGGGGATTGTAAAGGTTAGCTTTTAATAGTCCATTAATCAAGAAAGAAGCTTAAATAATTCATCTAGGAAATCTGCCCTGGGACAGAAAAGAAGTCCAAAATTAACCTTTTTACAACTCCACATTTTCCCAGGCCTTTTGTTACAGTCATGCATTGCTTATATGAAACCACCTGTTCTGGTTGGCATAAACCCTTTTACTTGACATTTCACGCCTAATCATTTTATCCCACGTGGATCTCAAACCTTCTCTCTATTCCCAGAGAGCCACAAAGTTTAGAAAAACTATCTCCCTGAGGTTGCCAACCTGATCTTCCAATTTGGAATACCAACAGATTCTCCTGTGCCATGCACAGTCGATGGGTACAAATCCCCAGTAAGAAAGATAGCTCATAATTAGCCCTGGGAACACAATACTGTGGTCCTTGTCTGGACTCTTCTAGGGGTCACAAGCATATCCCCTTAAAGTACGTCGAAATTTGGAGCCTACCGGGATGGTATTCCTACAAGCCATTTGAGAAACAATAGTCGAATCGCAGGCAATACTGCAGACACACTAAAAATTGTAAAAAATGTTAAATGGGTATTTTCTCCGTTCATGGATCTGCTACACCAGAAATGAGCAGTGTGGAGAATAACGTGCACACACAGTCCCAAAGATGCCTGGAGATGCCAAGGATTCACTAGAAACCTTGGCCGGACTACTAATGGTCCATAAACCCTAATTTGGAGATCACGGGCCTACAGGTTCAAAATTGAATTATACTGCCTTATTAGATCACACACTACCGAAACCACAGTCAAATCAATCATAACTGGAACTAGGAACACTTTAGGTACACAAATATACGTCTGCTTATGCATTTTTAATTGGATCAAATAAAACAAGCTGCAAACAAACTCAAATTTCAATTATCTCACTAGTGAGGGGATTTCCTAACAGCGTCTTTTTAAAAACCAAGTAGCTGCCAACCCTCTACACATCTGACAGGCATATCTCTGGAAATTTGGGAACAGACTCCGTTACTTCTCAACAGCGAAGGAAATAAATACCCTGAAGGGGACAGATTCCGTTTTTGTTTTTGTTTTTTAAAGCTCAAAAATGCAATCTAATAATGCACAAAACTTGGCTGCGGGGTTGCTGGACATCTCCAGGGTTCCAATTCTCGGGGCGAGTGCGCGCTAGTGCGTAAGAAGGGGGCGGAGGGGGTGCGCGCTCGGAGGACGCGCCGGGGCCCCCGCCCCCTCCCGGAGCAGCAGCCTGGCACCAGCCCACCCTCCTCCACCCCTGCAAAGAGACGCAGGACGCCAATAGAGCAACTTCTCCGCGGGGGCGGCGGCGCGAATAGCGGTCACCCCCGCCCCGCCGCTGCACGGCCGGGGGTCTCTCCTCCGCCAGGCCCCGGGGAGGCGGGAGGGAAGGGGGGGCCCTCCGCACGCCCCGCCCCCGCACACCTGGCCCGGGGCCGGGGGCTGCCCGGACCCCCCAACCCTCCGCGCGGCCCGCAGCGGCGCACTCCCAAGGACGGCCGCCTGGCCTGAGCGCGAGGCGGAGCGGTGCGCGGCGGAGGCCGGCCCCTCGCTTCAGGCCTCAGGCCGCCGCCTGCCCTCCGCCAGGCCGCCCGCCGCCGGCCCCGCTCGGACCCCGGCCCGGCCGGGCCTCGGCACCGCCGCATCCCCTCATGCTGGCTTCATTCATAGGGGCACCGCAGCCCGGCCGGCGGTGCGGGGCCGGGGACCCGCGGACAAGACCGACCCGCCGAGGCCGGGGAGGAAAATAAAAAGTTAAGAGAAGAACTTACCTAAAATGGCTCCTGCAGCAGCCAAAATACAAACAGCTATTATTTGGTGAAGTTTAGCTCAGACACCCTGCAAGGACACCCTAACCCGTCTAGGGCCCGCCTTCCCTGCCATGCCATTGGGCTTCGCCGGCCCAAAACACAGAGTCATTGGTCATCCTGGCTGCCGCTCAGACAGAAGCCCATTTCAAGCTTGCTTGCAGGGGCGAGTGATGGGCTCGCTCCATTGTGCTCGTATTTGCATGGATGTGATAGCGGCGCTGATTGGCCGGCGCCGGGGCCGCCCCGCCCCCTGCCTCGCGCCCCCCGCCTTAGAGACGCCGCTGCGCGCGGCCCCGCCCCCCGGGACAGAGC
>NW_006791814.1:1301329-1306305 GCF_000442215.2 Lipotes vexillifer
GGGCCGGGGTCCTGCGGGCCGAGGGGGCGGGGCGGGGTCCTGCAGCCGCAGACAGCGGGCAGGGGGCGGGCACCTGGAGCACGCGCGCGCGCGCGCGCGCGCGCGGCGGGGCGGGGGGTTCAGCCAGCAGGTGGAGGTCTCTTAGGGAGCGGGCTAGCCATATGGAACACCCTGGGCTGGCGTCTCCGGGGCTGGGAGAGGTTGTGACTGGGGTGCCGCGACAGAGAGATTCCGCTGGGGCTGAGGTCCCGTTGGTCAGAAAAAGAAGATTCCGAGAAGCCAGGCGAAGAGCCAAGGAGCCCCGAGCTCTGTCTCCAGCCGCATCCCTGCCGCTCCTCCTGGCTCCCGGGCACTCCTGGCACACGGGCTTCTTCCCAAGGACCCCCCGCACACCCGGGGAGTTTTCAACCCCGGGGGTCTTGCGGCGCCTTGGATATACCTCCGTAAAATCAGGTGTCGAGCTATGGTGTGTTTATGTTCAGGCCTGTCTCCCTCACCATCCTTGTAGCATCCTCAAGGACAGGGCCCAGCATATGGCAGTGATTCAACTAATTGTTTAATATTCTTTAATTCGTTCGTTAGTAGCTAATTTTTGAATGCCCACTAAATGCCAGCCATTGATCTAAGACAGGAGATACAGCGGTCAATAAGACAAAGACCTTGCTCTCGTGGAAGGGACCTGCTAAGGAGAAAGAAAGACAATAAACAAATACGGGGGAGAGGTAGTGATAAATGTTATAAAGAAAATAGATGCAGGCAGAAAGGAACGGGGAGTTGGGCCTGTCTGGCTGAATACTCTGTATGGCATCCATTACTGCCCCCCTCCCAGATGTGGCAGTCACCTCACCACCTTACCCCTTGCTTGCCCCCATCACAGGTGCTTACTTAACACCCACAAAAAATAAAATGGTTGGCTTCTGACTGTGGAGGCTCATTTTACCTTAATTAAAGTAGGAATGATCTGAGTCCTGATGATTCCAAGAGCTGTTTGTCTGATGCTTTTAAGATGAACATGGTTTGACTTTGTCAGAGGTAGCTGTAATGATTTAGCAGAGCCTTAGTGCACCCCCAGAGAGAGGATATTTTTAGTGTCTTTGAAACCCCAGCATTCCTATGATTTTCATCCCATGGCCCGAACTCTCTTCCGAGGACCACTTCTTCACTTCTCGGCAGACACCAGCGATTTCTCCAGTTTGAAAATACAAAGATAGCAGCTCCCGCCCCCTGCCACCTGTCGACCTCACCTGTGCACATTTCTTTCATTTGACTCAAGACTGGCCAAGATGTATCACGGTCTTTCCCTCCTCCCTCCTCTTTCTTCCATCCTTACACAAATATTTATTAAGCACCACCTGTGTTCCAGGTATTGTTCTAGACATTAAACAAGGCAGATGACATCTCTGACCTCAGGGAGCTTATAGTCTAGCTGAGGACAAGGCAGAGTTTGACACATGGATCCTGAAGAGCTCCAGTCCGGCCGAGCTGCTGGTGAGTGAGTATGCAGAGAGCTGCTTGTCCCCGCTGACTCTCCCAATGCAGAGCGGACTTGCTCTCCTGAACCAGGGGCTGCAGGGGCTGAAGCAGGACCAGACAGCTGGTAGCTACAGCCTCTTCAGTCTGACACCAGGATCAAGGGTCTAAAACTGCCCATGGGACTTGGGTTTGTGAACGTTAGCTTCTGGAAAGGGGCTGGGAGCAGAGTTATATCAGAGGCAGACTTGGTGAGTCCAATATGGGAGTCGAGTGGCCCCCCTTTCACACAATCAAATCCAGTGCCCACAAAAGATGACATATAGCACAAATGAGGTGGGGGAGGAGTGTGCATGCCAAAGCATAAAAGCAAGGATACTGCTGTGAGGTGGGGGGGGGAGGGGGGGGGGGGGGAGATTTGTCAGTAATTCCTGTTCTTAAACTTGAGAAAAGTCAGTAGCACATAAGAAATTAAACACACGCAAAGACACAAATGTTATATCACTAAATAAGAAATCAATAGGAATGCATGGTTGATTCACAAATGAATGGTACAGGTACAAGCAAAGGAAAGATTTGGTAGCTATACTCAGGAGAGGTAGCAGGCTTGACCTTCAAAGAGTCAAGTCTGTAGAACCGACCAAGGTTAGTGGAATCCGACCCTTAAAACACTTCCGCAGTATCCAGGGGCTGGAGGGGAAACACAGACAGCTAAGCGTCTTTTAGCTGTACCCATCCATGGGGACGTCTTAGCCTGGGTTCTCCACAATGCAGAGGCTGATTCTGTAGGGCAGGAGTGAGAGGCAAAAGGAGTAAGGTAGGGGACTTTCTCCTTCTGCCAGTCCAGTGGGTAAGACTCTGTGCTCCCAATGCAGGAGGCTGGGTTTGATCCCTGGTCAGGGAACTAGATCCCACATGGCGCAACTAAAAAGAGCCCCATGCCACAACGAAGATCTCATACGTGGCAACGAAGATCCCACGTGCCACAACTAAGACCTGGCGCAGCCAAATAAATAAATATTTTTTTTAAAAAAAGGAGTAAAGTAGGGAAGAGGGAAGAGCCATTACCAGGATGATTATTCATGTGGCCTCCACTAAGTGTGGCTGATTGCTCCCACTCAAGGGATTATCCTCTGAGAAGCCACATAAAATGAGTCTCAGTACAGCCTGTGGGAGAGGGAAGGGAAGGAAATTTATCCACCAGCTCATCTTGACTGAATTCTTATTCATTCCAGTTTTTCACGCATAGGTGCCAAGTGGGGTTCTGTGGTGTCCCAAACTTCAGTGTTAAGGAGTGTGCAGCAGGGCCATGGAGCAAAGGATTATCAGGACGCAGCTTTGTGGAACTGGAGCCCATGCAGAGCTGGATGCCACAGAGGCGGCTGGGACAGAGATGGCTGACACTAAGAGGCCTTGAAGTTCTGACGTGGGGGTGACATCGGTGATACATGACTTTCTGTACCACATAGTACATCCATGTTTAACAAAGGGCACCAGAAGAGCAATCCTTAGGCGCTCTGAAGGGGAGACATGAGAGGACTGCCAACAGTTCTGGAACTTTGTGACAGTAACTCTAAAAACACAAGTTGCATCCTGCCTGACCATGTTCTCTCTTGCCTTCCTGCCTCTGTTCACTTGTCTGTTTCCTCCATTTGACTGTGAGCTTCTATATTGTTCTTGTTTATATATCTCTGGCAGAGGAAAGGCTACTTTCCCCCGCCTATTTCATTTTCCTCCTAGGCTCATAGCAAAACTACATTTCTCAGTAATCAGATAGGTCCTTGTGACTGAGCTCTAGCGGAATCTGGACAGAAGTGACACAAATATATCCCATGTCTAAGCATCCCCTAAAACTTCCTATGTGATCCTCCAAACTCTTCTCATATCCTCAGCTGCTGGCCAGATGCAAAACTATCCAGTGGAGGAATCAAGAGGCCCCAGAAAATGGCAATGGCATGAGTCTGCGTCACCAACTGACCGCATGGAGCAGAACCTGTGTGCTTCCCTGCACTGGACTGTGCTATGAGGGAGAAATAAGCTGTCAAAATGTCAAGTCACTGAAATGTGAAGGTTGTTTGTTACGGCCATTAGTACACTCTGACTAATGCAGTTCTTATCTACATTCATTTGATTCTTTGTCCCTCCAGGGCAAGGACTATTTATTTGGCTTTGTAACTCAAGTACTAGTACAATGTCTGGCTACATAGTAGGAATTGCTCAGAGTATGAATGGATATGAATGAGCTGATACCTGAGCCTGGTCTAAAGCATCAAAGGTAGAATGCCAGGTAAGGTGGCAGGTGGAAAATGTTCCACTCAGGAGACACAGCATGTGCTGCAGAGGCAGAGAGACTGGGGTGAACATACGCAATTCTCAGCAGTACAAATAGTTCATGATTTGAGAGTAAGATGGCTAGGGCGAGGCTAGAGAGAAGACAGGGGCCAGATCACAAAAGGTCTTATTCATTACATGAAGGAGTCTGAACTTTTTCCTACAAGAATCATTCAAGGATTTTAAACAGGGATGTGATACCATCAAGTTTATGTTTTAGAAAGATCTCTCTAGCAGCCTAGAAGGATGGATTAGAAAGGAAGAGGCCAAAATGTGGATTTCTTTAAAGTAACATTTCCCTTTGCTCTAAATCATTCTTCTCATGAGATGCTCCACTAAAAAGAGTTTGGGGGTCAGGTTGGTTTGGACATTGTGCATACTTGAGCCCCTCTTGGAAGCTCCCATTGTTCATTAAAAACTCTGAGAAGTCCTGCATTAACAAAATCTGTTAAACTTTAACATAATATTTCTCAAAACTATTTGGCCCTTTTCATTTAATACCTATTTAAACTAGTATTAGGATTAGATTTGCCTACATATCACACACACACAAAAAGAACAAAGGGCATTAGTAACACTGAAGTTTATTTTTGTCTTGCATTAAAGAAATCTGGGAAGCAGGCAGTGCAAGGGAGGCATGGAGCTCTGTGGTATCGTCAGCAACCCAGGCTTCAGTATTTTTGCTCCACCATCATTGACTTTCATTCCCAAGGGCACTTCATGGTCCAAAGTGGCTGCTGGAACACCAGTCCCTATTTTTTTGGATGGAGAAAAGGAAAGACAAATAGGAAAAAGTGGAGTTGAGTCATGTCCCTTAAACAGGCTTCCTGGAAATACTACACATCACTTCTGCTTACATCTCATTGGCCAGAACTCAGTCACATGGCCATACCAAGCTGCAGAGGAGGCTGGGAAATATGGTATTTAAAAAACTTTTTGCTTGGCTATGTGTCAAGTTAAAAATTGAGGTTCTTGGGATTTCCCTGGTGGTCCAGTGGTTAAGACCCTGCGCTCCCAATGCAGAGTGCCCAGGTTCGATCCCTGGTCAGGGAAACAGATCCCGCCTGCCGCAACTAAGACCCGGCGCAGCCAAATAAATAAATAAATATTTTTAAAAATTGAGGTTCTTAAGTTTCCATCAACAGATGAATGGATAAAGAAGATGTGCCATATAT
>NW_006791814.1:1306333-1375003 GCF_000442215.2 Lipotes vexillifer
ATATATATATATATATATATATATTTATATATATTTATATATATGGAAATATTATACATATTATATATATATATATATATATATATATATATGATGGATTATTACTCAGTCATAAAAAAGAATGAAATATTGTCATTTGTAACAACATGGATGGACCTGCAGATTATCATGCTAAGTGAAGTCAGTCAGACAAAGACAATTATATATTACTTATATGTGTAATCTAAAAAATAATACAAATGAACTTACTTACAAAATAGAAACAGACTCACAGACATAGAAAACAAACTTATGGTTACCAAAGGGGGAAGCAGGGGAAGGGATAAATTAGGAGTACGGGACTAACAGATACACACTACTATCTATAAAATAGATAAATAGCAAGGACCTACTGTATAGCACAGAGAACTATATTCAATATCTTGTAATAACCTATAATGGAAAAGAATCTGAAAAAGTATATATATATATATATATATATATATATATATATATGTATATGTATGTATCTGAATCACTTTGCTGTGCACCTGAAAGTAGCACAATATTGTAAATCAACTATAATTCAATTTTAAAAATTGAGATTCTGTCACTAAAGAGTTGAGAGACTCACTTAGCAGTCTCTGGCACAATGTCCCACAGAAATAGTATTCCCAGAACATAAGATGGGATAAAATGACTAAGTAAGGAGACTGATTTTTTAAACATTTTTAACAGCTTTATTGAAGATAATTTGCATACCGTACCCCACACCTACTGCAAGTGTACAGTTTAATGAGTTTTAGTAAATTTATACAGTGGTGCAACCTTTACCACAATCCAGTTTTAGAAAATTTCCACCACCCCCAGGAGTTCCCTTCTTCCTGTTTGCAGTCACTCCCCACTCCCACTCCCAGGCCCAGGCAACCACTGATCTGCTTTCTTCTCTATAGTTTTGCCTTTTCTAGAAATTTCATACTTACAGAACAGTGCAATATGCAGTCATTTGTGTCTGGCTTATTTCACTTAATGCAACATCTTTGTGGTTCATCCATGTTGTAGAATGTATTATCTGTTTATTCCTTTTTATCACTGCAGAGTCCTCCATTGTATGGATAATGCCGTCTTTTACAATACTTATCCACTCGCCAACTAATGGACATTTGGATTGTTTCCACTTTGGGACTATTATGAATAACGGTGCTATGAACATTTACATGCAAGTCTTTGTGTGGACATATTTTTTTTTTTTTTTATATATATTAATTAATTTTTATTTATTTTTGCTGTGTTGGGTCTTCGTTTCTGTGCGAGGGCTTCCTCTAGCTGTGGCAAGCGGGGGCCACTCTTCATCGCGGGGCGCGGGCCTCTCACTATCGCGGCCTCTCTTGTTGCGGAGCACAGGCTCCAGACGCGCAGGCTCAGTAGTTGTGGCTCACGGGCCTAGTTGCTCCGTGGCATGTGGGATCCTCCCAGACCAGGGCTCGAACCCGTGTCCCCTGCATTAGCAGGCAGATTCTTAACCGCTGCGCCACCAGGGAAGCCCCTGGACATATGTTTTCATTTATCTTGGGTGGATACCTAAGGATACCGATGCTTACAATCGAACACATACATTGAAAGGACATTCACTGATTACCTGCAACTGACAAGCACTGTACTGGGTGCTGGGGATACAACGGTAAATAAAATGCAGCACAAACTCAGCCTTCCTGGAGCTTGCAATCTGTGAAGAAGACAGATGTTTTGTCAAATAATCGTGCAAACAAATGTAAAACATAACAGCAGTGGTAAGTGCCATAAAGGAAGGTCACTTGGTGCCATGAGAGCCTGTGCTGGAAGGATCTGCCTTGATCAAGGAGGTCAAGGAAAGCTGCCCGTTAGCTGAGATCTGAAGTATACCAGGATGATCACCCCAATGAATTTTGTCCTTCAAAGTAGTATCTTATGAGGCCATACACTTATTTCCAATAATGCTGCCCTTGCAAACAATTCTGAGCCAATTTATAAGCATGTTGGTCCCAGACCTCTCCGTCCTCAGATAAAGTCCTCGTGTTTTAACCTCTCAGAATGTTTTGTTTTCTGATTAGACCGTGACGAATCCAACAAACCACATAAGAAAATCAACTGCATCCCTTTAGAGTCACTCTCACCAATTGCCAAAAATGGAATTCCCTGCTATATCATGGACCTTATTCTCCAAGAGCTGGTGGAGAGGGGTTCATGGCAGTTTGCAAAAATAAACTCACAGAGGGACTTCCCTGGTGGTCCAGTGGCTAAGACGCCGTGTTCCCAATGCAGGGGGCCTGGGTTCGATCCCTGCTCAGGGAACTAGATCCCACATGCCGCAACTAAAAGATCATGCACGTGGCAATGAAGATCCCAGGTGCTGCAACTAAGACCCGGTGCAGCCAAATAAATAAATGTATAAATATTTTTAAAAATAAAAAAAAATGAACTCACAGATATCATCTGTAACAGGAGAGTGGGCAGTATCAGCTCTACATTCCCTTACAGTTCGAAATCACGTGCCTGTGAATTTGCCACTGAGGAAATGCCAGTGACCCATGGTGTGTGGAGGTAACTCCCAAAAAAGAAATTAAAAAAATATGTATAGCCAGTGGCACTGCCCTGGCCTGCCGAAAGCACCTTCCCCAGGACAAAACTGGATAAGAATAGTTAAGCCCACAGGCTTTGGAGACAAAGAGATCTGGTTTCAATTCCAGCTCTACTGCTGGTGACCTTAGGAAAGTCACTTAACTTAGAGTTTTTTGATTTCGATAATAGGGTTGTTATGTGGATTAAATTATTTGTACAAACTTAGCACATGGTAACTGCTGAACAAATTGTTAATTACATCCTTTCCTCTGGCCCCTATTTTCCCAAGTTCTGTGTAGACCTTCCCCCTTCCGTTGACTGGCTTTTTTTTTGAAACATATTAATTCCATTGATTCGACCCAAGTCCATCTCTGTCCTTCTTGCCTTTGGCCTGAGGGACCTTCTGTCTTTTCAAGTGCCTTCTGCTGATATATGACCTCCATCCCTTGTGTATTAATTGGGCTGATTTAACTCTTAAAGTGCTGTAGAGCTCTTTCACCCATGTACGGCACAACTACTATTTTGATTTTTTAAAATCTGAGTTTATATGTATAAATGACTGTGTTCACTTTCGGTAACTATGATTTATGGAAAGTCACACCTCAAATGTTCTTGGACAGGATTTTTTGAAAACACTGGTCACCCTACCCTGAAATAGCTCCATAAATCCTTCATTCTCACTCAGAAGTGTACTTTCCTGCAGCCACAGACCATTTTAGCCATAAAAACTTGCTTAAGCTGAAGCTTTTTACCAAGCCTCAAGGTGATGTGGAATTCTTTTCCTTATGTACACAATTCTGCCATCAACAGTACTGACCAATTTAGAGACATGACTATCTGCAAATTGACTATTAAAAAAAAAAAAAGCAATGCTGTTTTCACTCTAGGAATAAAGCACTACAGTTTCTTTTTAATTAATTAATTAGTTTCCATGTTTTTGCCAGGGAAAAGTGTGGTAGCTATCCTCCAAGATGGCCCTCAATGGTCTCCACATGCTGGGATTCAAACTCTTATACTGTCCCCACCTATATGGGGTAAGGCCAACTAGGAAGGGCTTGCAGTGTAAAACCTATTTGCCATCTCCAGACATTAACTTTGACAGTGACAACAATGATGTAGCCATTTCACCTGTAAAATGGGGATAATGCCATCTAGGCAACTTATTAGGGTGCCGTCAGGGTCAAATGAGATGCAGCATGTAAAAGAGCTTTGGCATAAGCCCAAGAATTATTATTGAGGATTTCAGGTGTAGTATTTTATACATGAGACGTCAGAGTATAAACCCATTCTGTATAATTTGCATGTGTCTTAGTGATGACCAGAGGCCATATGCATAAACCAGTGTCCTCACATGGTTGAAATGTCAGTGCCTCCAAAATATTTTGACCCAGGGCTGTAGAATCTTCCAACTGCTAAGGTGTGACATCTTCCCAGACGAGACTACTGATCGGTCATAGAGAACTGCCAGGGCACTGTCCCTCTTCATGCATTTCTGAAATATACTTTTGGATAACAGCACACTTTTCATTACATTTTTCTTGAATGGTGTTGAAGCAGTGTAGACAATGCCCTCAAAGGACTGGCCAGTGTTGAGCTCCATGCAGTACCAGCACTTCTGCCTTCTGCTTACCCAAGTGAATGGCATTTGCAGGAGAAGAGCTGGGCTACCAAGACCTGCTCAGACAATTTCATTCCAATTTAAACATGTGCCCGTGATCGAGTCTTGACCTTAAAACTATACAGGAATCTAGCAGTCATTTAGCTGTGGTTCTCAGTGTTAGGTCTTGACATGGCCAGTTATGAAGTATATGGTAATTTGTCACTGATCCTATACAAAGGAGCACAGTCTAAATGATTTACCTCTTAAAAAAATAAATAAATGGGAGCAGATATTCTTATAATAATGTCACTCTTATTCATTTGTATTCTGATGTGCTCTCCTGAGCAACAGAGCAGGGGGTGGCATTTAGCTGAGCACTGGCAATGTCACATAGCCCATGGTGTACCTTGTCTATGGCTCAGCCTGTGGTGAGAGACCATTACCAGTTCTGACAACTATAAATCATGATGGTGTTGGTGAGGGAGTGGTGATTTTATAGTTATTGCCCCTATTAATGCTTTTGCTTCAGTAGTATATGCTTTCTCAACTTATTACTAGTATTTGTTGGGCAAAAGTCTGGGAGAGGAACAAAACTTGTTAAAAATAAAGTTAGCCATATTTTATTAGTTTTTCCTTATATAATGTCAATTTTTGAGATTTTTTGTAATTTTCAAAATGGTTTTATGACCGTCACACCATAAATATTTTCACTACTATTTGTCTTAATTCCCTGGGGGGAAAAATCAACCTAGATGGTGAGAAGTATAGTTTTCATCCAAACCTCCTCACTGGAAATGGAAATAAAAACAAAAATAAACAAATGGGACTTAATGAAACTTAAGTTTTTGCACAGCAAAGGAAAACATAAAGGAGACGAAAAGACAACCCTCAGAATGGGAGAACATATTTGCAAATGAAGCAACTGACAAAGAATTAATCTCCAAAATTTACAAGCAGCTCATGCAGCTCAATATCAAAAAAAAAACAACCCAATCCAAAAATGGGCAGAAGACCTAAATAGACATTTCTCCAAAGAAGATATACAGATTGCCAATAAACATATGAAAGGATGCTCAATATCACTAATCATCAGAGAAATGCAAATCAAAACTACAATGAGGTATCACCTCACACCGGTCAGAATGGCCATCAGCAAAAAATCTACAAACAATAAATGCTGGAGAGGGTGTGGAGAAAAGGGAACCCTCTTGCACTGTTGGTGGGAATGTAAATTGATACAGCCACTATGCAGAACAGTATGGAGGTTCCTTAAAAAATGAAAACTAGAACTCCATATGACCCAGCAATCCCACTACTGGGCATATACCCTGAGAAGACCATAATTCAAGAAGAGTCATGTACCAAAATGTTCATTGCAGCTCTATTTACAATGGCCAGGACACAGAAGAAACCTAAGTGTCCATCAACAGATGAATGGATAAAGAAGATGTGGCACATATATACAATGGAATATTACTCAGCCATAAAAAGAAACAAAATTGAGTTATTTGTAGTGAGGTGGATGGACCTACGGTCTGTCATACAGAGTGAAGTAAGTCAGAAAGAGAAAAATAAATACCGTATGTTAACACATATATATGGAATCTAAAAAATAAAAGGTTCTGAAGAACCTAGGGGTAGGACAGGAATAAAGACACAGATGTAGAGAATGGACTTGAGGAAATGGGGAGGGGGAAAGGTAAGCTGGGACAAAGTGAGAGAGTGGCATGGACATGTATACACTACCAAATGTAAAATAGGTAGCTAGTGGGAAGCAGCCGCATAGCACAGGGAGATCAGCTCGGTGCTTTGTGACCACCCAGAGGGGTGGGATAGGGAGGGTGGGAGGGAGGGAGACGCAAGAGGGAAGAGATATGGGAACATATGTATATGTATAGCTGATTCACTTTGTTATAAAGCAGAAACTAATACACCACTGTAAAGCAATTATACTCCAATAAAGACGTTAAAGAAAAACAACAAAAACCACAAACCTCCTCATTGGGGTCACAGGGGGTATAGCAGAGAAAACATTGAGACACAGCTCTGATCCAATACCTCCCCTGCACAAATACTCACATATTGCAAGTTTGCTTATTCTCCTTACTCCTGGGCATTAACAAGGGCAAGGGTAAATCAGGGTCACCACAGGCAGAGCTCTGTAAACTAAGTAAAATTCCTGGAAGACCCACTGACATCGAGCAAATACAAAGTACCACAGGCAAAATGGAGTCAGGATTAGGAGTCAGGAGCTCCAAGTCATTTGGAGTTAGGATCAAAAAAATAGGTGGTTGCAAACAAATGGCAAAGATCCAGGTAGGATGATCTGTTTTGGTAAGTAGGTCCAAATGGTGATCTGTGTGTGTGTGTGTGTGTGTGTGTGTGTGTAGTCTTGGAAGCGTATTGTTTAGTTAATTAAAAGAGACAAGGTAGATAATAAGGGTAGCTCATGAATGATTAGATGGACGGTTGGATAGTTAAAATGATGCATGAAAAATAATGAAATATCTGTGAAGCACAGTAAAGCAAAGCACAATAAAGTGAAGAAGAAAAAATGATGCATGAATGATTGGTGGAGGAATGGATGATTGAATGGATAAATGGAAATAATGAAATTAGGATGGATAGCTAATATGACAGATGAGTGGGTGGTGGGCAAGTGAATGATTAGTTGGATGAATGGATAAATAAGTGCACAATGGATGGATGAATAGATAGATAGATAGATAGATACATACATACATATGTACATGGGTACATAGGTACTAGATGAGTGAATGGATGACCAAACTGATGAATTGGTGGATGAACACAAAGATGGACTAATGAACAGATGGATGAATGAATGCATAAATGGACAGATGGTGTGGTAGAATAATGGCTCTCAAAGATGTCTTAATCCCTGAAATTTGCGAATATTTTAGATTACATGGCAAAGGGGAATTAAGCTTACTAATCAACTGACCTTGAGATGGGGAGATTATCCTGGATTATCTGGGTTGGCCCAATGTAATCACAAGTACCCTTATAAGAGGAAGGCAGAAGGGACAGATTTAGAGATTTAAAGATGGTAGGCTGCTGGTTTTAAAGTTCAAGGAAGGAGACATGAGATCAGGAACGCAGGTGGGCTCTAGAAGCTGGAAAAGGCAAGGAAACAGATTCTCCCCTAGGACCTCCATAAGTACTGCTGCTCTACCCACATTTTAATTTTAACCCCTTAAGACCCATTTTGGACTGCTGAACTCTAGAACTGTAAGATAATAAATCTGTGTTGTTTTAAGACACTAAGTATGTGGTAATTTGTCACAGAAGCAATAGAAATGGATGAATGTATCAGTGAGTCAATAAGTGGACGGAAAATGGATGAATACTTGGATGATTAAATGGATGAATACACTGATAGTTGGATGGACAAATGGATGGATGGAGGGATGGGTGAATGCATACATGAATAAATTGTTGGTTGGTTGGAGGGGTGGGTAAAAGAAAACTTGTTTCTCCATTCATAACACTTCTGACACCAAATGTGTGGGGTTTTCCCTCGCATTAATCAGTTCTGATACTAACTGTCTGGAGTTAGCACAGACCCCTACAGGTGAAGGGCTCATCCCCACAAGACTGCTCCCCCGACTTTGAACGCCAGTCACCAGTAGAGTGTTCCCAGGTTACTCACACTTCTATCCAACTTGGCTACAAATCAGGGTTGCCCATGACTCTCTCCTCAGGTTTGATAATTGGCTATAATGGATCACAGAACTCAGGGAAATACTTTAGTTATGTTTACCAGTTTATTATAAAGAATATTGTAAAGGATACAAATGAACAGGCAGATGAAGAGGTATATAGGGCAAGGTCTGGAAGGGTCCTAAGCACAGGATTTTCTGTCCAGGTGGAGTTTGGGGTGTTCTACCCTCCCACTATCTGGATACATTCACCAACCTGGAACCTCTCTGAACCCCATAGCTGAATTTTTATGGAAATTTCATCACTGTAGGTGTGATTAACTCAATCTCCAGTCCCTCCCCCTTCCCCAGAGGATGAAGGGGTGGGGCTGAAAGTTCAAAACTTCTAATCATGGCTTGATCTTTCTAGTGACCAGCCCCATTCTGAAGCTATACACGAGCCCACCAAGAGTTGCCTTATGAGAACAAAACATTTTTCTATCACCCAGGAAATTCCAAGGGATTTAGGAACTCTGTGTCAGGAACCAGGGGTAGAGAGCAAACATATTTATTACATCACAGAGGGGTAAATGAATATATGGATACATCAGTGGATAAATGAATTGATGGACACATGGATAAACAAATGGATGACTAGGTAGGTGGGTGGACAGATAATGGATATATAAACAAATGGTGAGATAGAATGTGAGTTTGTGTTTAGATGCATGGATAGATGGATGGTTGTCTGGTGAATGGGTAGATGACACATGGATTGATGATTGGTATGATGGATGATTAAATGGATATATGAATGGGTAATGAATGAATAGACACTTGGTTGGAGATCTGATTGGATGGATAGGTACTTGCATGTATGTATGTATGTATGCATGAATAAATAAAAACCATCTTACGCTTAAAGACAAAAGCACTATCTTTGACCCGAAATGTTGACTTTTTGTCCATTAGGGAAGTTTCCAGTTAGGAAAGGAGAAATCCAGATGGACTGTAAAATGTGTACAAAGTCCTGAACTTGCACTAAGCCTCCATCCTCCAGAATGAACAATTTAAAACAAAAGACTTAGGGAGGGTGGGAGGGAGACGCAAGAGAGAAGAGATATGGGGATATATGTATATCTATAACTGATTAACTTTGTTATAAAGCAGAAACTAACACACCATTGTAAAGCAATTATACTCCAATAAAGATGTTAAAAAAAAAAGAAAGAAAAAAAATAAAACAAAAGACTTTTGCACTTGATGGTTTCTCCATTTGGAATGTAATATTCTTCCTTCAAATAATTAACTTCTACTCGTTCCCTGCATCATAGCACAAGCATTGCTTTCTCAAGGATGCCTTATTTATTATCCTTACAGTATTGCAAAGCCTTCCTTTGGAGCACTTTTAAAATTTCAATTTTACATTTATTTGTATGATCATGTGATTAGTATCTGTCTCCTCCACTAAACTGTAGTTGCAAAGGGCAAGGATCAAAGTATTTGGGCATGCCATTTTATCCCCATCTCTTAAGTCATGCCTGGCACATAGAGAAAAAAAATGTGGGGTTTTTTGGTAAGTACCTTTTTGAATGGATTGAAACCTTCCTGTGGCATTCCTACTCATATCATCAGAAAAGATCTCGATGGGTTGCTGGAGCATTATTGATAACATGGTGGCTAAGTCTGGCTTTCCTGATGGAAGATTTTGACAAAGAATCTAACCCTCCAAAAGGGAGGAGCCATGCACTGAGTTCAAGTCTTCTTCTGTGCTAGAGAGGACCAGGGCCCTTGTCTCTGCACCAGGCCAACCATGTCTTTACCTTAACTCGGGTCCTCCTCACTCAGCTGTCCTGGAAACAACAGCCTCTCTGACTTGCTGAGGCCCTCTAGCCATCTTCCATCCTGACCTCCATCAGCACCAGCTCCAGCCACCTGCCCCTGCCCTGCTCCAAGCCGGCAGATTCAGAGGCCACACCTCTTCCTAGTGACTAGTAGAACCTCTCCGGTCACTCCGATCATCCTTCTTTCCTTCCATCTCCGGTTAGTTTCACTTTGATCTTTTCAGGCCTCTGCTAGGCTTCAGTTTGAATTCTGTGATATTTTCTGCCTTCCTGTGTCCAGGGCACTGAGGGTCTAAGAGAACTGTACTCAAATCACCTCGCTGTATGAACTGGGCAATTTACTTAACCTTTCTGAGCCTGTTTCCTAATCCACGAAATGGATGCAATAAATCTATGTCCCAGGGTGGATGCAGAGGTTAAACAAGATGATATAAATGAAGTATCTAGCACAGTGACCGGCAACGGTAAGTGATAATCAATTATTAATTTTCCTTCTTTTCCCAAGGTTTTTCTCTCTTGTTTCTTCCTGCGGCACAATGTACTCTCCTTTTCTATTTCCCAGTTTTCTGTCTACAGAACCTTTTTCTAGCCTTCATAAAAATAGCACTACATAAAACAAAATTGCAAAGTATTTTTATATCTTTCAAATAACTTAATTCAATTATAGACTGGTCAATTTTAGTGATTTGAGCATTACTAAAACCATCTGAAGCTGGTAAATAAAGTTCTATCTTCACATTCAGAAAATAAAGAGCTAAAGAAATACTTTGGAAAACGGTGAGGAAAAGACATATTCCTTGAAGCCTAAGATCTCATATGGAACATGTCAGCCTATTGCTGCTTCTTCTGGCTCGGAGACAATGCACAGGGAACTCTTTATATTTTAAATTTCACTTCACACAGCAGCCGTGAAGCTAGTGGAAGAATGGAAGCCCACATTTTCTGGGAAGAAGGATTTGGCAGGTGGTACCTGTGAGTCACCCACAAGGTGCCCACGTGCGTGATTTAGTGCTGGAGATTTGAAAATTCACAAGGAAATTAAGAAATTAGTGAGAAAGAGGTTATCAACTTATTTTTGGAATAGTGGAATAATTATGGTGAAGATCTCGAAGCTAAAGGGAGAATTCAAGACAGGGTCATAATTAACTATTACCAACATAAGCATAGAGGAAAACAGATGGTTCAGGGTTCAAATACTGACAGCACCACTTTCTGACTTAGTAACTTTGGTCAAGTTACTTACTCCATTTCTCTGGGCTCCATTTTCTTCATCTGTAAATTAGAAACTAATATTGATGACATCATAGAAATGTTGTGGTTATTAACTAGTGCATTAAACGTGCTAAAAACAGTGCCAGGCATCTAAAAAGTGCTTATTTAGGGGGTAAGTGTGATTATTAATTATTATTAGTTATGGGGTTTCTGGCACATTCTCCTTCACCACCCATTATTGAGAAAGGTACTTGCATAGCACTGGAAATGTTGGGGATTATCTCCAAGAAAAGGTGGTAAGACTGACCTGTCTCAAAAAGGTCTGGATAAATTAACTCAACTCAGACCCTGATTCTCAGACCTACAGCTCAGAAACCTGATTTTGTCAGTACTGAGAACAGCTTCATCTCTAGGGCAGACTCACAGTTACCAAACTCTTTAGACCTATAAACCAGATCGTAGTCAATTAATTTTCAATGAGAAACACAGCTTTTGAGAGGACTAGCATACTCAGGTCTGTGTGATCAGAGCATTTTCTCCCTGGGCTCACACCTATGCGGGAAGCCAAGTCTTCATAAGAAGACTTCATCGTGGGCTTCCCTGGTGGTGCAGTGGTTGAGAGTCTGCCTGCCGATGCAGGGGACACGGGTTCGTGCCTCGGTCCTGGAGGATCCCACATGACGTGGAGCAGCTGGGCCCGTGAGCCATGGCCATTGAGCCTGCACGTCCGGAGCCTGTGCTCCGCAACGGGGGAGGCCACAACAGTAAGAGGCCCACATACCGCAAAAAAAAAAAAAAAAAAGAAGAAGACTTCATCATAAGAAACCTAGAGTCAGAGACTAGGAGTGAGACTAGGAAGATCTATATAAAGTAGTCTCAGTCCATGCTACCCCAAGCCAGCAATCTCATGTTAGGGATAGCCTTTCCTCTGCTGTGTATTGTGAAACTTTATCCTCTTTGACAAGCCAAAAAGGAAAACATTCACTGGTGATTTGGACTGCATAAAAAAATTCAAACTTCTGTACAACCAAAATACCAGAAATGAAGGCAAAAGACAAATGATAAACTGGAAAAATATTTGTAACATATATGGCCATCAAAAGGTTAAAATCTAATCTATATAAAGAGCTCTTATGAACCAATAAGAAAAGAGCAACACTCCATCACAAAAATTGGCAAAAGATACAAATAGGTAGTTCACAGAAAAAGAGTACTAATGCTTTATAAATTGTGAAAGGGATCACACGGTGCTTATGACTAAATGCTTTATAAACTTTGTCAAGCTGATATTTTATTATTGTTATAACTTACCTTTTTTGTTAATGAAATATATATATATCAATATATATGGCTGTATATTTGTATGTATCTGGTATTATATTTATATATGATTAATAGCCATTAAAATGTATTCTTCTACTAATTACTTCTATCTTTTGCCTATTTTTCTTTTGAGGTATTATTTCTTATTGATTTAAAAAGCTATATATTCAGCTATTACCCTTGATAACACATGGAATAAAGTCATGGGGGAGAAGCAGAAGAGAATCCCCTTTAACCAAATATCCACTGTGTGCCAGATTCTTTCACATAAATTATCTCATTTATCCTCAAAACAATCCTAGGAAACAGGTGCTCTAATCTCCATTTCACAGCTGAGGACCCCGTGGCTCAGAGACTGGGTAACTTGCTCAAGGACACACAGCTAGCAAGGACCACCTGAACTCTGAAGTGAAAGCTGTGCTCTTCTCTCTCAGTCATGCAAGTGCCCTCCCAGAAGGCTCCCAGCTCTCCTGACCATCACGTAATCTCTACCCTGCTATAACATCTGGGAACCCAGATGCAGGGTCAGCCCCAGCTCATTCCTGAACCAACACCAGCCGGGCAGAAGTAATGGGTAGGCTAACATTAATCATACCGTCCTTGTTCCAGCACCTTGTGAGTTTGGGGTTGAGTCCTGGACACCTGAGTACCCACTGAGTTGCAATTTCCCCTCCTCACCCTGAGGCCAGGCCAAGTCAGATGCCTACACTTAAAAGAAAAAAGGAACTCATACTAAAGAGGAGTAAGCTATCACTCATCTTCTCTCCTTAAGAGGAAGAGTTGTAATTTGATCAGGTCAGATGCAAGGGCACGGAGGTCAGGACCACTAAAGTCATAACCAGGAGTACAGCCCTTTCTCCTGCCTCCCACTCACATCTGCTACATTTGCTGCTACATTTTCATATGCACCCAATGCATCAGTTCCATCTGATTACCTGCAGTGCCCCAAGCAGGCTTTGCTGTAACGTATCTCCATGCCAGTACACAGGCTTCTCTCTTCCACCTAGTAAATGCTTTTATATCCTTCAATTACCAACTCGCCTCTACTGTGAAGGACCCTCAGTCCTTCCCCTCCACTATAAAGGACTCCCAGAGCCCCCCTCCATTAGGAAGGACCTCTAGACCCTCTTTCCGAAAAAGCAGAGGCAGAGCCTCATTCTCTATGCTCCGCAGCCCCGGTGCTGACTTCCGCCATAGCCTTGACCAAGTTTTACTGTGTCTGGGTTCACCACCCAGCTCAAACAGGGATTTTCTCCAGGGCTTCAGTCACCTCAGCGCCTCCAGCGCCCAGCACAGAGTGATGAATGGATGATGGTCCTTCTGAGCCTAAGGTCTCTCCTCCCCACCCAGCGTGTGCCCAGACTCACGGGGCTGATTTCTGTTTTAGATCTCACTCTAATTTGTTTCTTTGAGTAATTTGCTTCCTTCCCCAACTTTCATGAAGACTGGTTCCTGTCTCAATCTTGATATAAGGGCCTGATATACCACTTGCTTTGTATTACCTGCCAGCTGGACTCCCACCACTAATTCTGGCTGCTTGCTGGGAGAGTCCTAGAGCCTGGGCTTTAGTGTGAACCTTGCAACTTTTAAAATCCTTCCTGAGCCAGCAGTTTCCCCAGCTCCTGCCATACTCCTGGGGTAAATTCAGGACCGGGCCCTAACCCTTCTGGCCCTCTCCATGGTCTTACGGGCGTGAGAAGAGGCCTCCTCATGACCATAAGACTCAAACTTTGGTTGCAACTTGATCCCCTACCATTCTGCCCCCCTCCTACACCACTTCAAGCATATGTCAGAAGGCAAATCAGCTGAGTCACTCCTGAGCCCAGCAACATCACAAGCAAAATCAACAGAGCAAAAGGAAATTAGCTCATTGCACAGAGAGGCACTTAGACCAGGCAGGCAGTCCCAAAGCCCCAGGCAGGCCAGGAAAAGGACCACCTAGATTGTCACTGTGTTGTCCTCTCAGCTGTTGCCACTCCATGGAGAGACTTGCTCTCAGGACTTAGCCTGCAGACTCATCCCCACCTGAGCAGTCTCTGGCACAGGGAAAGGACCATGGGACCCTACTCAGCTGTCTCCAGGACCCTCATTTTTACACACCTCTTCAAGATGAGCTGCTGGACCAGGGGATGGAGGGGGTGATGTATCCTGAACTCTAGGGGAAGGATCTTTGAGGGTCATTGCTGAGTTGGTCTTTAGATACTGATATCCACTCTGGACCAGGCACAAAGATTAATAAACCATCATTTCTGCCCTGGAGGGTTCATGGTGCAGCAGATGAAGATGTTCAAGCACTCCAGACTGGGCTCTCGTAGAGAAAAGGAAATACAAGTTGAGACACAAGTCCAAACAAAGCCCCCTTGTGTGGAGTATGGTTGATAGGAGAGAGCACTGGCTAGAGGGTGGGGAGAGCTGATTTCATTGTAAGAATTACGTATTGAGAAGTTCAGATGGTTGTGATACAGAGGGAGCAAAGAGAGATGAAGCTGGAGAGGCAAGGTATAGGAGAGGACCTCCTTTTGAAGACCAGATCTCTACGGCAGAATGATCACTGTGCTCAGGAGAAGGAATAGACTTGGAAGTGAAGATGACAGGCTTAGGTTGGTACACGTTGAGTCTGAAATGCTGGATTGGAATGGAATCCATTTGCTCTGTGTGTTTGACACTTCTTTAGCCTTTCTGAGCAAAGTGGCCATAAACCATAGGCCTTGTGCAGGACTCTCTGGATGAGCAGTGATCACAGATTAATCACACTATCTTTTGGGAAGTTTGGATCTATAGGATCAACTTACGTAGCAGAAGCAGTGAGGCAGGAAAGTCACCGGGCAGAAGAGGCTGTGGGGTTGACAGAAGGAGCCTGGCGAGAAGCTATGACCCAGTGAGAGCAAATAGTTGGTAGGGGTAAGAGAAATCAATACACCCACCAGAGGGAGAAGCCAGGAGATGGAAGTAGAGATAGAAAGGCAATAAATCATGAGCATCGTGAAGTAACAAAGGCAGGGAGCAATGGTGCCCATTTATCAGGGAACAACGGAATGTCTGGAAAAACAACAAACATTTTCTATTCATCCACAACTACTGGACTCCAGGGAGAGGTCCAGCTCCTCTCTCCCTGGCTTTGCCTCCAAGCAGGAGGCATGCCAATATGCATGGGCCACAGGCCAGGATACTAACTGGGCCACAGGGCCAAGGGTGAATCTACCTCCTTTACAATTAGCTCTTTTTTGAAATACAACCTCTGGTCCTCCCATGTGGCTGAGAAGATAAATGGCCTGGATTTATTCCCATTTAAGATCTGTGTTTCCAACCCATCAATGAAAGCCTGAGGTGGGTGGGTAAGTCAAGACCTGCTGTGGAACTATCCTGCTCAAGGATGAATATATCATCCTTGGGGCTGACATTACGTGCCATTGGAGTGTGGACTGGGGATTTGCCCCATGGTCGGGATAAGACAGAAAGGATATTGTACCATTCAGGTTGTCTGGTTTCCAACAATAGAAACCACATCCAGTTGATGGAAGAAATTTTCACATACTGAGGTATGGGGAAGTCATTCTGGTTCATACATGATTTGGCTTGAACTTTATGCTAACTAGAGCAGCCTGTCCTATGTCCTGTCAAATATGCATTTTACATCTGCTTTAAGCATTAAAGAATGCATTTAAAAATAAAAATGGAGTGGCTCTGGTTCAGGCATCCAAAATGGAGCTGGGTGGCCATTGTGGATGTGGTCTCAGACACGTTTCCTGCATCACTGAGAACTTGAGTTTTCTGAACTGTATCAAACTCAAGGACACCACCAGCCATTCTCAAAACAGTGTTTACTAGCAGCTGCCAGCTCCAACTTCTGGTCTCAAAGTCTCCCCCTTGTAACTGTGTAACCATTTTGACTCCCAACCAATCCTTGCTTAATAAGCATCCTCACTTCTTGCCAGCTCCAATCCTAATTCTTGACAAACAACTGTATGTAATTTTTAAATTTTTGCCTATACTGTATAAGCCACTTCCATTCTGGGGTCTGGAGGAACACAATTCAAGCAATTCTTGAGTCTGTGTCTCCCGGGCTATAGTCTTCAGTTTGGCTCAAATAAAACTTTTCTATTCCTACTTGTTTATTATTTCTGTTGACATAGTGGTCCTAAATAGAGACAGTGACTCATTGGAAGAATATCAAGTAGCTCATAGAACTGACAAAAGGGCTGGAAAACTGGCCTAGGAAAAGCCAGCTAAGATTCTATTGCAGGTACAGTCCAGTTAGGTCATTTCCGCCAGTACTGCTGCCACTAGACAAACACCTCCAATGTGCTGGGCTCTGGCCTCCTCCAAATAGAATGGGTACTCAGGTGCTCAAATGGTGAATGTCCTTTTCTGAGGTCAGTTAGGTCTCCCTCCAGCCCAGGTCAAAAAAATCCACATTGTTCAATCCAGTGCAAGAGGCCAGAACCTCAGAAAAACGCACACAAAAGTGTGCATTTATCTGGCCTTGTTCTCTAGGCACATATTTCTTTCAAAGACTTGGGGAGAAGGAATGAACAGAAGTGGTTGGGACAGGATGGGTTTCAGGTCTCAGAGAATCCTGCACCTTCTCCAAATTCCATTATCCCCAACATGACTTAACACAGTTGGCAATCCTGGCCCAGAGAGCTCTAAGCCGAGACCTGAAGGGTGAGTAGCAATTAGCAAGGCAAAGTGATGAGGGGAGGGATCTTCCAAGATATGCAAAGGCTTGGT
The DNA here is from genome assembly GCF_000442215.2 of Lipotes vexillifer. NCBI lineage: Eukaryota > Metazoa > Chordata > Mammalia > Artiodactyla > Lipotidae > Lipotes > Lipotes vexillifer. Next base: position 1,323,283 of record NW_006791814.1, read on the forward strand.
CCATTTAAGCCACTGAAATTGAGGGACTTCCCTGGTGGTGTGGTGTTAAGAATCCGCCTGCCAATGAAGGGATCACGGGTTCGAACCCTGGTCTGGGAAGATCCCACATGCTGTGGAGCAACTAAGCCCATGAGCCACAACTGCTGAGCCTGTGTGCCACAACTACTGAAGCCCACACGCCTGGAGCCCGTGCTCCACAACAAGAGAAGCCACAGCAATGAGAAGCCTGTGCACTGCAATGAAGAGTAGTAGGTCCTGCTCGCCACAACTTGAGAAAGCCTGCATGCAGCAACAAAGACCCAACACAACCAAAAATAAATAAATAAGTAAATAAATTTATAGGTCATTGAAATTGTCTCCATATGACTGGGAAGACAAGCAAAGGGAATAGTGGGATGAGATGAGCTAGAGAGGAAGAATATAGTAGAGAGTTTGGATTTTATGCTGATGGCAATGGGATGCCATTGATATAAGTTGGGGACAGACATGATGATATTTGTGCTTTAGGAAAGACAACTGACTCCTGTAAGGATGTTAGTTCCATGAGGACAAGGACTTTGTTTTGCTTTCCACTGTATCACCAGCACCTAAGACACAGTAGGAGCTCGATTCATTTCACAATTGTGAAATGAATGAATGAATAAATGACCACTCTATGAAAAATGTAGCCAGATCATCAGTTAAAAGGTGACACGGAGTCCAAATATTAAATAACAGGTGTTCTGAACTATAGTGATAGAGAGAAGTGGCCAGATTCATGCCATGTTTGGGAGACAGAATAAATTAGATGTTGGTAGGGGTGTAATGATGCTGGTAGGGGGAATAAGGTATCCAGGATGATACCCTGGGTTCTAACTTAGATAAAGGAATGGCCAGGGTACCATTACCTAAGATATGAAAGACTGGGGTAGAGATGAACAAATTCATGTGTCAGAACATTGTTTTAGGTGTCTATGAGACAGCCAGGTGGCAACTTCCCTTGGGAAGTTTATTACAAGAGAGGTCCCTGGGAAAGCACACCCAGATAGACTACAGGTGGAGATGTAGCAGTTCGTTTGGAGAGCAATGCTAGGGTTTGTGGCAGCTGGGACACATGAGCCCAGGATACTGAGACCCTGGGAAGTTCCACAGCCCAGACCCCAGTGCTGTCTCTGCCCTTGACTCCGCCATTAAAGATTTATGTAATAAATGTTTAAATAAACATCGAGGGCTTATTCTGTGCCAGGTCCTGATGTCTTCTCTTCCCTCTCTCGTTCCCAGGCTCACCATTCTGTTACAACTGCAGGAGGATAGCCAGCCCTGATTTTTTTGGGAGATTGAGCCTAAACACTGCACCAGAACCTCTTTCTCAGAATTATGTAAGCTAGGACAGAATGCTGGAGCCTCGATTTAATACAACACAGACTGATAAAATTGAGTGCTCAAATCACATACTTGCATTACTTTTAGAGTTAAAATTGCAAAATGAAATTAAAACAAATCGTCTAACAAAATGTTTGTTTATACACATTTTAACGACTCCTTATGTAAGAAAGAGAACCCTGTTTTGTCACTGTGCTGTGGTCACATCACTCCCATTGCTCTGTGCTCTCTTGTGAGGCCAGCCTGTCTTGTAGTTGGCAGCTGGGAAATAAGCCAGGAGAAGGCAGGAGCGTAGGGGAGGAATTGAGTAATTTGTGTTACTAAGTTGCCAAATAGTAACTGCCCTGTGTTTTGGCTTCTCCAGGGTCTGGAGGTGTGGGGATACCGGGCCACTACTTCTGCTTCCAAAACTGCTCTTGGTCATGGTGCTGGGGATTACTGCATCCCTTCACGCTACAAAAGTATGAGTCAAAGAGAACAGTAAAGACTGTTTGTTAATTATGTTGAGACCATGGTCGAGAGACAGCTGTTGCCAGTAGAGAACACTTTTCTATTTTGCTTGGTGTGATAATGTCTGTACTTAAGAAGGAATGAAAATAATGCATGCATTTTGAACCTTGACATACACTTATTAAGTGCTATTTAAATGTTAAATTCATTTAGTTTGAAAATGAAATCATACTCTCACAGAAGTCACTGAAATAACGAAGCATGTGTTGTACAAGGTCTTTCTGCTCTCAGATCCCTTCCTTGTCTTCTCCCTGCTTTGCTCTGTCACAGCAGGGCTGACCCCGTAGCCTTCTTTCCCAGCCTCCTCTGTCAGTTGGGTGACAGTTGGGTTGAGCATGGGAGGCACTGGTAGAAGACTGGAGAGCAGGAGGAAAGGAGAACCCAGGGTGTTTATCCCCAGCTCTGCCACGGGTGGCATCCTCAGCAGTAGCTGTGCCTTCTCTGTCCCTCCAGCCTAGGTGTGGTAATGGCTTCCTGTCATTGTTAAGCTCTGAGTTGCTTTGCAGTCCTCCATTTGGCTAATCAGTTCTTCCATCATTTATGTAACCAATTCATTGCCTTGAATTCTCTCTCCTTTAAATATTCGGAGTGGTTCTGTTTTCCTGGTTGAGCCCTGTCTGATATGGGTAATATCGATGGAGAGGGATCACGGATGGGATCTTTTTGTTTTTTAAACTGAGGATGGCCACTTTCTGAAAGAAGGTAACAAAGAATGAGAAGCTGTAGTTTGCCTGGGAGTTGTGGGCATGTGGCAGGGGGATGAGCCTGAACTTTCCTGCCTCTGAAATGAACCCAGGCGACAGAGCGTGGTGGAGAAAGGGCTATCCCTGTGGAATCAGGTAGGGCTCTTAGTGGCAAGCAACAGATACAGGCTTGGGCTAACTTAAGGTTAAAAAGGATTTATTGGAAGACTATAGGAAAAGTCACAGAATTGTCAAGAAAGCAGAACAGTCAGCTTTTGGAAAGATCGGGAACAAGGGTAGCTCCAGAATCTAGGGAGCAGGAATTAGCAGGCTCTTTAGGAAGCTTGGTTGGAGTAGCTCTACTCACAGGAATCACTTTTGTCCTTGGATCATTCTGCTCCAGATTCAAAATCCAGGGAGGAAGGGAGAGGGTCCAATTAGCATGAATTGAGTGCCTATGATGGTCCAGGGAGAGGAGTACCCCAAGGCCAAGTGCAATGTAGGCAAGGAGTTTCCCCCCAAAGAGAGCAGGTGGAGAGCTGTGTTGTTTGCACCGTGGGCCCACAGTAAAAATAAAGAGTAAGGCAGGAAGAAGTGGCCCCAGAAGGAAACAGGAGTGTTCCCTTCTCTAGCCAAGAAACTGAGCAAGAACCAAAATGAAGGCCAATCTGAGGGTGACACAGCTGTAGCTGGAGATACTGGCTGGGGATCAGATGATCCATAAGGACTTGCTTCCACCTTTGAGCCAAAGCCTGCTTCCATGTAACCTGGGGCCTGACAGGGGAATCCTCAAACCAATCAATTATGGGGGTAGATGAGATTGGGGGGGATGGGGGATAGAGTCCCAGACCTGAGTCCAAAGCATAGGGCATGAATAAGTCTTACTTACTTTGTTTCTCCAATATATTAGTACAGCTTTTGTTTGTACTCAGAGCTCATTAGGACAGAGTTATTTAGCACATTGTATCATTGTTCCTGGAAGCCAAGCTCCAAAAAAGCACTCAAGGGCTCTGGTTAACAGAAGGATCATATTTTCACTCTTTAAGGTGGAATTGGTAGGTGAAGGCAGAGGCTCATGAAAGAGACTGGAAAAGATTTGCAGGCATCAAGAGGGTAGCAGGGTTGCCAGCCTAGTCTAAGCTGTGTCCACGTATGGGGTGTAGAAGTGTCTGGTTATATCTCTATAGAACTAATGGGCTTGCCAACCAGATGTCTATTGGCATGAGGCTATAAGGGGCTTCATAGGAGAAAAATCACCCTAAACAAAGAGGGAACCAGAGAAAAGATGACCTAGTGAGTAAGGCCTTCATCCTGGGCAATTCTGAGTTCAGAGAGGGGGCTCCCACTTAGATTTGTGTCCAATGGACATCATACCTGAATCTTAAGGTGGAGTGGAGAGAGAGAGAGACTGAACTCAAAGAACTGAAAACAGACTGTAACATGAGTTACAAATAATCTGAATAATCTGTTCTGAGATTCTCCCCTGGAAGTGGAAGTTTTATGTTTGAAGCTGGGGGCAAGAGCCATCAAAATACAAGTTATTGGTTGAAGAACATTCCAAACAGGGCATGGTGACAATGATAACATGAATAGCTGCATCTTCCAGGACTAGCCCAGTTGCTATCTTTTAAAAAATGTCTAGTCATCTTCAGCTTGGTAGTGAATCTGCAGTGGAAAAACCTTGCCTGGTACATGCATTTATGATAAAGAAGCCTTGTTTCTTAAAGGCTGAGTGCAGGGTTCAGCCTGGGAGCTTGGGGTGAGGGGGTACCCTCCCTCCCTCCCTCTCTCTCTCCCTCACCCCTTCTTTTTCTCCCTCCCTCCCTCTATAGCTCCTTCTCTCCCTCTCTCCATGCTTATCTCCTTCCGTCTGTCTCTATCTTTCTCTTTCTTTCCCTCTTCAGTGTTTTCCTCAACAATTTCAAGACCCTGCAGCAGTTACTTTCACAAAACCTGGTGGCTTATGCCTTCCAAGAGGGGAAGCTTGCAAATTGCAACAGAGTGTTGTTTTGTTTTGTTTTTCTTTGTTTTAAAGCTGAGCAGCAGGATCACAGAACCTGCAGGTTTGCTGCCTACTCAGCAGGACAAACAGAGCAGAGCTTGGAAGATGAAAGCCAAGCCTACCAAAGGAAAGGAAACATGAAGGAAGCTCATTGAAAGGGGGAGGAGACTTTGCTTAAGCCATTGGAATGGGAGAGGGACACCGCCCCAAGCACGTGCTGTTTCCCTCGTCCAGATGGTGTCATTTGCCCTGCAAAACAAGTAAGAGACAACATGATTTGGATGCTCAGAAATAAATGTGTGAGTAAGTCATTTGGGAAATGATGCCCACAGCCATTGTACTTAAACAGAAGAGATTCAACCATATTTGAAAACAACTGCCCTGCATTGCTAGCCTCCAGTTCATTTGAATACTCTGCTTACATTGTATGTGTACCAGCCATATTTGCACAACGAGAACTTCCACCTGCTTGTTGTTTACTTAGGGCACATACTGTATTTACATGGTATAGACCAGAGTGGGAAAACTAGTCATACCAGTTTGGGACTGGAAAGCGTGGGAAGCTCACATGATATGTTCATCTTGGTTTTCCCAGACTCATTCCCCCTGCCACAGGTGTTAGCATATGGTGAACACTATATCTTCATCATCATCATCACCATCATCATCATCATCACCATCCTCTCATCTCATCTCATCATCTCAGGTAGAATGGTTTACTATGTGCTAGGCACTATTCTTAGAGCTCACAATGTTCAAGGGAAGTATATACTGTTACCAACCAGGGTTCTCGGCCTTCCCCAATCAATAGAAATGGACTAGAGGACAGACAAGAAATTCAGGCAAGGCTTTACTGGGGCTCTGGTGACTGCAGGAGGGAGTGAAAACAAGTAACAGGTTCCCTTGCGCACTCTCTGAGTAGGGGGCAAGCTGGTTTGTTATATGGGGTGAAGGTAGGGGGTGTGTCCAGGGGTCGGGCCGGAGGGCTGGCTTATGTGTTTTGCTCACCCCTTTGGTGGTGTTGAGTGCAGGGAGCATGCACAGTACCCTGCTTTTGCTCCCGACACCATTTTTGCTCTCTGCTCTTCAGAAGTGGCTGTTGGTTTTTTTGGTCTTTTTGTATCTTTTTGTCCATAATTTGCCCCAACTGCAGCATGCACACAGTTAATTTTAGTCCCTTATAGTTTCTTTGTATTTTGTAGCTCAAGGAGACATTTGTCCAGGTGCAAGCATGGCAGCACTGCAGCCAAGGGTCCCAGGTCCCAGGCCTGTCTCAGTACCACTATTATCTCCATTATACAGATGAGAAAACTGAGGCAGAGTTTCTGAAACTTGCCTATGGTTAAGTAGCCAGTACATGCTACAGCCAGGATGCTAAAGCCAGCATTCAAATCCAGGCAGTCTGGGGCTTCCCTGGTGGTGCAGTGGTTGGGAGTCCGCCTGCCGATGCGGGGGATGTGGGCTCGTGCCCCGGTCCCCGCGTGCCGCGGAGCGGCTGGGTCCGTGAGCCATGGCCACTGGGCCTGCGCGTCCGGAGGCTGTGCCCCGCGGCGGGAGAGACCACAGCAGTGAGAGGCCCGCGTACCGCAAAAAACAAAAACAAAAACAAAACAAACAAATCCAGGCAGTCTGGATGCATGTGTTTAGTGCTGGTTGTTATTCAAGGCTTTCTATTCAAGACGGCAAATTGAACAAGTGTAACTGATTACTAACCTTCTTCCCCCAAATCCTATTAAACAATCCTACTAAAGTAATAATAGTGCAGGAATTTTCTAAAGGTTTAAATCTACAAAGATGAAGGGGGTGGGAGAGGGGATAATGTCCCCAAGCAGGAATAAAATTTTAGAAGCTGGAGAGCAGATGAACGAATGCGGGTTGACTTAGGAGACCCAGAAAGCTATCTTAAACTGGCTGTGGGAAAAGTCAAGAATCAGAGACCTGTTTTCACAACAGAATTCCCCCCACTCCAAAAAAAAGCTCGGGGATTGGTAGCACTGCCAGATGGGGCTAGAACAGGAAGATTGGTTTAAAGTCTAAAATGTGGACCCCCACTTCTCCTCCACAGCCCCAGCAGATTATTCAGAGAGGGTAAAATTGGGCTTCTATATTTGGGGATGCCAGGTACAATTGAGGCCAGGGGTGTCCCCTGCTGAAAACAATGTTTTCAGACTGAATGTTGAAACTGCCACTCATGTCTTCTTTCAAAGCTGCTAGGATGCCAGGATCATACCCTCTAGGCAGGATTGTGGCCAACCCTCCTCTCTGAGGAATCTGCCCAGCCTAAGAAGGGCCTAACAAATGGATCCTGGGGGTCGCCTCACAGTGAAGTTCTCAAACCGCATGCCCAGGCCAAGTGCAAAGAGCTTCTGATTAGTTTTTTCGTGCTTTCCTCTTATGTATTATCAGGTAACCTAAACCTAATCTAATCATCCAAACAACCATGAAACATCCCCAAACATTTGAGAAAAGCTCCAATGTGAAAGATAGAGATCCAAACTAACCGGTGCAATTTGAAGGAATTAAAGATGATAGACAGGAGATAAGCCTAGACACTGCACCCATGAAAAAAGAACAGGGTGTTATAAAAGGGGGATCAATCACATCAAGAAAGAAGTCTTGGAAATAAAAGCAGCTCTAATGGAAAGGATGGAATCATTTTCCTTGGATATTTAGTGGATGTTGTTGCATGGTCTTCCATCTTCTACTTGCAAAGTCTGATGCCATTATGATTTTGATATTTTCTATGAAAATCGTTTTAACTCTTTAGAAGCTTTTAGGATCTTCTGTCACCAGTGATCTGATATTCCTCAAAGATGTGATCTGGGGGTAGAAATATTTTCAATGTTTGTTTTGGCTATTCTTTAGAACCTTTGTATCTGAAAACTCACATTTTCTGGGATATTTCCAGTATTTTCAATATTTTTCTACTACTTATTGGATAATTTCCTTCCATCTGTTCTCTCTGTTCTTTATTTTTAGAACTTCTCTTACTCAATTGCTGTACCTCCTCATTGGTGCCCAAATTCTCTCATATTTCCTTTCTTATTGCCCATCTCTTTATCATTTTGTCTTTCAGAGAGATTTCCTCATTTCCACCTCATTTCTGGGCCAGTCCTGTCTAGGGAACCCCAGGAAGTCTGGATTGGAGAATCCAGGGAGGCAAGCCCTCCAGGGAGACTGTGACATCCTCTGATGTGGCATCCATTTTCCTATAGTGTTTGAGCTGTAGGTGTGTGGGATGGTATTGGCAGCAAACCCCTGTCTGGCTCTCTTGATGCTGTAGTACTGAGACCTCGCTATGACCCTCTTGTCCATAGCCCCTCCTCAGCTTTCCCAGTCTCCAATCCAAATCATTTTCATTCTGCCCCTAGAGCGGAAGCTATAGAAAGAAGTGGGGGAATTGGGAATGTAAGATTGTCTTCTGAGTCCTGGTATATTAAAACATCCCTTTAAAGCCACTCTTGCTACTGACCATCCCAAAGAACTGGATTCTATGAATGCCCAGGGGATGACCAAGACTCCAGTTTAGGTACTCCCTTCAAAGAGCCAATGCCTGGGTAAAAGGCAGGGGGTCAATCTGATAGTCTCCTATAGCAGTTTAAGGACTCACAACTCGTCAGGAACATGGGACAGGAAGATTTTTGTTAGACCTCAGGTAACACACCGTTGCCTAGGCCTTGCTGCGTCCTGGGATGCCAGAGGACTTGTTTCCTTAGCAATGATAATCATGTGACAGGAACACACAGAGATCCAGAGATGTTGCTTAGCAACTAGGCTGCACCTGCTGGGGCTCTAGGCCGGCAGCTTGGGCTGGGGAGCTTGGCTTTGAACTTGGAAACTCCTGTCAGGGCTGGCAAAAGGGGGAAGACCTAATTTTGGCACATCCAGTTTTGGCCCTGGGCTTTTGCAGGGATGGCTGAGGTACAAATGGGGAAACGGAGGCAGAGGGGACTGGCTTTCCCATAGTAATGGGATGTAGGAAGTGGTGGCAGATGTGGGAAGGGCAGGGCTAGACAGGAGAAGTGACTGTTGGGCTGATGTGGGGAGCAGTTCTCTGTCTGACCCACCCTGGAGAAAACTCTGACATCTCAGAGGATGGGTCTCCAGAACCCTGAGGACGGATGTGTCTGGCTCAGGACCCAACTCCACAGGGCTTTTCAGGAAGTCTAATCAAGCCAGAGCATTTGGGCCCTCAGTATCAGTCCAAGGAGAATTTCCCTCTGCAAGAAATCAGAGCTCTTCACAATGGGCAGATATTGGTGGTGGTCAGGAGGTACAAGCAACCAGCCTCAGGAACCTGGCTCTTCAAGCACAGGGCCACAGGGAGCTGTCCACGGTTTGGGTGTCCTCCCCACCTGCTCTCCCTCTGACCTCTGCCAGGGCACAGTTGGCTGGAGGGAGGCTGTGGAGTTAAACTGCTCGGATTTTGAATTCAGCTTCTTTTCCCAAGGGCAAGGGATTAAATTTTGTGTTTCTCTTTCTCTATCTGTACATGGCAATGATAAGAATGACCACCTCATGGATCATCGTTAGGATTAAATGAGTTAAAGCATGAAAAAGTGATTATCACACACTTCATATAGTATAAGTACTCAGCATACTCCCACCCCAACCCTCTGCCCCCAGCAACTGGCCAAGAGACAGATTCACCAGGTTTTCTCTCATCTCTCTTGATGCTCCCAAAGCCCCCTTCCCCTGAGGAGCTCGCTGAAGGTTTGAACATCCTTGATCAGGACTTTGTTTAGTGAGCCAGTGCTTCTCCAAACCTTGTTACCCCAAACACCCCCATTCTTTACGCTGGTGGTGCTAGAAAATTACATGCATAGCATGTTGCTTTAAGAGCTAATTATTAGAGAAATGCAATTCAAAACTATAAGGAGGGGGTTTCCCTGCTGGTCCAGTGGTTAAGACTCCACGCTTCCACTGCAGGGGGCATGGGTTCAATCCCTGGTCGGGGAACTAAGATCCCGCATGTCATGTGGCGTGGCCAAAAAATTAAACAAACAAACAAAAACACTACAATGAGGTACCACCTCACACCAGTCAAAATGGCCATCATCAAAAAATCTACAAACAATAAATGCTGGAGAAGGTGTGGGGAAAAGGGAACCCTCCTACACTGCTAGTGAGAATGTAAATTGTTTCAGCCACTATGGAAAAGAGTATGGAGGTTCCTCAAAAAAACAAAAATAGAACTATCATATGATCCAACAATCCCACTCCTGGGCATATATCTGGACAAAACCACAATTCGAAAAGATACATGCACCTCAATGTTCACTGCAGCACTATTTACAATAGCCAAGACACGGAAGCAACCTAAATGTCCATTGACAGATGAATGGATAAAGAAGATGTGGTATATATACACAATGGAATATTACTCAGCCATAAGAAGGAATGAAATAATGCCATTTGCAGCAACATGGATGGACATAGAGATTATCATACTAAGTGAAGTAAGCCAGACAAAGACAAATATCATGTAATATCACTTATATGTGGAATCCAAAAAAAAATGATACAAATGAACTTATATACAAAACAGAAATAGACCCACAGACATAGAAAACAAACTTATGGTTCCCAAAGGGGAAAGCAGGGGAGGGATAAATTAGGAGTTTGCAATTAACATATACACACTACTATTTGTAAAATAGATAACAAACAAGGACCTACTGTATAGCACAGGGAACCATACTCAGTACTTTGTAATAACCTATAATGGAAAAGAATCTGAAAAAAAATAGATATATAGTACATCCCTTCTCCGAGCCTCAGTATTCTCATCTGTAGTACAGGAAGTGACAGCACCTAACCTCCTCTGTATGAGATAGGACCGACTTTTGATCAATGTTAGCAATGTTGACGTGTGTTGATAGAGGCAGGACCTAAGATTTCTCTCTTTCTGTGGATGAAACCTTTGTGAGCTGGCTCCAAATGAGACTGTGAGGCCGAAGGGGATGACTGATTCCCACGGGTCCCTCAAAGTGAGAGAGGAAACAGTTAAAGCAGCTAGTGGTTGAAGTGCCCCCATCTCTACCCTGAGCGTATGCTGGCAGCTGCAATAGCAGCTTTGCCCTCCTGGACCCAAGACCCTGACTTTGCTGCTCTCTGGTACCGAGGGAATCCCGGCCAGCCTGCCTCAGGTCTTCTCCCTGCCCTTCACTCCAGCCGGCCCTGGGGCCCCTCAGCTTGCCCCCTCTCCCTCCAAGCGGAGGCTGGTGCCTGCTCTTCCTTCTTTCTCAGCTGGGCTTGTTCCCCAGATGACCCTACAGCTGCATCTTTCCAAAATTAGCTGGATCCTGCATTTGACTCTGGTAATAAATTACCCAAATGGAGAAAATTGAGTAGTTAACTGGTTCATAGGAAGATAATTAAATTTGCTGAGTCCCTGTTACAGGCAAATAAAGAGGAGGATTGTTTCTCAATTGCCTTCATTAAAGGGAGTTGCTCTCATCCAGGGGCCCTGCCCTGGAGGCCATCATGGCCCTGTAGGGTTCCCTAGCGCTCCTGGTGCTTCATTCCCAAATAGAGAGTCAGGTGATACAGCGTAGCCAGTGCAGGCTTCCGACTCTAAAAGCCTGGGGTTGAAGCCCCAGCTCCACCACTTACCACCTTTGTGACATTGGGCATCTGATACAAGCTCTCTGAGCCTCACTTTCCTCATCTGAAAATGGGAATAATGTTGTGTGCCTCACAGGGGTATTAGAAGAATTGAATGACATAATGTAAAAAAAATACATGGTTCTTCACTCATTGATAAATTTTTCATTGATAAAGTTCATGAAGTCCACTGTTCATTGATGAAGCGTTCATTGGTTGGGAGCTAGTTTACCATAGTATCATCATTATTGTTGCCACCACAGCACCATGCCTCCCTATCATGGAAACAGAACAGATTCTCTCAGCCAGTGAAACATACATGCAACTAGGGAAACGTTAAGTCAACATTAAATCAAGCATTATATGCTGATTGATGCAGAGCTTACACAGGATGGGGAAGACGTGAGGGTCTCTTCCAGCCTATTCAGCTCGTCCCTGTCTTCCTGATATTGACTCTGCCTTTTGGTCCTAGGCTCTCTGGGTCAACCATGTGGCCACCCATCTCTCAGCAGCAAGTTCCCAGAAAGCGCCTCCTAAACACAGCATCTCATACCCACCTATGAGCCCCAGTCCCTTGACCTTTTAAAATTTCATTTACTCCTCTCAAGCCCAGCACCCTCTAGGGTTTATCACTCTGACACTTCTGGTAGGTATAGATCTACATGTAGAAGTCAAGGGAGTTCTCTGGTGGCCTAGTGGTTAGGATTCCAGGCTTTCACTGCCACAGCCCAGGTTCAATCCCTGGTCGGGGAACTGAGATCCCTCAAGCCCCTCGGCATGGGAAAAAAAAAAAGGAAGTCAAAAGCCAGACCTTTGACTGGCAGTTCTGGAGCCAGACTGCTTGAGTTTGAATTCAGTGTGGGCATCTGTTGTGCCCTTATAAAATGGGGTTGATAACAGTAGTACCCACGTCATAGAGTTATTATGACTAAATACATGTGTGGTGATTAGAGCAGTGCTTGGAATTTGTAAGTGCTCAAAAAGTGCTATCTATTATTACCATCTAGTTCTGACATTGGATTAGGGCAAGGAGAGGTCTATAGGTAGAATGGAGAAAGGCAGGGCCAGAGGGCTTCACCTGGGTGTGGACTCAGAGTGGAATATCTTAGAGACACTTGGACCATCTCCACTGGGAAGATTAACTTCTGGGTATAATTTCTCATATCCTCTTAGGTAAACTATGTTGTATTGTCTCGTTTCTGCTCGAACCCTTGACAGTTCATCCTCCGGACTCACTCTCAGCGGATAATTTTGCTTTTTGATTCACTGAGAATATACAAGTGATTGAAAAAGAACCTTGACAAGCACACATCCCCACCTGGACTCTGTCCATATATCCTGCTTTCCTTTCCGTCACTACAGATGAACTGCCTGTGTTCTTCCCCAAGGCCAACCTTTGCCTTATCACTAGATCCCATCCTTTCTTTCTTACTCAAGGACATCACTCCAGCAATTTACTCTCTTTCCTGCACCATCATTTTTTTTTTCTACTGGAACAGCCTATCAGCATAAAAATATGCTTTATTTCTTCATTATAAAAAACAAAGCAAGGGAGTTCCCTGGTGGTATAGTGGTTAGGATTCAGCGCTGTCACTGTTGTGGCCCAACTTCAATCCCTGGTCGGGGAACTGAGATCCCGCAAGCTGAGTGGTAAGTCCCAAAAAAACCCAAGCAAAACCCTCTTGATCTCACAACCTTTCCAGCTATTACCTCACTGCTTGGCTTCCCTGTACAGCAAAACTTGTTGAAAGTAGTTGTTAATAATTGCTGTGTCCAAATTTTTCTCCTCCTGTTCTCTCTTGAATCCACTCCACTTAGGTTTTCACAGCCACCACTCTACCAAGACTGGATTATTGTAATCACTAATGGCCTCCATATTGCTAAATCCAGTGGCCAATGGACAGTTATTATCTTGCCTGACCATGAGTTGGAGAGGGGTTATCTGGCCACCAAATCTCTCTTTCTTCCTATCTGGACCATATCTCCTAAACTTATCTGTAGTTACATATGGCCACATGACTGGGTTCTGGCCAATGGAATGTGGGTGGAAGGGAGTTATGCAACTTCCAAGCCTGACTCATAGAAACGTCTTGTACTGAATACTTGCTCCTCCAGATCCACTCCTCACCTTCCTCACGCTGTTATGTGCCTTGGCAGCCTAACCCCTGGGGACTTTTATCAATGAGCCTTCTGGTTTCTGGTTGGGTTGAGTCAATGGGAGGTACCTGCAGGAGACTGGAGGGAGGGAACAGAGTGGGGTCAGGGTATTTGTTCCCCTGGCTCTCTCCTGTGGGGCTGAGTTGGCTGTTTTCCTCTGATTCAAATCAAAGCTTCAGTCTGGCATCTCTCCCCATGTAGTTCTTTCTCTCCCCCATTTCCACTACCATTTACTTTCTCTTGTCTCTTCAGACCTGGGGTGGTAATAGCTCCCACTATCAACCATATCAGAGTTATAGGAATCCTGTAATAGTTTTTCTGCCCCTGCTCACAGTTTTTTTCTTTCTTTTTTACATTTTGGCCGTACTGCACAGCATGTGGGATCTTTGTCCCCTGACAAGGGATGGAACCCGCGTTCCGTGCATTGGGAGCGCAGAGTCTTAACCACTGGACCATCAGGGAAGTCCTACTCACACCTTTACAGGTAGTCTCTTTGTTAAACCTTTCTCAAATTACCCAACTTGAATGTGTCCTGTTTCTTGCCAGACTCTTACCAATACATTTCCTGTGCACCATCCTCAACTGCCACCCCCATTTACTGGCTGACATCGGCACCCTTAGTGACCTTGAAAACCACAAGCTGAGGGACTTCCTTGGTGGCACAGTGGTTAAGAATCTGCCTGCTAATGCAGGGGGCACAGGTTTGAATCCTGGTCTGGGAAGATCCCACATGCCGCGGAGCAACTAAGCCCGCGCGCCACTACTGAGCCTGTGCTCTAGAGCCTGCGAGCCACAACTACTGAGCCTATGTGACACAACTACTGAAGCCTGCATGCCTAGAGCCCATGCTCCACAACAAGAGAAGCCTCCACAATGAGCAGCCCACGCACCGCAATGACGAGTAGTCCCCACTCGCTGCAACTAGAGAAAGCCTGTGCGCAGCAGCAGAGACCCAATGCAGCCAAAAATAAATAAATAAATAAATAAAATTGAAAAAGAAAACGGCAAGCTGAAGATGACTCAGCCTCTGGCATCACAGGACCCTGATTATCATCATGGAGCAGAGAACCGCTTCTCCTTTCCTTTTGTCCTTCCCCTCTGCTGCTGAATATACTTTATACGAGTGAGAAATAAACATATTGCCTATGCCACTGAGACACGGGGATGTCTCTATCACGGTAGCTTAGTTCTGCTGGGACTAATACAACCTACCTGAAGTATTTGGCACAGTTGATGATTCTCTGTTCTTGGAAACACTTCCTGTGCTTACCTTCCATGATGGTGCATTCTTCTAGTTTTCCTTCTATTTCAGTAACTACTCTTTCTTAGTCTTCTCTGTTGCTTCTTCCTCATCTCTCCAACTAAGCTGGATTTCCCCAGACTCAGTCCTTGATCCTCTTCTTTATCTCCACTTACTTCCTGGTGACCTCATCCAGTCTCATGGCTCTAAACACCCCCAAATTTATATCTCCAACCCTGACTTCTCTCAAGAACTCTTGGCTTGCATATCCAACTACTTGCTTGATATCCTTCTTTAGATGTCTAATAGCATCTCAGACATAACATGTCCAAAATTAAATTTCAGACCTGTTCGAAACTTGCTCATCCTATAGCATCACCATGTCAGGAAACAGCAACTCCATGCTTCCAATTGCTTAGCCCCAAAACCTTGGTCTATCTCTTTTTCTCTTATCCTATGTTCAATTTGTCAGCAAATCCTATCAGCTCTATCTTCAAAATATATTCAGAATCTAACCGTTTTACCACCTGTGCTATCTTGGCCTCAGGAGGTACCAGGATTTGAGAAGGGAAACAGTCCTGCCACATCACTGTCAGCATCATCTATTACTGAATCCTAGCCTTGAACTGGTTTGATTGTGGATTCTTCCAAGAACTCTTTCCTAAACCCCATCAAATCTTCTTGGTTCTCTCCTCAGACACAGACCTATAGACCAGACTGTTTCCAGATAACTCATTCTCCCATCCCAGCAGACACAGGGCATCAAGACCTGGAACATTCAGCAGAGGAATGGGATAAGCACCATTAACAGCTTTTAGCACAATTTGAACTGGCTCTGGGGTGGGAGAATAAATAGTTCTGAGGAGATCTTCACCCCTAAAACCTCAAAGAATGGTCACTGGATCCTCATTGAGCTCTGTTTCCCTAGAGTAGAAACTGACCTTTTCCTTAGGATTCCAAAGATATTTATTTGGGTCATTCCCCAGGTAAATATAGGTAAGTATAAAAGATAGGTCATTCCTATCAACCAAAGGATGGATGTTGACACAGTCAGGCGCTCACCTGAGAAGTCTGGATCCCATAGAAGCCAGAGTGATGCTTTACTGACTCCCAATAATGTATTTTAAGCAGAAGAATGGCATGACTAGATTTGTAACCTAGAAAAGGTTACTCTGAAAAACAAAACAACAAAAACAAAATAAAGGGATTACCTTGGAGGCTGATGTGAAAAATGAATTGACGAGGGAGAGGAACGGATGGAGAGAGACCAGGAAGGTGTGGCAGCAATCCATATGTTGAGAGGAGATGAGTCAGGTGATCTGAGGAAAGGCGATGCAAATAAGGATGGGGGGAAATGGCTGAATTCAAGAAACAGTATTCTCTTTTCTTTAGGAGTGATCTTTCTAAAAAGCACCTCGAATAGCATGACTCTCTAAAGTTCTTCCATAGCTGCCCAGGGCCTCCAAGCTGGAGCTCAAAGTGCACAGCATGGCTCATCTCAGCTCTGTGTACACCGCAGGCTCTGCCACCCTGAGATGCTGTCAGTGCCCCGTAAGCATGAGGGGAGCTCAGGCACCCAAAGGTTTGCACAAAAAGTTCTTTCATGCCTCGTGTGCCTTATTCCCAAAATTTCTGTCCTGTGGCTTCTGTCCCAACCACTAAAATACTATCACCAAGTTCATCAATGACTTTCTTCTTGTTAAATCTAAAATACATTTTGAATTCTTATCTTATTTGATCTCAGTGAACTCAACATTTGGCTACTTCTGCTTCTTGAAATATATATATATTTCCCATTTTTATAGTATGTGCTCAGCCCTATTCTGGGTGCAAGGGATAGAGTGTTGCGAAAATCAGACATTATTCTCTGCCTCAAATAAGATGTGAAGTGGTCCAACCAAGGATAGAAGTGGAGGGGGCACTTCCCTTGTGGCACAGTGGATGAGACTCCATGCTCCCAATGCAAGGGGCCCCGGTTCGATTCCTGGTCAGGGAACTAGATCCCACATGCATGCTGCAACTAAGAGTTTGCATGCCACAACTAAGGAGCCTGCCTGCTGCAACTAAGACCCGGTGCAACCAAATAAATAAATAAATATTAAAAAAGAAAAGGAGTAGAGGAACACTAGCAATTGAAGGAGAGGAATAAAAAGCCAATCAACCTGGCCTGTTATTATTTATCATGGTTTTGGAAGTTCTAGAAAATGCCAAAAGAGAAAATGAAATAACTAACATAAGCATTGGAAATAAAAAGCTAAAAAAATCTTATTTTCCTTTTTAAAAATTTATTTATTTATCTATCTATTTATTTATTTATTTATGGTTGCATTGGGTCTTTGTTGCTGTGCACAGGCTTTTCTCTAGTTGCAGCAAGAAAGGGCTACTCTTCGTTGCAGTGTGTGGGCTTATCACTGCAGTGGCTTCTCTTGTTACAGAGCACGGGCTCTAGGTGCGCAGGTTTCAGTAGTTGTGGCTCGTGGGCTCTGGAGCGCAGGCTCAGTAGTTGTGGCACATGGGCTTAGTTGCTCTGTGGCATGTGGGATCTTCCTGGACCAGGGATCGAACCCATATCCCCTGCATTGGCAGGTGAATTCTTAACCACTGCACCACCAGGGAAGTCCCTAAAAATATCTTATTTTCTAATGTTATTATTTAATAACAAAATGCAAGAGGTTCCACTAAAAAAATATTTTATGAATAAGATAATTTGATAAGGTGGATTCTTACAAGATAAATATATAAAAAATCCATAGCATTTCTCTCATTTTACTAATAAATACCTAGAAATGGAAATGGGGAAATATTCTATTAATAATAACTTCAAAACATCAAGAATATTTAAGAATGCATTTAATTAAGAAAGGCATAGGAGGGAACCCCGTCTGTCCAGTGGTTAGGACTCATTGCTCTCACTGCCAAGGGGCCGGGTTCAATTCCTGGTTGGGGGACTAAGATGCCACAAGCCACTCGGCACGGCCAAAAATAATTACATTAAATTAAAAAGTCAAAAACTTAAGAAATAATTATAAAAAAGGAAAAACATAGGAAAAGCTGTATAAAAACTGTACAGTTTATTGGAAGACATAAATCAATAAAAAGTGGAGGGAAAGCTTAATACAAAAATGTTAATTTTCTCCAAAGTTATATGTCAATTTATTGGAATTCCAGTTAGATTATCGTAGAGTTTTGTTTGAATTGGATAAAGTGACCTCGTAGGAAAGAACAAATACCTGAAAACTATGAAGAGTCTTATATTATCAGATATTAATTAATAGAGAAAAGCAAATTGAGGTAACAAGATTTTACATCCACTAGACAGCTAAAGAATAAAAAGGAACTACTGCTGGTGAAGATGTGGAGAAACGGTGGTCTCATACATTGCTGATGGAAATGTAAATGATGCAGGGAATTCCCTGGCAGTCCAGTGGTTAGTACTCTACGCTTTCACTGCTGAGGGCCCCGTTTCAATCCCTGGCTGGGGAACTAAGATCCGACAAGCCACGGGGCAGAGCCAAAAAAAAAAAAAAAAAAAAACGAAATGTAAATGATGCAGGCTTTCTGGAAAGCAATCTAGTAACATCTATTAAAATTTAAAATACATACACCCTAAAAAAAAAAGTACATATACCTTTCATCCTTCATGCAGCTAGCCTACTTTTAGGATTCTATCCCTCAGAAACAACAGCAACAGTACACAGGAACGTATGTTTACTACTTCCTTGTGTTAATAGTGAGAGAAAAATTGGAAACAAAGCAAATGTCCAATAATGGGAGGATTGGGGAATCAGCTCTGGTACTTGTTTGAAGTCACCAGAAAATATGAATTACAGCTATACTAATTAACATGGATAGAATTTCACAAGGTTGCATCGACTGAAGAAAACAAGATGAAGAAAGTATTTTTTCCCTCCCTGAAAATAATAGGAAAAAAAACCTATACAGTAAGTCCCCTACATATGAACCTTCAAGTTGCGAACTTTCAAAGATGTGAACATGCGTTCACATGTCCAGCCACATAAGTTAGTTCACGTGTCTGGTGTACATTGTTATGTGCGTGCATCCTCTACAAGCGTTTGTCCTTTTGTGTACTTTACTGTACAGTACTGTATAGAGTACAGTAGTACAGTATCTTTATTTCAAGCCCAGGATATCCAGAAGCAAGTGTAAAAGCAGCAGTGATACAGCTGGTACTGCTAAAAGCGCAGAGAGACAAGAGGAAGAAGGAGGAACTGAAGAACCGAAGAGACTCACGACACAGGCAATGGCAAGGGGATTTTCTTTATCTGAGGAGGCACTGTTAATTTTTGAGGCACAGCATCCAAACGTAGAACAGTACACGAAGGTCGCAGCAGCCATTCAGAAGGCAATCCAGTGCTACCGTTGTCATCTATGACGAGAAAAAAAGAGCTACTACCCAGACATCGCTGGATTATTTTTTCAAGAGGGTAGATAGAATTGAATCCAGCAAGGAATGACGATCCTTCAGCTCTACCATCTCCCACCTCCTCTCCCTCCTCCAATCAGTAACTCTCCTTGCCTGTTCACTCGATGCCAACCTCTGTATGCCATCTGTTGTACTGTACTACTGTACTTTTCAAGGTACTGTACTGTAAGATTAAAAATGTTTCATTTTTGGGATTTAAAAAAAATGTATTATTTGTGTAAAAAGTATTATAAACCTATTACAGTACAGTTCTATATAGCCGATTGTGTTAGTTGGGTTTGTAAGCTAACTTTCTTGGACTTACGAACAAATCGGACTTATGAATGCACTCTTGGAACTGAACTCATTCGTATGTAGGGGACTTACTGTATAATACTTGTGTACGTGTCTTAAATAAGTCTGAATATATAATTATACAAGCATGAGGGGAATATGAAAGTTTATTATGATAGGATTAGATTCACCTGTGAACGAACAAAACCCGAAATAACAATGACTTAAATGAGATAGTCCCACGGGCTTCCCGGGCTTCCCTGGTGGCGCAGTGGTTGAGAGTCCGCCTGCCGATGCACGGCACACGGGTTCGTGCCCCGGTCCCGGAAGATCCCAAGTGCCGCGGAGCGGCTGGGCCCGTGAGCCATAGCTGCTGAGCCTGCGCGTCCGGAGCCTGTGCTCCGCAACGGGAGAGGCCACAACAGTGAGAGTCCGCGTACCGCCAAAAAAAAAAAAAAAAAAAAAAGATAGTCCCATTCTTCCCGTATGTTAAGGTCCAGATGTAGGCAATCTGGAGCTGATGTGCTTTTTCTCTTTCATAAAAACCTCTGGAACCCAGGCTCCTTCCAGCTTTCTGCTCTGCCGTAACTAGCATGTGAACTTCATCCTCAAAGTCCAGTCTACTCAGACTTCACGTCCCAAGCAGCAGGAAAGACAAAGGGGTTAGAGAAGGGGAAAGGATGCATGTAAGCAGTCTCTTGAGGAAGATTTCCGGATGCAGCATATATATACTAACAAACGTATATATATATACGTATACGTATATACGTATATATATACTAACAAACGTAAGGTAGATAGCCAGTGGGAAGCAGCCGCATGGCACAGGGAAACCGGCTCGGTTCTTTGTGGCTGTCTGGAGGGGTGGGATAGGGAGGGTGGGAGGGAGGGAGACAAAGAGGGAAGAGATATGGGAACATATATATATGTATAACTGACTCACTCTGTTATAAAGCAGAAACTAACACACCATTGTAAAGCAATTATACCCCAATAAAGATGTTAAAAACAAACAAACAAAAAAAAAAAAACAAAAAAAACAAAAAAACCCCACCACGCTCATTGGTCAAAACTTAGTCACATGAACACATCTAGCTGCAAGGGAGAATGGGAAATGTAGTCTTTATTCTGTGTGGCCATGAGCTCCTGCAGAATTTCTTGGCTTCATGTATACCTTCTTCCAGACAACTTTAGAATCAATCTTTCAAGCTCCAAATATAATCCCATAGCGATCTTCATCAAAACTGTATTAAATTCATGAAATAATTCAGTGAAAGCTAATATCTTTATACCATGAAATGTGGTATCTCCAACTTTTAAAGATTTTTTTAGAAATATTTTATCATTTTCCTCATGTAAGCCATATATTTTTGGTCATAATCATACGTACAGGTATTCTACAGTTATTGTTGCAATTATGAATGGAGTATTTTTTTAAATTATTTTATTTATTTATTTTTGGCTGCGTTGGGTCTTGGTTGCTGCACAGGCTTTCTCTAGCTGCGGTGAGCGGGGTCTAACTCTTTGTTGCGGTGCACGGGTTTCTCACTGCGGTGGCTTCTCTTGTTGCAGAGCACAGGCTCTAGGCATGTGGGCTTCAGTAGTTGTGGTGCACGGGCTCAGTAGTTGTCGCTTGTGGGCTCTAGAGCGCAGGCTCAGTAGTTGTGGTGCATGGGCTTAGTTGCTCCATGGCATGTGGGATCTTCCCGGACCAGAGCTCGAACCCGTCTCCCCTGCATCGGCAGGCAGATTCCCTGCGTCACCAGGGAAGCCCCATGAATGGAATTGTTTATCATTACATTTACTCACTGGTTATTGGTAGTATAGAAGAAAGTCATAGATTTGTCCATGTATTTCTTTCTTTTTTTTTTTTTTTGTATTTCTTATATTGAACCACATTATTGACTTCTCTTATTAGTTTCAGTAATATTTTCGGTTGGATTTCATGGATTTCCTAAAATGAAAAGAGTATAGTCTGGACGTAAAGATAATTTGCTATTTATGTTAATATCGATCTCTTTTATTTCTTTTTCGTAACTAATGACATTGTTCTGAGACTTCAGAAACATTTTGATTAGTAGCAATAATAGTTAGCACCTCATTTAATGGAAACAATGTTTGATGTTTTACCATTAAGTTTGCTGCTGTGGCTTCTGATTAAAAAAAAAAATGTGTATCCTTGGCCCTCCCGTTCTTTGCTTACTAAGATATCTACCGCCATTGTTGTCATTATCATCATTACCTGAAATAGATGTCACATCTTAATTAATGCATTTTTGGCATATATTGAGATGACCATAGGCTTTTTTCCTTTCACCATCTAATGTATTACAGAATGCTTGATTCAACACACATTATTTAATGTTGAACCAATCATTCTTCCTGGAATAAACACTATGTGATCCTGATGCACAATTCTTTTAATATACTGCTGGGTATAACTTACTAATATTTTATTTAAGACTTTCATGTCTATAAATGCCTATTTAGACTTTTGTATTATAAAACACACTGCATTTTTGTATTATAAATTACATCTTTTCCTATGCTAGTTTAAATATCTAGTTAAAATGACATAGAAATGGTATTTTAAAATAAGATTTCCTAGAACTCATTCATAAAACCATCTGGGTGCTGTTGCTTGTGGGCTTAGATTATTTACAACATTTTCCATTTTATCAAGGGCTTTTGGTTCTTTAGAATCAATTTTAGGAACTTATATTTTCAAGAAAGCCATTTCAGATAAATTTTTAGACAGAGTAACATAAATTTTAACATTTGGCATTGTGGGTTTTTTTGTGTGTTTAATCCCCTATTATTTTGCTCATGCGTGATCTAAATTTTTCTTCTTCTATTTTACCCCCTCCTTTTTAAAAAAGCCAGCTCTTAGGTTTGTTTATCAATTCTATTTTTTTTTTTGCTTTCTAATTTATTGATTTCCATTTCTATCTTTAGTAAGTCCTCTTTCTTAAAATATCTGTGTTCTACTCTCACATTTGTTGATGACTCTGCTGGGAGAATTCCAGTTCAAAAAATATGTTTTCTTCACAAAGACATAAAAATGCCATTATTCCATTATAATAACAATGAAATAAAACTGTTTACATTAGCTATGTGTGTAATACCCAGTGATGTCAAGTATGTGAGGGAAAGCTACTTTCAGACATCAATGATAGGAATGCATGTTGATACAGCCATTCTGGCAGGCAACTTGGCAATATGTATGAAAAGTTTAAGTGGGTATGCATTTCAACAAACTATTGTACTTCTAGCAATTTGTGCTTAGACAAATAACTAGTTCAGTAGGTAGATATATATATTTCTCTTTTTTTTGCGGTACGCAGGCCTCTCACTGTTGTGGCCTCTCCCGCCGCGGAGCACAGGCTCCGGACGCGCAGGCTCAGCGGCCATGGCTCACGAGCCCAGCCGCTCCGTGGCATGTGGGATCCTCCCGGACTGGGGCACGAACCCACGTCCCCTGCATCAGCAGGCGGACTCCCAACCAGTGCGCCACCAGGGAAGCCCGTAGATATATATTTAAAAGTATATTTTTCAGAATATCATTTCTAGCAGTGAAAATTAAGAGATTGAGTAAATGATGTTATAGCCACATAATAAAATACAATGCAGCCATTAAAAAGGATGTGATAGGTTTATGTTTTGAGTTGATATAAAAAAGCTGGTTAAAGATAACAATATATGATTCTAGTTATGTAATTACATTGCATGTAATCTGAAAGGCTATTGACTGAAGTGTGAGGGTGGATATTTCTGCCAACAGGCTATGCATCTTTCCTATTCACGATTTGTTCCATTCTTTCAATAAGTATGCCTTAATAGAAAAAAGTAATTTTGAATAAAGAATTCCCAGTTGTTCACATATTCTGGGGTATATATAATAAACATTTACTAGATGCTATCCTGGGCATGGGAGGTGATGAGAAAAAGAGAATTAATGAAGTTCTTCACTTGGATGGTGAAGAGAAGGTAATACTGGTTGCCTAGAGAGCACAGAGGATTAATGGAAGGATCTCCCCATCCAAGAAGTAGAGACTTCAAGAGACAGAGCAGGAGCCCCTGAAAATCCAAAAGGGAGGGCAGGCATCTTATCTTGCCCCAGTCTATCTAGATCTTTTAGGTTTCCTCCAACCCTGAAATACTGGCTCCTGTCTCCCTCTTTTGACTTAGCTTCCTACACATACTCAACATCTCTCACAAGTGCCCTGGGCTTCTGTCCTTCAAAACACCCACAATTCCCAAAATGTCTCACACATCCTTGTGTCCCCCTGTCTTTCCTGATGTGGTTCCTCTCTACTCGTTCCTATTACTTTCCCCTAGAACAACATCCCTTGGTTCTATAAGATCCTGCTTGTGGTAGATTAGATGATTATTCAGCAGATATTCATTGCTTCTCATTACACCTCCATGGGAAGAATGTATTTCCTTGCACCTTGATTGTCAGCTTTGCCATATGACCTACTTTGGCCAATGGGATATTAGTACACATGAGGTCCAGAATGCGTGGAATAGACCTGAACCAAATCCATGGCTTAGAGCCATGCTCATGTAAGCCCAGACAAGATCAAGGTCAATGCCCAGCAAACCTCCAGTCACCTGAGTAAGAAATTTACTAATATTATATGTATTGTTGCTTGACACTGAGATTATTTCAGTGTTTGTTATGCAGCAGTGGCTGACTGATACACAGTTAATAAGGTCTTTCGCCCTTGCTTGTTGTGTTTTGGACTTATCCTCTGGGTCCCCCCTCAAATCCTACCTCCCATATAGTACAACTTCAGAAAAGCTTTTAACATACTGTATTGTGATTATCTGATTAACATGCACTGTTAAGCTTCTAAGTGCATCTAAACGTTCTGGGAGATCTTTAGTCGAATTCCTCTTTGGAAACCTAAAAACATCCATTGACACTCACTGAATAGCTAAAATTTGTGATTAGTGAGCAAGTTACATCAAAATTTATGAATCTGTGAGCATGTGAGCACAGGTTGCAACAAGTTGAATATATAATGCTTGATATTTTCATGTACCCGTTGGATAACAGAGAGAGGCCAGCCATTGAACCTACCTCAGAAAAGGGAAAAGAATATGGATGGGGATCATGACCCATGAATTCTACCCTAGGGGAGGAAATAAAGGGGGCAAAACACTTCCCTTCTTTGAAGCAGTGTCTCAGTCTTTTTGGGCTGCCATAACAAATTACCATAGAGGAGGTGGTTTGCAAACAACATATATTTATTTCTCACAGTTCTGGAGGCTGGGAAGTCCAAGATCAAGGTACTTGGTAGATTTGGTGTTTGGTGAGGGTCTGTTTCCTGGTTCATAGATAACCTTCTTTTAATTGTGTCCTCACATGGAGGAAGGGGTGAGGGAACTCTCTGGGGTCTCCTTTATTACTTATTTATTTATGTTATCATTTTTAATTTTGGCCACACCACGTGGTTTGTGGGATCTTAGTTACCCAACCAGAAATTGAACCCAGGCCCTCAGCAGTTAAAGTGTGGAGTCCTAACCACTGGACCGCCAGAGAATTCCCTGGGGTCTCTTTTATAAGGGCACTAATCACATTGATAAAGGCTCCACCTTCATGACTTAATCACCTCCCAAATGCCCCACCTCCTCGAACCGTCATATTGGGGATTAGGTTTCAACACATGAATTTGGGGAGGGACACAAACATTCAGTCTATAGCAAGCAGTGATTAAAAATTATAGGACAGGGCTTCCCTGGTGGCACAGTGGTTGAGAGTCTGCCTGCCGATGCAGGGGACACGGGTTTGTGCCCTGGTCTGGGAGGATCCCACATGCCGTGGAGCGGCTAGGCCTATGAGCCATGGCCGCTGAGCCTGTGAGTTCGGAGCCTGTGCTCCACAACGGGAGAGGACACTACAGTGAGAGGCCCGCGTAAAGCAAAAAAAAAAAAAAATTATAGGACATCCAAAGCTGTTTTGATGTTTGAAAAAAGGAGAAGCCTTGACCAATAAAGTCTGAAGGCAGTGTGGGTGAGAGCTGAATGTTTATGACTGTCTGGGTAGGAAAATAATGGTTGGTCAAATGATCTTTGATCACGCTCTATCTCTCATTGTAAGAAAAGTCTCATTGTTAATTTAAAAAATACCAAATGCCAGAATTGAGCCTAGTCTGAAGGAAGGAGTCACCCATAATTCTGGCAAAACTCTCAATCACCAAAGTCTAGGGGACTTCCCTGGCGGTCCAGTGGTTAAGACTTTGAGCTTCCACTGCAGGAGGCATGGGTTTGATCCCTTCTCGGGGAACTAAGATCCCACATACCATGCTGTGTAGCCAAAAAAAATCACCAAAGTCTAGTCCAGGGTCATTACTAGCACATGGCACATGCTTGATATAAGTGTGTGTTGAACAAATCAACAAATGAATATTTAAGTGTGCAGAAAGGGGATTGGGCATGTCCTCTGCAAACCAACCAATCCACAGAGATATTCCAGAACATGAGTGTCTTCAAGGACCCTGGAGAAACATGTGTGACCCCATCTTAAATCTGAGGTTGGTATGAACTTAAAGAAGTCCAGTTACATTTGCAATATTCCTGAAAAAGCAATTTTCCAATTATATCACAAGCCTTAAAAATGCCTGTACCCTTTGACCTAAAATTACTCTTCCTAGGGAGCGGCTCTTGAAGGAATTAATCAGAGACATAGATAAAGATCTAAAATCACATTTGTTACACGGTTATGCCTAATAACAACAACAACAACAAAAATAAGGACTTGTTACCACAAACTGCTTTGTGACTTGTCAGTTACTGTGGGCACTGTCAAATTTGCTGTGTCATCTGTCTTCAGAGATTCAGGACAATTTAATTCAAAGGGGCCAGGACTGGGAGAAGGGATAGAGAGAGGTAAGGGGAGAAAGGTGGAGAGAGAAAGAGAGGAAAGGAGGAAAAAAAGAGTCAGGAATGGAGTCAGGGAGACAGAGTAAAAAAGAAACAGGAACAGGGATGGAGACAGAACAAAGACAGCAGTTCCTGGTGAGTTGCATGTGGTGAATAAATGTTTGTGGAATAAAGACTTAAAAGGGGAAAGCTTCAGAGATGGGAGTGGATTGAGAGGCGGGTCCCCAGCTCCCGACCACATTAGACCTCATTCACTCTGGAACACCGGCCGCTGAGACCCTGGCACACAGGGAGAGGAAGCTGGCAGCAGGGTGGAGAAGACGGAGGCAGGGAAGGGGCAGGGCTCTTGGCACTGGCTGCTGAGACCCTGGGTAAGCAGGGCAGAGGGAGGAGGGCTGCCTGACTCTGTCATGGGCTGGGCTTGCAGGGAAAGAGCTCAGGTCACGCAGCGTGGTGGTGCCATGTTGCAAGACCCTTGTGGTGGGTTTGGATGACACTGCCTCCCCCACCTTCCATGAACTCCTGCTTGCTGTGGGAGTCACCTTATTGATTTTCACTGGGAACTGCTGTTGCAATGCTGTAGCTGCCTTTGGATATTCTTGCAATGACTTAGCTTATCCTTCAGTTATTTCAAGTTTGTCCTTTTCATGCATAACTCAGATCTCAGAGGAGGAATCTTATCCCTTTCCCCTCTTGGTAGACTGATGCATATGTGTGTGTGTGTGTGTGTGTGTGTGTGTGTGTGCAGTGCACGTGTGGTGGATTATGTTTTCTCTGGCTCAGAATCCCTGCTTCCACTGAATGAGCTCAGTTTCAGGACCGTCTTTACTTCTCATCCTGCCTTTCTTGTGCGCACTGCAGCATTGCATCCCAAGCAACCTTACCCCAAACATCACGCCCACACAGTGTCTGTATGAGTAGCAGTCCTTACTGAAGGTTTGGTGCAACAGAGATATTTTATACTGCCCTGTGGCTCATCCCCTTCTCCACCTCAAACTCCCAGCTTTTGCCTCTTCTTACCCCTCCAGGTTTCCTTCAGAAGCCCAATTCTCTCCCTTTGATTTGAAACAACAATTTAAGTCTCCACCCTTTCCTCATCTCAGGGTCTACCTTTCACATCTGCAGCACGCTTACAGTGCTTTATAAACAAAGGGCTGCCCACTCTGTCCCACTTTGCAGTAGCCAAGAACCAGCAAGGACTCTGAAATATGAGGCTGTCTTAGATTGAGTTTCCAGAAGCAGAGACTTGAAGAAGAGGATTCATGTAAAACTTATTTATTTAAGAAGTGTTCCCAGAGGGCTTCCCTGGTGGTGCAGTGGTTAAGAATCTGCCTTCCAGGGCACGGGACACGGGTTCAGTCCCTGGTCCGGGAAGATCCCACACGCCGCGGAGCAACTAAGCCCGTGTGCCACAACTACTGAAGCCTGCACGCCTAGAGCCTGTGCTCCGCAATATGAGAAGCCACCGCAGTGAGAAGCCTGCACACTGCAATGAAGAGTAGCCCCTGCACGCAGCAACGAAGACCCAATGCAGCCAAAAATAAATATAAATAAAATAAAATAAAATAAAATATTTAAAAAAGAAGTGTTCCCAGAAAAAAAACTGGTTGGGGGGTGAGTGGGGAAGTGAGACCTGGGAGGAAAGGAGGCTAAGGAAACATACGAGAGCAAGCAGAGTCCCAAGGTGGGGCAGGCCTGGAGCAATCTCTCATGGGAACTCTGGAGACATTTTAAAATTAACCCCACAGGGACTTCCCTGGTGGTCCAGTGGTTAAGACTGCGCTCCCAATGCAGGGGGCCTGGGTTCAATCCCTAGGTCAGGGAACTAGATCCTGCATATACGCGACAACTCAAGATCCTGCACGTGGCAACTAAGATCCCGAGTGCCGGAACTAAGACCCGGTGCAGCCAAGTAAATAAATAAGTAAGTAAATAACAAAGGAGCAAGAAAGCTGGAGGGTTATACCCCCATGTTTTCAGTCATTTGTTAAGGGCTAATCTTGAAACCGGGCAAGACCCTGTGGGGCTTCTGGGCACAAAAGCCTTTCTGTGTCCCCTTCTCTCAGTTCCAAAGGGCAGGTTCAATCAGTTGCTAATCAGGGAAAGGAGGGGATGTGGAGATTAGGGAGGAGCAGTCAAGAAACAATACTGCAGCCTTGGGGTAGGGTTCTGCTTCCTCCTCAAGGGATACACATAATATCTTTGAGCTCTTCTGCAGAACCAAACCCCCCACCAAACGGAAGATGTTCCAGAGAGAAGGTCACAGTTCAATAACCTCGAGAACCACGGATCACGAGACCACCTGATGCCAGAAGATCTCTAGACTGAAGGAATGCAGGTCCTGCATGCACCTGGATCTTTATCAGCAACCCTTCCCCTTGACTAAAACTCCTCACAACCCTCCCCCCAACTCCAACCCCCGGGTTGGGACACAGTTTTGAGGGCATTAGCCCGCTGTGAGCCCCTTTGCCTGGCAAAGCAATAAAGCTATTCTTTTCTAGTTCACCCAAATCTCTGTCTCTGAGATTTAATTTGGTGTTGGGGTACAGAGGCCAGATTCGGCATCAGTCCTGGTGGGGGGTGGGTGGGACACACATTCCTAGATTCTCTACCAAGAGATCAGGTGCAGGCTGCTGGGAGCGACATCACAAGGAGACCTAGTGTGCATAAAAACAGTCCAGGAGTCCTGGGGGCTCTGGGCACAGCACCAATAGTATCTGCTTTGAGGTCTTTCCCTTCCCCTCCCTTACCCATCTCTGCGAGGGAAAGGTTGCCGTGTAGAGGGTAATTTCCTCACTGATGGGAGTCATGCCACCCCTTAGAAAGCAGAAGCAGCTGCCACTGAGGATATGGTGTGGGCATGTGTGGTATAATGAGAAATATACTTGGTTTCCATCCCTGGTCCCAGGAGCCGAACTCCTAAAATCCCTGTACTTTCCTAAGGGATAGGAGTAGCTTTTGTTATTC
The DNA here is from genome assembly GCF_000442215.2 of Lipotes vexillifer. Classification (NCBI taxonomy): domain Eukaryota; kingdom Metazoa; phylum Chordata; class Mammalia; order Artiodactyla; family Lipotidae; genus Lipotes; species Lipotes vexillifer. The sequence goes on from NW_006791814.1 coordinate 1,352,415, forward strand.
ACAACAAGTCCTTTCTATGACATCTGAGTTTATGCTAATGAGATGACCTGGGGGAGGGGGCCCTGCATAGCCTCAGGAAGGGGCTGGTCACTAGAAAGACTGAGTGATTCACAAGATTGGAACTTTCAGTCCCACCCCCTGATCTAAGGGAAGGGGTTGGGGGCTGCAGATCAAGTTCCATAAAAACTCTTGCACAGGGAGATTTGATGAGCTCCTGGGTTGGTGAACACACCCACTTGCTGGGAGGGCAGAGCACCCTAGACCCACAGACAGAAGTTCCTGAGCTCAGGACGCTTCCTGACTTCACCTCCGTGGACCTCTTCCGTGGGCTGCTCATCTGTATCCTTTGTGATATCCTTTTTAATAAACTGGTAAATGTAAGTAAATGTTTCCCTGAGCTTTGTGAGCTGTTCTAACCAATCTATAGCCGGTCGGTCAGAAGCAGAGGTGACAACCTGGACTTACACCTGAAACCGAAAAGGACCCTGTGGGGCTCCTGGGCACAAAAGCAGAATTTGACAAAAGACAATACCTATTCATGATAAAAACTCATAGCCAACTAAGAATAAAAGGGACCTTCCTTTACCTGATAAAGAATATCTACAAGTGAAAAACACTACAGCATACATTATGCTTATTGGTAAGTTATTGAACACATTCTCTGTGGAATCAGGGAAGGGACAAGGATACACTATCAACACTTCCAATTTATTGTTGCATTGGAGGCTTGCCAGTAAAAATAAAATAAAATAAAGATATGAAGATTGAAGAGAAAAAAAAAAAAGCCTTTCTGTGTGCCCTGAGTTTTGTTTGTAGGAAACAGGCTTCATTCAGCCTCCATGACTTTCCCTGAGCTCTAAACGACAGGTTCAAACAGTCCCTAATCAGGGAAGGGATGTGGAGACAAGGGAGGAGCAGTCAAAAAACATAGTGCAGCCTTGGGGCAGGGTCCTGGTTCCCCCTCAAGGGATACACATAACAATATTTTTGAGCTGTTTTGCAGAGACTAAAAGCCCCACCAGGTGAAAGAAGTTAACAGTATGCTGCCCACAAGCACATAGACTCCAGACCAGCTGGAACCAGAAGGTTGATGATGATGATGACTCCCAATTACCTCACCACCAACCAATTAGAAGAATGTCCGTGAGCTGATCATGCCCTCCTCTTTGAACCATTATGATAAAACTCCTCACTGCGCTCTCCAGGTCAGAGCACACAGTGTTGAGGGTAGGAGCCGGCCGTGGCCCCCTTTGCCTGACAAAGCAATAAAGCTATTCTTTCCTACTTCACTCAAAACTGTCTCCGAGATTGAACTCATCAGTACTGGTGTACAGAGGCCGACTTTTGGCATCACATCTGAATTTGGGGCAGTCTTGCAGGACTGAGCCCTTAACCTGTGGCCTCTGGTGCTAACTCTAGGTAGACAGTCAGAATTGAGTTCAACTGTCGGACACCCAGTCGTTATCTGCTAAGAGCTGGAAGACTTGCTTGGTGGTATTGAAAATACCCCAGAGCATACTTCCTCCTTCTCCCATTTTCCAGCCTCTCTCAGGCATGGGTTAGCATCTCAGGAGGGCTGCAGGGTGCTCACGGTCGGAAAGGAAGGGTGAGCACTCACACCAAGTCCTGGGATCAGCCCCTCAGAACCTGCACGTGGAACTACTCAGCTCCCCTCCTGGAGGGGGAAACAAAGTCCCCACCCCAGGTCATGGAGCCCTGGCTGCACAGGCGACTACTGCTCTGTTCCCTTTCAGAACCTGCCCCACCTGACTTTGGTTTGCTAGATGCCAAGGGCAAGTTAGCATTATGTTTGAGACACAGCTCTCCTGTCTGTGGCTATCCACCCCGTGCTGGAAGCAAGGTAGCCGGTGTTGTTGTTGCCCAAGTCCTGGCTTTTGGGGATGGCCCTCTGACAGAGGATGAGAAATCTGTTTTCCCCACTTCATGAAGTTACCCTCAGGGACTGGAGTCCTAGCCACATGGACCCCTTGAGTCTGAGGGGCTGCTGGTGACCTCTGCAACCCTGGGCTGTCCCTCAAGAGTGTGCAACGGTGCCTCCCCTGGGATTAACTCTCCTAATGGGAGGAATGGGGTGGGTGAGATGCAGCTGGATCTTGGCCATCAATGCTTTTTCCAGTAGACTTGCGCTTGCTCCAGACGAGCCTGACTCTCTTTCCTCATTTCAACAGCACCCTCCTCTGCTGTTCTCCGCACAAGTGTCACTGTTCTGAACACATGCGCAGAGAACTCCTCTCTGCTCACCACAGAACTGGATACCGTGTCAGGCATCTGGCCAGCCATGGCAAGGCTATGAGAACTGGAGGCTGCTGCAGACTTCCTGCAGTTTCCTCTGCTCCTCCTCTCGGGTACTTTCCACATTCCAACGCCTGTGCATTGTGGAGGCAGTGACACTGAAAACACGTGCATTTCTTTCCACCTTGTCCCCAAAGCCTCAGAATGAGAGTAGAGAAATTAACAGGGAAAAAGCATGTATCCACAAGGACCAAGAGGGTTGGAAAGGATGCAGGAACAGAGGACAGATGACAAGAAAAGCTGAAAAGTCAGTGGTAACTGATTTAGGAGAGCAGAGAAGGCTGAAATCTAACCCTGAGAAGGGAGGTCGCGCACAGTAAGAAGCAGCAGGTGGACTCCTTGCCACAGGACTCCCAACTGGAACAGCCCTGAAGATGGGGATGAGGGGTAGGACTGAAAATAGGAAGTGAGTCTTGGCTGTGCATCTGTTTGAGGCACAGGGAGACCCCCAGACCTCCACTCCCGCCCCACACAACCAGACGACTGCCCTCCCCTGCAGTGGAAGACGATGGGCAGGTCAAACTAAGAGGTTCTGGACTCGGAGACACGAGGCACAGTTGAGAACAGGGCTAAAAATGGGCATTCAGTGAAAGCCTACCTGGAGGTGGGTGGTGAACACCTCACTCACTTTCCCTGCCCAGCAGCCAGAATGATGGTAGATCAGCTTACATCCTCTGGGAGGAAGAATGGAAGATTCCTCTCTTGGAAATCAACTAGGCCAAGAGAAAAGACCTATTAGCATCTGGTGTTTCCCTGGTGAAATAGCCAAGTGCCCAACTGATCAGCCTACTGTGAAGCCCACGTGCAGACAAGCCCCACCCATGCACCCAGGACTCAAAATCGGCATTTTGGTGCCTTTACTCATGTCAGAGACAACAGCTAAGCATACCCTGACATGAGACGGGAGTTTCTAACATGAAAGATAGAGACATAAATACATTAGTCACCCAAACAACCACCCTAGGAGGAAACAGGGAATGCAGAAAGCAAAAGAAAATTGCAAGAAAATTCTAAACCTTGTTTGTTTTGGGACCCAGGGTAGGCTGCCTCAAAATATGTCTCCATGGCATATTGATTATTTTCAATTAAGGTTACTTGAGAAACAGCTGGTAAAAAAATGATTTATGTAGAAAACCCCACTCTAACTCCCTGAAAAGTGGGAAATAATTCTCCCATATGAAAGTACCCTTCCAAACCAGGAGGAAAGCAACCTTATCACCAGAATTAGGGAACTCAAGGCTAAGAAAGCTAAAAACAAACTTCATTACTTATTCTTTAGTCTGTTACCTTAAGCACAAGCCCTGCTGATTTATGAAATACTCACAAATAATTATGTATTTCTTTGTCTAAAAATGATATATAAACAGTCTACTTTGGTCACTTAGAGGGTCCTATTTCTATGAGACCTCTGTGATCACAAATTAATTTTTTTTTCTCCTGTTAATCTGTCTTGTGTCAATTTAACTATTAGAGCAGCCAAAAGAACTCAAGAGGGGAAAGGGGGAAATTTCCCCTTCCATGATATTTGTATCTACGAAAACTACAAACAGGGGTAACAGAAGAAAAGGAACTTAGAGAGAATAAGAGCTTTAAAAAATTCAAAACATCTTAGCAGAAATAAAAAAAAGCCAATAGATGATTTAGAGCATAATTTGAGAAATTCTGAGTAGAAAAAAACTACAAAGAAAGAGCAAACAGGACAGAAGAGCTAATAAAATTCAAGGCTTAGCCCAGAAGATTCAACAATTGACTGATGTAAGTTTCAGACAAGAGAGAAAATGAGGGAAGGAAATGACCGGACTAGTAGACATGATAGGGAAAAAAAAAAGGAAATAACTTAATTCTCCTTTGGAGAATAGTTAAATAAATTGTACTATCTCCATACAATGGAATGCTACACTGCAATGAAACAATACTAAACTATAGGTATGTGCATAGATGACTCTTAGGAACAATGTGGAAGGAGATGCAAGCCACAGAAGAGTGCTGTTTCTGTGTGTGATGCCATTTCTACGATGTTCAGAAGCAAGCAACAGTCAGCAAGGTACAGTTTAGCGACACATACATGAATAGTAAAACAATAAAGAAAAGCAAGTGAATTAGGAGAAAAGTCATGAGAGTGGTTATGTGGCTGGTGGAGTGTTAGGGCATGAGGGGTGGCCCTGGAAGGCAGGGCATGGGATCAGAAAAGAGCACGTAGGGGGACTTCCCTGGTGATCCAGTGGTTAAGAATCGCCTTCCAATGCAGGGGATGCGGGTTCGAGCCCTGGTTAGGGAACTAAGATCCCACATGATGCAGGTCAACTAAGCCCGTGCGCCACAACTCCTGAGCACGTGGGCCACAACCAGAGAGCCCACATGCCACAACTACAGAGCCCACACGCTCTGGAGCCCACTTGCCACAACTAGAGAGAAGCCTGTGCACCACGAGGAGCCCGTGCGCCACAGCAGAGGATCCCACGTGCCGCAACGAAGATCCTGCATGCCACAACTAAGACCCAACGCAGCCATAAATATTTAAAAAAAAAAAAAAAAAAGAGCACACAGAGAAGTTCCAGGTATTGATAATATCCTACTTCCTAAGTTGGGTGGTGGGTTCATGGGTGTTTATTTTACTATGATGCTTCATAACCAATATTATTCGTATTCTTATATATTGGGTTGGCTAAAAAGTTCATTCGGGTTTTCTGTAAGATGTTAACAGAAAACCTGAACGAACTTTTTTTTTTTGCAGTACGCAGGCCTCTCACTGTTGTGGCCTCTCTCGTTGCGGAGCACAAGCTCCGGACGCGCAGGCTCAGCGGCCATGGCTCACAGGCCCAGCCGCTCCGCAGCATGTGGGATCTTCCCGGACCGGGGCACGAATCCATGTCCCCTGCACCGGCAGGCGGACTCTCAACCACTGTGCCACCAGGGAAGCCCCCAAATGAACTTTCGGTCAACCCAGTATATGTCAAATGTTTCCCTTTCTCTCTCTTTCTCTGACTGTCTGTCTCTCTCACACACAAACACTATAAGAAAATTTCTCTGAATTAGGGATATGAGTTTCTAGATTAATAGAGCCTTAGAGTCCAAGGCAATGAGGGGGAAAAAACCCTACACCAAAGTACATCTTTACGAAATTTCAGAACATCAGACATATCATACAAGCAGTAAGAGAGGAAAGACAACTCATATTAAAAACCTGAGAATCAAAACAGTTGGTCCTCTCATCAGTAAGACTGAAATCAGAAGACAACAAACCTAGATTCTGAAGGAACAAGATTCCTATCTAGAATTCTAGGCCCATGAAAGTAGCAAATGAGAGAACAGAATTAAGATAAACTCAAACAAGTAAGGCCTTAAAAAATTTATTTTCTGTGTATCCCTTCTCAAAATGAGAGAATTGTGCTCCACCAAAAATGAGCCAGTAAATCAAGAAAGAGGAAATCATGGAAACCAGGACATGGGGATTCCAAGACAGAAAAGAGGCAAAAGGGATAAAAAGGATGCTAGTTGAGGGAAATTTCCCCAAAACAGCAGGAAGCAGGCAGCGCACAATCCAGTTTGGAGCAAGGGAACAAGAAAACTCCAGGAGAGATTTCTCTATGAAAAACATACAGTTGACTGTTGCCTAATATTTAAATGAATGGAGAGGAGATTTACACTTTTGTGCAACAGCTTCAGGAAGAATTACTGATTGGCACATAGAAAACTAAGCCAAAACCAACCAACCAACCAACCAACCAAGATTCCACTTATATACTCCAAGGAAAACCAAAAGTTGTATAGGAAAGGGTATATAAATATAATATACAATGTGGCTCATGAGTATATAATATTTACATAATCCTGAATATTGATGGAACCAAAAATCACAAAACAACTACATAGGAAGAATGAAGGCATTGAAAGTATGTTTGTGGGTAAGAGTGCGTGGAATTTAAGAGAATCAAATCTGTATCTTCTGTAGTTGTAAGTAAATGCTTAAGTTCTAAAATGAAAAGAATCAACCAAAATAGTAGGATAGGGAACACTCCCCAACTCAGTTTGTGAGGCTATCAAACCCTGAACCAAAACAAGAGTAGGACAGCCGAAGATAGGAATTTATAGCCAGGTTGACTCATAAACATAGATGTGAAATTTTGAATTAATATTTAGCAAGGTGAATACAGCAGAAGCAAACTGTTCTTACCTCATTAATGCAAAGTTTGTCCAACTTAAAAAAAAGTATTACTATAAATCATCACAACAATAGCTTAAAGGAGAAAATCTACGTGATTATCTTGATAGGCACAGAAAAGGCATTTGATTAAATTCAGCACTCATTTATGCTAAAAATAATCTTAGCCAACTAGGAGAAGAAAGAAATTTCTTTAACTTGATGAAAATTTTCTATCAATAATTTATACATATAAAATACTTAAATTGTGAAGTATTAGACACATTCCCTTTAAAATCAGGAAGGTGACTTATCAAATCAACACATTGTACATCTTAAACTTATACAATATTATATGTCAAATACATTTGAATTAAAAAATCAGGATATAATCTTAAAAAAAATCAGGAAGATAACAAGGGTGTCCTATAAAATCTTTCTATTCAACATTGCATTTGGACAGTCTGGCCAGTACAGTAAGACAAGAAAAAGAAATGACATAACGATCATAAAGGGAGAAAAAAACCCTATCTTGTTCTGAGGGAACAAGATTCCAGCCTAGAATTCTAGAGCCAAACTCAAAAATTAGAGAGAAGAATTAAGACAAGTTCAGACAAGTATCAAAAAGTGTATCTTCCATGCATCCTGTGTTAGTTTCTTATTGCTGCTATAACAAATTATCACAAATTTAGTGGTTTAAAACAACACAAATTTATTCTCTTACACTTCTGTAGGTCTGAAATTAGTCTTATGGGACTGAGGTGTCAGCTGGGCTTCCTTCTAGAGGCTCTTGGGAAGGATCTGTTTTCTTGTATTTTCTGGCTTCTAAAGATGGCTTGTGTTCCTTGGCTTGTGGCCTCTTCTGCCATCACCAAAGCACATCACTTCAACCCTTGCTTCCATCATCACATCATCTCTCCCTGCCTCTGTCATCACATAGCCTTCACTGTCTATGACAAATTCTGTCTGCCTCTTAAAAGGAACTTTGTGATAATCCAGAAAAATCTCCCCATCTCAAGACCCTTAATTTTGTCACATCTACAAAGTCCATTTTGTCATGTAAGATAACATAGTCACAGGTTTAGGAGACTGTGATGCAGGCATCTAGGATGTGGGTACTCAGTCTACTGCACATCATTCTCATGCAATCATTCACAGGTTACATGACTGTCTACATAGAAAAAGCCAAGATAATTTACAAACAGATTATTAGAAAAACTATGAGAGTTTAGCAAGGTGATTCAATTGTTTTCCTATAATTCAGACACAAAGATTTGGAAAATATAATTTAAAAAAAGATGTTATTTACAGCATTAAAAAATTGTAAAGTACTTTTCTATAAATCTAACAAAAGATGTTTAAAACCTTTATTAAGAATTATTTTTAAAAAGACAGAAAAATCTTAAAGATGATCTAAATAAAGAGAAAAACATATTGTGAACCTGGACAGAAACAGTATCATAAAGATTCCCCAAGGGAATATATAGATTTTATTGCAATTACAATAAAAATCCTGACATGTTTCTTTGGCAACTCAACAAGCCAATTCTAAAATGTAAATGGCAATGTACAAAAACAGGTAAGACACACATGAGAAAGAAGCAGAGGATGATGGACTCACTCTAGCACACAATAAGACTTATTTTATAATAAATAAGTAATTACCCTGAAGTATGGTAATTAAGACACTGTGACAATGGATCAGGGGTAGATATCTACACCACTGGAACAGAATACAGAGCCCAGAAACACAGCCATAGAGGGACATCTGACATCTTTAACAAAGTGGCTTTGCAGATCAGTAGAGAAGGGACAGATTTTTCCAAAAATGAAGATGAGTAATTGGTTATACATAGAGGAAAGAATAAAACTGAAACATTTTCTTGGACCAAATACAAAAATCCAAGTGGAATTTAAGAACCCAGGAAGAAGAGAAAACTTTTAGAAGAAAATAGGAGAGCATGTATTATGATCTTTGTTTAGAGCAAAGATTTAATAAATTACAAAAAGCACAACCCATAAAGAAAAAAGCTGATAGTCAACATCATTAAAATAAAAAAATGCCTGAGTATCAAACGACATCACTAAAAATACAAAAGGACAAACTGCAGACTGTGAAAAAATATTTGCAACATACATCATTGACCAAAGATTCAAATCCAGAATATATAAATAATTTATAAATCAAAAATTAAGAACACTCAATAAAAAAATGAATAAAAGGGCTTCCCTGGTGGCGCAGTGGTTGAGACTCCGCCTGCTGATGCAGGGGACACGGGTTCGTGCCCCGGTCCGGGAAGATCCCACATGCCGCGGAGCGGCTGGGCCCGTGAGCCATGGCCACTGAGCCTGCACGTCCGGAGCCTGTGCTCCGCAACTGGAGAGGCCACAACAGTGAGAGGCCCGCGTACCGCAAAAAAAAAAAAAAAAAAAAAGAATAAAAGATAAAGAGGTAAATCATAGAAAAAGAAGCCAGAATGGCTAATAAATGTATGAAAAGATGCTCAACCTCATTATTAACTATGGAAACGCAAACTAAACCATACGAAGTACTATTTCATATCCAGCAGGTTGGGATAATTAAAAAGTCTGACAATTTTAAATGTTTGTGATCAACGAAGAATTGGGAACTCTTCCACGCTGCTGAAGTAAACGTAGATTGGTACAAGCACTTTGGAGACCAAGTAGGCAATATCTAAAAGTGAAAATGCATACATCGTTCAACCCAGCAATTTCACTCATGGGTATATGAATCACATAGGATAACATGAGTTTATACCCTAGGTTCTTGCACTTGTGCATGAGGAGGCATTTACAAAAATGTTCATTGCAACATTGTTTGTACTAATAAAAAATGGGAAACAATTCAAATGTCTGTCAACAGGACAATGGGTAAATAAATTGTGGTATATTCATATACTGACAATAAAAGTCAGTCTTATAAAAATAATGGAAGTTTGAGCCAGAGAGTGATATGCTTTTGAAAGATCTCCATTTTTAGATGCTTTATCTTAGTGCTATATAAAATATAGTCCTTGGACAAGGGGGGTTGATTATCTGGTCTTCCATGAATTAAATATAGAATTGAGACTGTTTCAAAACTTTTATAGCAAATTTTTTCTTTCTTTCTTTCTTTTTTTTTTTTGCTGCACCACATGGCTTGTGGGATGTGGGATCTTAGATCCCCGACCAGGGATTGAGCCCAGGCCCTCGGCCGTGACAGCGTGGAGTCCTAACCACTGGACCGCCAGGGAATTCCCTTATAGCAACTTTAGAGTGATCTTATGTATGTTGACTCTAATCATTAAAAAATGGGGCCACTATTTTGTATTTTATAATTCATTATAATTTCATTTTTTCTAGAAATAAAGTCTTATTTACAAAAGTATTGGTGTGCAAAGAATTGAAAACAACCAACCAAACTGGTCCTGAACAAGCTGAGATGAATCGCTCTACCTTAAGGAAAATGTATACCTATGTGATTTATTTTTCTACAACGTGTAGGTTTTCTTGTTTATTGAAGATCTTGTGCTCTACTCCTAAAATATTAATGTCCAGCCTGGGATTCCAAAATTGTTTTGTTTGGTTCTGGATATTTGCTTTGCATATAAAGATGTGGTTATTCTCTGCAGGCATTTCCCCCACAGACACATGTAAATGTAGCTGTAATTTCCTGTTGGTAAACGGCAAGTATTTATTTACTTATTTTTTAAAAATTTTATTTATTTATTATTTTGGCTGCGCTGGGTCTCAGTTGCGGCATGCAGGATCTTTAGTTGCAGCACGCGGACTTCTTAGTTGCGGCATGTGGACTCTTAGTTGAGGCATGCAAATAAGGGATCTAGTTCTTCCACCAGGGATCGAACCCGGGCCCCCTGTAGTGGGAGTGCGGAGCCTTACCCACTGGACCACCAGGGAAGTCCCCAACAGCAAGTATTTAAATTTAGAATCAGGTGGCAAGGTTGATATACAGATGTGTAATAAATTGGATTGTTTTCAAAGCAATACCCTTTCCAGTTAACTGTTAACAGACAAGTTTGCTGCTTTTCTTTATCAAATACAATGTGGTATGTGAAAACACTGGATAGGGTTTAAGGTACTTCATGGATTTTTTACACAACAAATGGACCCTATGCTATAGAGGAACAGAAAGATATAAATTAATAACACATAATAATTGTAAGAGAACAAAATCAAACTAAATCTCCTCTCCAGTGCTTGACAGCACACTTCCTGAGAAGTTTCAGGCCGTGTGTGGTCTCCCCCTGGGGCTCCAAAGCCTGCTTAATGGCCTTTGTGACAGCAGGAGCCCAGTCTACTTGGGATTCTGCTTCTAAGATGCAACACAGTAGGGGCCTCTGATATGTTCAGACATATCTGTTTTGGATCTCCTTTTCCCCTCATGAAAAACCTCCTTTTTCAAAATTATATTTTTGAAGCCAGGTTACTTACTGATTTCTAGGATCCTCTTACACCTGCCACTTCTCAAAGGAATTTTTGGGTATAATCTTTTCATCTTTCTGGAAGGCTGGCCATCAGAAACACGCAATCCCTTTCCATCATAATGCTTTTTAAAGGACTTCATCTTGCTCTCTGAGTTTATTACTATACCAATTTAGCATCTTTGCACATGCTTTCTTTTTGCTATTTCTCATTTCATTCTTCATGTTACTTAACATTCGTTTGAGTCTCTACAGGATCTTCTATCGATACTTTCTCACCAACGTGCCATTCTAGAATATTCTCATCACTAATATTTTTGCTTTGCTCTACATTTCATTCTCAGGCTCTAATAGGACAAACATGAGGTGGAATGCGACAAAAATAGCCCTTGCAAAGCCTTGTACTCCCACCAGAGGTCTCAGCAGCAAACTCTCCGCCTCTATTTCTTTGGCCTCCCAGTGCTGTCCCAATCCCACGGAGCTTAGAGTTTAGCTGACATCGGAGATCTTGATCCCAGTGGCACCAATCTGTTAAGCTGGTGTTGTATCTTTCCCCCTCCAGAAGCACCTAGCAAACCCAAAGCAGGCGATTGTATTAATCGACGGTCTGGGGTTGTTACAGAAGCACATGAGGCAGGACAGGATTCTGAGGATTTAGGCTGGGTAGGGAAGGAAATGAAAGAAACTAGAGGCGGCCGATAACGAGAAATAGACGGGTCCCAAGACTTAAATTTCTGAGGCGACAAGGTCATAGGTGAAGACACAGTGGCTGAATGAGAACAGAGAGTAGAAAAGGTCCCCATAGATGAGGCGAACCCAACAGGTGATGAATGGTTTTATCCAACAAAGCTTTGAAGCAACTCCAGTGCCTCAGTTTGGCTGCTGCACAGGCCAAGGCAGGAGATGAGCACTGCAAGGTCCTCCAGCGCCAAGTTCAAATATATGCACATATGCGGTCAGCGTTGTGATTGGCCAGCGGGGACGGCTCAGGGGCTGAGGAGGCCAGTCCAGGCGGCGGCAGTAGCTTTGCCCACAGCTCTGGACGCCCCCTCCCGCAGCCAAGCCAAGGCCCCAAAGCAGCTGACCGCGCGAGTCACGTGACAAGCCCCGAGCCCAGCTCTTAATTGGCTGGCAAACCTCGCTGCTTCCCTCCGTTTCCCAGAAATATTTTTGGAAACTACCTTTCCTAGAGTGTCTTGCTGCGCTTATTTCTTCCCGGTTGATTAGATGGGGGCTGTTCCCGGTCCGTGGGGACCTTGGCGAGCGCCAGAAAGGCGACACCTCTGGGATTAAAACATCCCGCACTGTGGAGGCGGGGAAAGCGAGCCGCTGCCCTGCACCTCTCTTCGCGCAGAGGCCTCTGGGAAGTGTAGTAACTTGAAGGTCTCCGGGTCCTGCCGGGGCTGGCGTCTCTCCTGGGCCCTGGGGGTCGCGGGTGAGGAGGGAACTAGTGGGTACACTGTAGTCCTGAGAATTCTCCAAGCTTAGATTTCTATTAAGCAAATTTTTGTGAGATCTTCTGAGAAATGAGGGGGCTCTACTTCAAAAGAAACAGATGATAACGGCCCTAAGTTAGCCCCAGCTCTTGCTGCTCACCGGACTCTTTACAAGGGTGCAAAGAATCATGGCCCTGCGCATGTAGGGGGATCTATTTTATGTTGGGACTTGCATCTGTCAGTGACCTTCGCCCTCAGGGAGCTCCGCTGTTCTTCCCGCTTTTCTCAGTGGTAGCTGGTTCTTGTTTGGGCCACCAGGACTCTCGCCTAGGCTTACTGTTTCTGCACTTGAGGATATTCATTCTGCCCAGCTGCAGGGGTATTTGCATTTTACGGAGGGGAAATCTGAGGGTGTGGTGGATAAAGGTTGTTGACCTGCCAAGACTATACAGCTAGTAGTGTAGTCAGAACTCAGTACAATTGGAACTACAATAAATCTACTACATACGAACCTTCAAGTTGCGAACTTTCAAAGATGTGAACCTGCATTCGCATGTCCAATCACATAAGTTAGTCACGTGTCTGGCGTACGTTGTCACATGCGTGCATCCTCTACAAGTGGTTATGCTTTTGTGTACTTCACTGTACAGTACTGTATAGAGTACAGTAGTACAATATCTTTATTTAAAGCCCAGGATGTCCGGAAGGAAGCGTAAAAGCGGCGGTGATGTAGCTGGTACTGTACTGTACTTTTCAAGATACTGTACTGTAAGATTAAAAATGTTTTCTTTATTTCTCTTTGTTTTTTATGTATTATTTGTGTGAAAAGTATTATAAACCTATTACAGTACAGTACTATATAGCCGATTGTGTTAGATGGGTTACCGAGGCTAACTGTGTTGGACTTACAAATTGGACTTACGAACGCCTTCTCAGAATGGAACTCGTTCGTATGTATGGGACTTACTGTTATTCTAATTCTTGTCTCAGACCTGAGAGGATAGGAACCTAGGTCTTTCTGACCTCAAAAATTGAGGCCCCTAATACTCCCTCTACTCCCCAGCACCTATTTTGGCATCTTTTATGGGCATAGAAGTCTGAAAAGTTTAAAGAGCTGACCTCCAAGTGCCCTCTGTCTCAGATGGGTCATTTGTACCTCTGAGGATATCAGATCTGGAACAGCCATGGAGCTCTGCCCCTTCCAGAAACCAGTGACTCATATCACTCTCTTGCTTATGTCAGTATCTGAAGGGCCTGGAAGAACTGGTAAGATGCAGAAAATCCAGGAAAGGGTGCTCTTGGCCAGTGCTGTCCAGTAGAACTCTCTGAGATGATGAAACTCTTCTATATATACACTGTCTGATATGGTAATGTCTCAAGTTCTGCTTAGATAGTAGCTTCCGTCCTCCCAGTGGTCCCTGACTCTAGGCTGTTTCCAAGACAGCTCAGCCTCAGACTACGGACCCCTGGGCTAAGTCTTCAGGGGCCCTCGAGATCCAAGCTATCCCTTAGCTGCAGCTTAAGCCGTGTCCAGGAACACACATCAGGGTACAGACAAATGGAATGTGTATGGCTCCTGGATATGGCCAGTGCCTTGTTGATTTTGCCACCTCAGCATCCTGCCTGGAGCCTGGCGCAGAGAAGATGCTAGGTTAACACTGTGGCTGAATGAACTTATCTTCTCTTCCCCAGGCTGGAGCTCTCTCAGCTACTGCGACTGGCTTCTAGAATCCCTCCCCATCATTGTGGACTAGTGGCATGAGCCATCTAGTGAAGGTTGGTGAAACCAGTGTTTCATAACCACCTTCATCCTGACCCTTTGTGGGTGTGCCGCGGGGCAGCTGCAAAACAAGTGAGTAATAATTCCTTGGAAACCTGCTGGATCCAGCAATTTTTGGTGACAGTCCAATTTTTTATTTTAAAATCCTGTGTGCAAAATGAAAGCCCAAATGAACACCTGTTACATATGATTAAAAGCAGTGTGGTACTGGGAAAAGAGGACTGGTCTCAGGGTCATCCTGGACCTGTGAGTAACAGGCTGTATGACCTTGGACAAGGTGTTCAGTGCCTCTGGGTCCCAGTTTTCTCCTGAGTAAAACGAAATTAGACTCTAAGCTTCTTCCTGTGGTTAATGTGAATGCTTAAAAAATGGCTGGTCACATCTGCAGTCAACCCACATTAAGTATCTTTCAAGTGATCTTCTGCCTGAATCAGGTCTATTTTCATTGTTCAGTTTTTCTAACACCTTTCACTTAACACTTCCACTGCCAGTACCTTCCTCATTTGCTGGATCTTTGCTATTTTTTGGCTTCTTTAGATTCCAATAAATCATGTCAGATTCTAGCCATTGAATCACCTGCTCCTTTGCCCTGCCTGTAGTCTCTTTAATCCCCAGCACAGTCTCAATTCCCTGACAAAGCACAGAGAGCGGTTCTGGTCTCCCTCCTGTTCCACACTCCCACACCACCACTTCCCTGAAAAAACAAATCTGAAAAATCAGGGAGGTTTCTATTCTGGCAGTTATCACTGTCACCACTAGATGGCACACGTGTGCAAGTCATCAGCGTTTGGACACAAACTTTATCAGTGTATTTATACTCCAATCCACAAAAGCTTTGAGAGGAATTATAAAAGTACAAAACATACAAAAGGATAAAATGAAAAGTTGAAGGGTTTGGAAGGAACTCCTTGGTGGTCCAGTGGTTAGGACTCAGCTCTTTCACTGCCAGGGCCATGTTCAATCCCTGGTCAGAGAACTAAGATCCTGCAAGCCACGTGGCATGGCAAAAAAAAAAGAGAAGGGATTGGAGGGGATATAGAACAAGTAGAAGAGATAATTCCAGGGTGACATTAGCTCAAGGAGATAGACACCAGCAGAGGCTTACATGGTTGGCTCCGAGCTTCCCAATAGCCAAAGTAGAGAGGGAGACGTGAGTGGTAACAAAATTCCACATTTTACATGAGAAAAACAAAGTAGTTATTCAGGAGAAGCACAACTTTTCCTGACCCTGAGACCAGAGAGGTATTTTTCCTGTGGGTCCTCAGAGGGAGGACACTAACAGTGAAACAGACACCGATGACTAATTGGAGCTGCTTCTATGATGTCCTTCTATGCAGGCCTATGGTGTGGTGCTAAAGTAGGATTGAGGAAAGGCAGTTCTCTGGGGTTCAAATACTGGGTTTCCAGGACAGAGTGAATTTACTGCTGTGTGCCTTTGTGTTTTCACACAGTGGAATTTGCACGCACACCCTCTCACCCACTGGTGTTTGGGTGGAGTTTGGGGACAGGAAGCTCTCCTTGAAGGCTGTGGTAACTAGTCTCCAAGAGGGCCTCCAGTGACCCCTGCTCCTGGTTTCCAGACCCTGTGGAGTCCCTGCCAACATTGTACCAGAGGGGTGGTCTATGTGACCAACAGAGTACAGGAAAAGTGATGGTTTGTCACTTCTGAGATTAGGTTATAAAAGACATTGCAGCTTCTTTCTTGGTCTCTCTGTGTCTGTCTTTCTATCAGATCATTTGCTCTGGGGAAAGCTAGCTGCCGTGTCAGGAGGAGCCCTATGTAAAGACCCATGTAGCAAAGAACTGAGGTCCCCTGGCAACAGTCAGCATCAGCTTGTTAGCCTTGTGTGTGAGCCACCTTGGAAACAGATTATCCAGCCCCAGTCAAACCTTCAGATGATGGTAGCCCCAACTGACACTTTGACCAAAACCTTATGGAAAACCCAGAGCTGGACCACTGAGCTAAGTCAGTCCTTAGCTCTCTGAGATAATGAATGTTTATTATTTTAAGCTGCTAATTTGGGGGTTAATTTGTTACACAGCAATATATAACTAATACAAAGTTATTTAACAGAAATCCAAGGTGGCATCATGGATCATTTTACATGGGTGTGTCAACTTGGTTTCAAAGACAAAGAAAATATTTTAGAAGAAATGTATAGGCTTTGGGGACTTCCCTCGTGGTCCAGTGGTTAAGACTCCATGTTCCCAATGCAGGGGACCTGGGTTAGATCCCTGGTCAGGGAACTAGATCCTGCATGCCACAACTAAGAGCCTGCATACTGCAACTAAAAGATCCCCCATGCCACAACAAAGAGTCCTGCATGCTGCAACTAAGACCTGGAGCAGCTAAATAAATAAATAAATATTTTAAAAAATGTATAGGCTTTAATCTGTTAGACATGGTCACCAATTCAGGCAGTGTTTATGGAAAGACAGAGGTAGAGGGACCCACATAAAATGTCTGCAAAGGAGATTTCTCTGCAGAAGGATGGTAAGGACATGGATCTCAACTGTCTTGTTCACTGTGGCACCCTCAGGGCCTAGCACAGAGCCTGGCACATAGTAGGCTTTCTACAAATCTTTCTTCAACATGTGAATGAATGACAAGCTATAACCTTGAGTGAGCCATTCAGTTACCTGGGCGACCATCATTCACTGAGCTTCTACCATGTGCTGAGTACATGATGTCGATTAAGTTCCCAGGAATTTTTTTTTTTTTTGCGGTACGCGGGCCTCTCACTGTTTTGGCCTCTCCCGTTGTGGAGCACAGGCTCCGGACGCGCAGGCTCAGCGGCCATGGCTCACGGGCTCAGGCGCTCCGCGGCACGTGGGATCTTCCCGGAGCAGGGCACGAACCCGCGTCCCCTGCATCGGCAGGCGGACTCTCAACCACTGCGCCACCAGGGAAGCCCCTCCCAGGAACTTTTGTGTCCTATACAGATTACATCCACATTTCCCCCCATTGCGCCTTCCCTCACTGTCTTATCTCCTTGAATTCTTCATTATTTTTGTAGAGACTTGCATGTGCTTTAACTTTTATGCTGAAAACTTTCTTATGGGAATAGTGTTCTTAGGTCATTACAACAAGTAATTTCTGGTCACCATTTTTCCATATGAGGACCAGAGTTGTTCAGGACATTGGGTTTATTTTGTGCAGTTTTGTCTTGGGGCCTGCCCTATTTCTTTCTTCTTCTTTTTTCCCCGTTCTTTTTTGTTTGAAAAATGACTTGAAATGGCTGATGCTAAGTAATAACAGTTCAGTCTCCCCAAGATGACAACTATTTAGGGTCTATTTTGCGCCTTGCCTACTGACTTTGGTATTGATTTTAACCAGATTTTACTGTAATAGAAATATTGTGGGGGTGGAAGAGAATCAAACAGCGTGATTTGCTTCAGACTCTTGTCCCACCAATCTATAAACACTCCTTTCTCCACGGCTGGCTCTGTACTTCCCGCTTCTCCCCTCTCTCCTCCCCCTCCCCCTTGTCTCCCTCCTCCTCCACTACCACCAGCATTATCACACAGCCGTTATTTATTGAGTGCCTGCTACATGCTCATCCCTGAGTTATGCAGCTTCTATATGCATTATTTACATATATCTATGCTAGAGACTGCAAATTGCCTTGCCAATTCTGTCAGTCCAGGTCCTTCAAGAAGCAGACACCAAGCTGGGATTAACCATGCAAGGATTTCACTAGGGGGAAATGCCTGTGTGAAAGGAAATAGGGTGGGATCTAGAGTAGGCCAGGAAGGCCATCAGACCCCAAGTGAAGGAGAGAGGGAGAGAAGGTGGGAGCAAGTGTCCCAGACTGTCCTGCAGTTTAAGGAAGATTCAGTCTAACGAACGTTTGGCAAAGCTCTCAGGGAGTCCTTGAGCCAAAGTTAGCCAATAAAGGGATCCCTTGTCTCTCAGGACTGGGTCTGACTTTGTATGCCATCAGACTCAGCCATGGGTGGGGTGCAGCTCCTGGGAGCCATGGCCAATAGATTTCAAAGCATAGCAGCAGGTGTCCTCAGCTCCCAGCAGTAGGAAGTTTGTGGAAGAATATCTTTGTGGCTGCCTTTTTTTTTTTTTTTTGGCTGCACCATACTGCTTGTGAATCTTAGTTTCCCAACCAGGGATCGAACTCAGGCCCACAGCAGTGAAAACACCTAGTCCCAACCACTGAACTGCCAGGGAATTCCCTTGTGGCTGCCAATTTTTATTAGACTTCTTCTTCTTTTTTTTTTAATGTAACAGAAGCCTGATTTATTTAGGGGTGGCAAAAACCTGATTCTGAACTAAAAGATTTTAGTTCTCAGGCTTCCACGCAACTAGGCGTGGCTCTGTGACTATATTGCATGACTCCTGGTCATGCAACATAAACAGGAGTGTTATGAAGACCTGCCAGAAATACTCCCTAAGGGGATCTTGAGTAGAAGGTGCATCCCTTCTTCCCTTCCCTCTTGCTGGGACTATGGAAAAAATGGCTGCAGCCTCAGCAGCCATTTTGTGCCAAGAGGCAATATGCTACTAATGAATGAGGATTGAATGAAATCCTCATTGAAATCCTGTTCAATGACAGGGCAGATGGAAAGACAGACAACAAGAGTCTGTGTCCCTAATGATTAGAGACCTCATATCAGTTCTGGATTGCCTAGCTCCAACTTTTACCTGAGAGAAAAATAAACCCTTTTGTTTAAGCCATTATTACTTTATGTTATACACAGGTAAATCTAATCCTAATTGGTACAGTATCTCATTGTCACCCCAGCTCTACCAGGTGGGCATACTTATGCCCACTTTATAGACAAGGAAAATGAATCTTGGAATAGTTAAGTGTTAGAACCTAAATTAGAGTCTGGGGTAGTGCTTACAATACTTTCAGCTACAAATAACAGAACAATATTTCTCAGTCTTCTCTGAAGATACAAATTACCTGGGGAACTTGCTAAATACACAGATGGCCAGTCCTCTCCCCTGGAAATCCTCATTCAATAGGCCCAAGTTAAAGCCTGAGAAATTATTTTATCTTAAACAAGCAGTCCAGGCTGTCTTTAACCTCAGGGAAGAGTGTAAATCCCAATGTGGATGACAACCAATGACAGGCAGCTCGAACAGTAAGGAGGTAAAATTCTTCACATAAGAAGACTTCTGTGAGCATGAGAATCATGTGAGGAGCCGGATAGAAGCTCTGATTCTGGGCTCCACTTTCATAGATTGGGAGTCAGTAGATCTTTTGTGGAACCTGGGGATTTGCATGTTTCAGATGCTCCCCAGGTGATGCTGATGCCTGTGATTCATAGAGTACAGATTGAGGGACCCCACCTTCATGTTTAGGAGCACTGTTGGGAGAGAACGAACCTGGGTTTGAATCCTGATGCTGCCGTTTATTGGCTGGATGACCCGTAGCAGGCTAATGAAGCTCTCTGCATCTCAGGTTTCATCATTTTCAAATTGGAGGAAATAATAAGGCCTACCTCACAGAGTTGTTGTGAGGATTAAATGAGGTAATTTACATAAAGTTCTTAGCTCTGCATAAATAAGCTCTCGATAAATGGTGACTATTGTTATTATCATACCCCATGCATAGTTCTTGCAAACAGGCTGGGCACTGAGTTCTGTTACTATGGATAATTTATACCAATCCCCAGGGAACCATAATTCCGCTGAGGCTGGTACAGGAAGCTGGGGCTCCTGCTTTCTCTCTCCAGCTACTTACGGCCTTGAGCATGAGTAAAATGCCCGCGTAGATGCAGAAGTGGAGCGAAGGTCTTCTGGGATATGCTCCTTGGTTCCCACAGCTGCCTCCTCCCCCCACCCCTCCCACCTTCCCAACCAGTCTGCCAGTCATCGGCACATCTATACTCATGGCCCCATTTCCTCACTTCCCATTCCCTCCTGAAGCCACTGCAATTTGGATTCTGCTGTCACTGCTTTACTGAAGTGACTCTCAGCCAGGTCATCAGTGGCTTCCATGTTGCCAAATCCAATGTTATTTTAAAGTTTTCATCTCTCTTGAACCCCTGCAGCTTTTGACACAGCTATCTCCTTATTCCTTCTGGGAACTTGGCTCTTTCGGCTTCCAAGACTCCATGGCTCTTTTCCTTTTTCTAAATCTGTGATGACTCCCTCTAGCCTTTGCTGAAACTCTCCCTCTGTCATAGTCTTACACAGCTTTGTTTTCTGCCCTTTTAATCTTCCATTTGCCTCGAATTCCTTTTCACCCTTCCATTTCTTCCTCTGACCACAACCCACTATCACAGGTGAATTATCTGCCTTCATAGGATATCCTGGGCCAATGTAACCTCTTCCTTCCTCCCTCCACGAGATGGATTCAATCAGGCCCAAGCAGTGTGCTCCAAAGTCTTCCTAAGAGGCCTAGCAACACCCATGAAAACAGGACCTGGATATCCTGCCAATCAGGCCCCAGCGTGACCCTGAGACACCCTTAATTGTCCCATGTTATACTGATATCAGAGACAGTCACTCTGTCCGTGTCCCTGGGACTGTTCCCCAGTCCCCTTAGCTCAGACTCTAAGGCCTCATGTCCAGTTTGTTGCTCCACTGATACCCAGTGCCTTTCAGAGGAGTTGGGCCATTTCTACTTCTGCCACTGACTTGTTTGACTTTGGAGCTTGCTTTTACCTTTCCGGCTTCAGTTTTCTCCCCAATGAAATGTAAGAGTTGGACTAGTTATCTCTGGGGTCACTTCTAACCTCTGCCACCATCCTGATCAGCATTCTCATCCATTGCACAACCCTTGATCCCACTCCTAGGAATTGCTCCCATAGAAATATTCTCTCAGGTGCATAAGATGTATGCTCACTTGTATGAACCTCAATGCCAATCACGAGGGGATTGGTCAAATAACTTACAATGTACATACTCTAGGGCTATTCTGGTGCTGCTTGAAGTAGACATTCTCTCGTGTGTTGCTGGTCTGCTAGGAGATAAGGAACTGGAGCCAGAATGTAAGGCAGCGACTTTAACAACAAAATCTCGCTGACAAAAATATACGTCTGTCTCACCTGAAGGAAAGCGTGTATTTAGAGACGGAGTTGATTTGCATTCTGGTGCAAGCTCTGCATTAGGTTTTCTCAGAGTGGAACACACATTTCCTGGCCTAACACTGGTGCGCAGACCACACTTTGAGTAGCATTGCTAAAGCTTAAGAAAAGTGAGATAGCTCTGTGTGTGCAGATATAGAATGATGTCTAAGATACATGATTAAAAGAAAAAAGCGTGTTATAGAACAGAATAGTGTCTTCAAAAACAGGGATCTCTCCAAAAAGGGGTGCATAGGCAAATAGGTATGCTGGTAGAGGCACAAAACATTTCTGGAACAAGTCCTAAGAAATGGACAGTGGTTCTCCATGGGGAGTGCAAGTGGGATTCTGGGGTGCTGGTTATCCAGACCCTTGGGTTGTACATAGAGACTGCTTTTCAGTGGGTCCTACTCCGTACAATGGCTGGAATCTATTCTGATGGGTCTGTGCCTTTCTTGCTGTTGTAAAATATTTTGAATGTAATTCCTGTTGTATCCTTTTGCTGATTGAACTTAAAAAAAAAACAAAAAAACTATGGGCATGTATCACTTTCATATTTAGGCGCTGGGATCAAGTTCCCCAGGATCAAACCCGGACCCTTAGCAGTGAGAGGGTGGAGTTGTAACCACTGGACCGCCAGGGAATTCCCTCACTTTCATATTTAAAAACAAACTCGTTACAGAGAGAATACTGATGCTTCTAGAGCCTCTATTTGCTGGATAACAAGCCTCCTCTTTTCATTTTTCATGAACATTTCTTCCCTCTATTCTCTGAACAAGGCAGTTCTCTCTGTCCTGTGCCTTGAAACCTTCTCCTGCAGATACATTCACCCTAAGTCATTCTGGTTCACAGCCTAGTGATGAGGACAGTCCAGGGGCCACAGGGCTGATGACAGTTCTAATTTACAATGACGCAGTGATTTTTCACAGGCTCGTGGAACCCTGACTTGCTCCCTGATTGAATTGGAGAGTTAGGATGTTCTGATTTGGCTGAAGTAGAGTATAAGCTGTGCTTATCATAAGAACTTGGCAGATTAAGTTGAATTGGGAAGTATTGGGCAACAGATGTAAATGACTTTCTTCCATTCCTTTCCTCCTACACAGCTGCGTATTTCCTGTGTGCAGCTGACCCTGTGCAGAAAAGTGAAATGACTTATCCTGATGCCTTTAAATTGAGAACTGTGTGACATCTAAGTGGCCCCTTTAAACTTAAGATGCAAACAGACTGTGCTGTTAGAGGCTGCATGAACCTGAGACAGGGTTGCTGGAGTCTGGTAGTTTTCGATTCAAATGCTTAGGTCCACTTGTGTTTTTTTGTTTGTTTTGTTTTGTTTTTTGAACTATAGTTCATTTACAGTGTTGGGTTAGTTTCAAGTATACAGCACAGTGATTCAGTTTTTTTAAGTGTATGTGTGTGTGTGTGTGTGTGTGTGTGTGTGTGTGTAT
>NW_006791814.1:1375354-1393712 GCF_000442215.2 Lipotes vexillifer
CTCTTTTTTTTTTTTTTTTTAAATTCCACATGTAAGTGATATCATATGATATTTGTCTTTGGCTTACTTCACTTAGTGTGATAATCTCTAGGTCCATCCATGTTGCTGCAAATGACATTATTTCATTCTTTTTTATGGCTAATATTCCATTTATAGATATACCACATCTTCTTTATCCATTCACCTGTCAATGGACATTTAGGTTGCTTCCATGTCTTGGCTATTGCAAATAGTCCTGTAGTGAACACTGAGGTGCATGTATCTTTTCAAATTATAGTTTTTTCCATATATATGCCCAGGAGTGGGGTTGCAGGATCATATGGTAACTCTATTTTTGTCTTTTTAAGGAACCTCCATACTGTTCTCCATAGTGGCTGTACCAATTTACATTCCCATCATCAGTGTAGGAGGGTTCCCTTTTCTCCACACCCTCTCCAGCATTTATTATTTGTAGACTTTTCGATGATGGTCATTCTGACTGGAGTGAGGTGATACCTCATTGTATTTTGATTTGCATTTCTCTAATAATTAGAGATATTGAACATCTTTTCATGTGCTTGTTGGCCATCTGTATGTCTTCTTTGGAGAAATGTCTATTTAGGTCTTCTGCCCACCACTTCTGTTTTGATGCAAGTTTTTTTTTTTTTAATTTTTGTTGTGAAATATATTTTGTCTTATTTCTGTGTAATAAAGAGGTTGGCTGGCCCTAGTCCCTGTTTCCTGGGGATAACCTCTAAATCCTTGGAATTTCCTGAGTGATAGGAATGTCTTGGTTACTCATGGTGGGACATGAAGAGTTTATATAATGAGATGACCTAGGATGGAGACAGGCCATGCCAGAAAGACCAATGGTGTGTTTAGAGGGTTGGGGCTTTGAGCCACGTGTTATCAGCTCGAGCTCTTGGGAGGGGAGAGGGGCATAGCCAAGGACTCAATCAATCATGGTTATGTAATGTAAACCCCAATCAAACTCTGGACGCCAAAGTTTGGGTGAACTTCCCTGGTTGGCCATACTCTGTGTACTGTCACACATCGAGAGTGTATAGCATGTCCTGACTCCAGAGGCAGAGAACAACGAAAATTCTGCTTTTAGGACACTCCCAGACCTTGCCGTGTTTGGCTAGTTCTGCTTATTCTTTACCTGTATAAAACTAATCATAAGTATAACACTTTCTTGAGTTGTGTCTGGTGAATTACCAAATCTGAGGGGGTAGTGGGCACTCCCAAATTCACAGCCAGCTGATCAGACTTGAGGGTGGCCTGAGGACCCCCGAACTTGTGGCTACTGTCTGAAGTGAAGGCAGTCTTCTGTGGGGCTGGACCTTTAACTTGTGAAGTTTGCCTTAACTCTGGGTGGTTGGTCTCAGAAGTCATTGCAATTTCCCTATTTAAGAAATTTAAAACAAAAATAATTTCCAAGAGTAGTGCAATAAATATCTATGTACCTTCACTTAAAGTCTCCAATTTGTTAACATATTCCAGTGTTTGCTCTATTTCTCTCTCTTTCTTTCTCTTTCTTTTTTCTTGAACTAGTTGAAAGTTGCCGACATATCACCCTAAACACTTCAGCATATACTTCCTGAGAACCAGGACATTCTCCTGCATAACACCAATATCATGATCACACCCAAGGCATTTAGCATTGATACAATAAATATTCTCTAATATACCATATTTAAGTTTCCCCTATTGTCCCTAAAGGGGAGCAAAATTTGCCACCTCAAAATGTATCTCTTTGGTTTGAGGATTAATTTAGACAAGTTATTTTTAAGAAATGGAAGACTCAGGAGATTTCTTTTTACCTCCCCCTTAGCTGCCCAGAGAATTTAGGTGAAGGGTCTGTTCCCCAACAGAGCTACCACCAGAGGTATCTGCAAAGAATATGGCCTAGGTGTGGTGGTGGGAAACATGGCAGGGCTTGGAGATCAGAGTCCATTCTGTGTCCCGTTGTCTCTGCAGCACCCAGAGACATTTGCTTTTCTATCTCCAAGTGAATTGCCTCCCTCCCCTTTGAAGTCCCAAACCACTACCCCCAACATCCTCTTTTGTCTTTAGCTGAAGATGGTATTTAAGGTGAGGGCTTTGGCCATTTCGGCGAGTTACTCTGTTTCCCTGGGTCTCTCCCAAGTATACATGTTATTAAACTTTGATTTTCTCCTGTTAATCTGTCTCATGTCAATTTAATTGTTAGTTCAGCCAGAAGAACCTAGAAGGGTAGAGGAAAATTTCTTCCTCCCCAACATCCCCCAAATATCCTTTATATTTTTTTTCCTTTTGACTTATGATCTAATCCAGGAGTACAGATTGCATTTGATTGTCATGTTTTTCTCATCATCTTTAATCTAGATTCTAGAACTGTCCCCTTGATTTATTTTATCTGATTTTTTTTTTTTTTTGTCTTTCATGACATTGACACTTTTGAAGGGGCCAGGCTGCTTGTCTTGTATATTGTCCCATGATCTGCATTTG
Organism: Lipotes vexillifer; assembly: GCF_000442215.2. Lineage (NCBI taxonomy): Eukaryota > Metazoa > Chordata > Mammalia > Artiodactyla > Lipotidae > Lipotes > Lipotes vexillifer. The sequence continues at coordinate 1,377,824 of NW_006791814.1, forward strand.
TCTGTTTCCTCATGATTAGATTCAGGTCATACATCCTTGGCAAGAATACAAATTGCAGAGATGATGTTTTGATGATAAGTTTGGATTGGAAAAGGGAAAAAGTACATTACGAGTGAGGTACAAATATGCTACCCATGGCACATGGAAAAAGTTCCTGGGCCAAGGGCCAAAGCACATAGAAGAGACAGTTTTACCGAACAGGAATGTTGGACTCGCCTAAAGCTTCTCTTATCTTCTCACTCTTGTGACATCATTTCATCCAAGCCCAACCCAAGGCTTAGTGGGCTCTCCCATGTCCATCTCCAGCCCAGACTGCTTCCCCAGTCTTTATTTCATCTCAAAGCTGTCTCAAGTGTCCCTCATATTCAACATGTTCAACACTGAATTTGTGAGTCCCCACACCAACCCCTCCCCGAGTGTGGTCCTTCTCTGGTGTCCCCTGTCTCCATGAATGGTACCACCACCCATTCAGTTACATGAACCAGAAACTTGGACATCATACTTCATACCGGCCTCTCTTTCCCCTCCTCCTATAGCCAGCCCATCACCAACTCCTGTTGTTTTGATCTCCTAAGTATCTGTCAAACCCATCTGTTTTCTCTATCACCAGCTTAATTCAAGCTGCTATTGTACTATAACCTCATAGCTGGTCTTCAGGATTCCATACAAGCTCCCTTCTGAATCTGCTCTCCACAGAGCAGCCATGTATCTTTTTTTGTGTGTGTGGTACGCGGGCCTCTCACTGTTGTGGCCTCTCCCATTGAGGAGCACAGGCTCCGGACGCGCAGGCTCGGCAGCCATGGCTCATGGGCCCAGCTGCTCCGCGGCATGTGGGATCTTCCTGGACCGTGGCACGAACCCATGTCCCCTGCATCGGCAGGTGGACTCTCAACCACTGCGCCACCAGGGAAGCCCCCAACGTATCTTTTAAACATTTAAATTTGATCACACCATCCTCCCACTTAGAAACTTTCAATGGATATTCATTGCTCTTCCAAAAAAGACCAAAATCTATACAAAGTCCCCTGGCCTCTATCCACCTCATTTTTATGCACCATTCTTCCCCTTGGTCTCAGCTCTGCAGCCACACTGTCCCCCTTTCAGTCTCTTAAACTTCAAACAACTCCTCTCCTGCTCCCCAAGATGTATGCACATGTGTTCTCCTTATGTGTGTTTTTTCTTTACATCTTTGCTTGTTAGTCCCTTCCCTCAAGGGAAGCCCCCCTGTTACAAGATCTTAGAGAACTCTATTTTTAATTCTTAGCCTTCATTACAGATTATATTTCTGCAGTTGTTCGATGTTTCCTTAAGATTTATTTCCCAGACTGCCAAGCTCCGAAGAACAATGACCATATCTGTTTTCTCCTTGGTAGCACATGTAGCACAGTGCCTGGGGTGGGGGAGGAAGAAGCTTTTCTACCCTTCTAGGTTCTTCTGGCTGATCTAAGAATTAAATTGACATTAGACAGGAGAGAATCAAATAAAGTTTAATAACATGTATACATGGGAGAGACCCAGGAAAACAGAGTAGCTCACCAAAGTGACCAAAGCCCTCACCCTAAATATCATCTCCAGCTAAAGACAAAAGAGGATGTTGCAGGTAGTGGTTTGGGACTTCAAAGGGGTGGAAGGCAATTCACATGGAGATAGAAACACAAATATTTGGTAGACATCTGTTTGCTGGGCCCTGCAGATACAGTGGGATACAGAGTGAACTCTGATCTATAGGCGCTTCCCAGTTTCCCCCCCACCACACCTAGCCTTTATTTTTTACAGATGTCTCTGGTCTATTCCAGGAACAGGCCCTCTATCTGAATCCTTTTAGGCAGTTAGAGGGAAGGTCAAAAGTTCTTCCTGAGTCTTTTGGGCCTGCCTTATCTACAGGCCAAAGAGACATTTTGCAGAGGCAAATTTTGCTCCCCTACAGTCCTGCCTTTAAAACTGCTCCAAGAAGTTTCACAGTCTAGAAGTTGAGTTTATAGATTGTCTTATATCTCATTGAACCCGCATCTTAGTCCTGACAATAGGTCAGTTCGGTTACTTGTTTTAGGAGGTGGTGATGCAGGTGAGCTTTCAAAGTTGGGCCTATAAGGTGCAAGCAATCAGGTATTGAATAAGAGACATTGCAATAAAGACAAAAGGAAAACAAAGGTTAATTGTTGGAGCAAACTATAAACCCAGTGTCTTGAGACCTGAGAGCTGCAGTTGAGATTTTTAGATGTCAGGGTCAAAGCATCTTTTGCAGTTTGCAATGTCTCTGATGATGTCATCAGGTGATTAGGTAAACTTTTTGAGTGGCTTACACAGCAACAGGCATGAAGTTGGTCTAAACATGGGCTATTGTGGTGATCCCTCTTAAGTTTATATCAAGTTGTTCAGCTTCAGTTTGCAGGACTTCAGGAAAAGGGCAGCTTTAGTTTTCAATGATTCTGAATCAGAAGTGGGAGAAGAATCGGAAATGTTAGTTTGGAGAGTTGTAGCCAAACATTTGAGGAAAGAAGAATTCAGGATCCAGTCCAGTTTATAGGGGGAAGAACAAAAGCAACTAAGCAAGATACCAGGCAGTTTTTCCAAGGGGCTTAATGCTCTGTAAAGTCAATCTTAGTTCCTTAAAGCTGTCTGCTCATATCTGATTCTATGCACATTCTCAAATATGACATTCCATTCAAAGCCTTGATAATATAATCAATGTTTCCAATTGTATCCTGTTACAAGGAGAGCAGATTCTTAGTGAACTTATGTAAATAACTATATTGCCAGGAAAATAAGAATCCTCACTAAGAGTTTCTGAATTCTGGAGGGATTAGGTAGGGAGAAAAAAGATAAATGTTTCAATTCTGCTTACAAAGGCATTATTTACCAAATTGCTGTAGGTAATAGTTAGCATAAGAGAAAAGGTTTCCTTATAACAGGAAAACAGAGATCAAAAAGCCAGTAATATTTCACACAAAAAGTCATAAAAATTATAATCATATTCATTAGTTCACTCAGTCCCATGTAATTAATTCTCATTAGTCTTGATCTTTCATTAGCAGTGTTATGAAGCCATCAGATTTTCCATTAGAGTTCTATAATTTCTTACCCAGTTCAGTGGTATGATCTGAAGGTTATCAGAAATCTGTACTTGTCAAAAAGTCCTTTCTATGAATCTTCTTGAATATGAAGCATTTTTGTAAAAGCATCAGAGTAAAACAATAACTGTCTAAAAATGACAAGACTTAAAATGACATGGTTAAAAATCTGATTCATAATAGTGCAATTGACAGGGAAACTTGGTTATTTCTGTGATGCATAACATTTTAAGGTAATAACTAGAATTATGTCTGATAACATTATACCAAGACATCAGATTTTTAGGAATTTCATTTAATTTTTAGAACAAATATTAATAACATTTCTCCATGCAATAATCTAAGAAGGTTTATCAACACTTATTTGACAATGCTTCCCATGTAATTTAATATGCTAAATAAGCCTAATTAGTTTAATATCTCTCTTTGAGATATTTCAGGGGGGCTCTGAAAAATCCCCAAGTAAGCTAGAGGTCAAAAGGACTTCATTTGATTTGGGGAAGTTTGTCAAGGATATAAAAGGTTTTAAAACACTTGGTCAAGGAGGATCATAGGTCACTGTGAAGTAATACTTAGCTATCCACTTAACCAAGGTGACAATAAAAGATTTCAAAGGCAAATACAGAATGTTACAACAGATTACTTGAAAGATAAGGAAAATTTTACAGTATGTTATCAAAAGCAGATCAATAGTGCATGAAAACTTTGTCTTATTAACAGAGAGAGCTTACTTCTGATAGTAAAATTCATTCACTCAATTAAATTCATTCTTTACTTAAATTTTATTTTTTAAATTGAAGTGTAGTTGATTTACAGTGCTGTGCCAATCTCTGCTGTACAGCAAAGTGACTTAGTTATACACATAGAGACATTTTTAAAAAATATTCTTTTCCACTATGGTTTATCAGAGGATATTGAATATAGTCCCTTGTGCCATACACTAGGACCTTGTTGTTTATCCATCGTATATATAATCGTTTACATCTGCTAATCCCAAACTCCCAGTCCTTCCTTCCTCCACCACCTCCCCGCTGTCAACCACAGGTCTGTTCTCCATGTCTGTGAATCTGTTTTGTAGATAAGTTCACTTGTACCATATTTTAGATTCCGCAAATATATGGTATTTGTCTTTCTCTGTCTGACTTACTTCACTTAGTATGATAATCTCTAGTTGCATCCATGTTGCTGCAAATGGTATTATTTCATTCTTTTTTATGGCCGAGTAGTATTCCATTGTGAATATGTACCACATATTTATCCATTCATCTGCCAATGGACATTTAGGTCATTTCCATGTTTTGGCTATTGTGAATAATGCTGCTGTGAACATAGTGGTGCATGTATCTCTTTGAATTATAGTTTTGTCTGGGTATATGCCCAGGAGTGGGATTGCTGGATCATATGGTAACTCTATTTTTAGTTTTCTGAGGAAACTCCACACTGTTTTCCATAGTGACTGCATCAATTTACATTCCCACCAACAGTGTAGGAGGGTTCCCTTTTCTCCACACCCTCTCCAGCATTTATTATTTGTAGACTTTTTAATGATGGCCATTCTGACTGGTATGAGATGTAAATTCATTCTAATTTTAGCCCATCCTGACTGCGCACAATACCCTTTTCTCAGGATTCCTTTCCATAAACCTTCTATAACGCCCTCTTTTACCTTCGGATTTTGTCCTATGCTTCCTCTTTTTTTAAAAAGCCCCCTTTTTTAGGACAAAATGACTTTCTTTTCCTTTAACAAAATGCTTTTCCATTTTTTATATACATTAAAAAATTTTCCTTACATATGAAGATGTTTTCCTTATTAAGTTTAGTAGTTTTAATTATATATATTAATTAGAATTCTTAACCCTCAGAAACCTTGATTTCTAGTGAAAACTAAGAAGTTGTGAACTGTTTGTTCTACCAGTACTTTTTGACAGGCAAACTTATAGATACATTTCATAATTTCTAGAAACATACATTTCCTCATAGCATAAATTTATTCCAGTGTGGTACAAAGTAATGTTTACTAATAAATCCAACATCCTTAGATTTTCTGTAATAAGACAAAAGTAGGTAAACTTAGACTTTTTTAGCAATTAATGTTTCATTATTTTATCTTATTTGGAAATGATCTAGACATCCAATGAATTCCCATCACTGAGCTTAACTTAGCAAAACTCTAAAGTTTCAAGTTACCAAAAAGATTTGGAGAAGCTGTTTTTAAGTATATGTACCATAATTATTGCTTAAGGTGTTCACCTTTAAACTTTTGGCCCATTTACATCATTTAAATCATTTGTTCTCAACAATTATGTTTAGATTACCCATGAAAACTTCATGAGACTAAAGGCAGCCCTCCAGGCTGTTTTTCTTGCTGACAAGTTTTGTAACAGAGGTAATATAAACTTATTTGAACTTTGGTACACCCAAGTAGAATAAAAGTTTTATTTTTAATGCTGGTAACTCTACAGACATGACTATTTTATGTAAACCAATAACTTAAATTTTGCTTCTATTTACTAAAGAATAATCCTAGATCATGTGAATTTGAAAACATTTGAGTTAGTTTCTACTGTATTTTTGAGAGTTTTTCATAAGCACTTGTTTGTTTTAAAACCAATTAAATAGCTCTTTTTATAAATTAATTTTGACAATAACATCCAGAGGTAGAAAAATACTATATCTATAATGTACATACATCGACATCTATACACACAGATACAGACAGAGGTCTCATAGTTTTCATTTTAGAACTTTTGTCATGAATTAGGTACAACATAAAACTCACTAGTTTATAAATAGTTTGTAGTTTCTAGACAGTTGGAATAAGGTAAGTTTATCTGCTCAGATGGCTAAGGCTTTTTATTATTTTTGAAAAGACTTTTAAGATTTGTGTAGTTGACCCTTGAACAACATGGGTTTGAACTTCATGGATCCACTTATATGTGGAGTTTTTCAATAAGTGTATTGGAAAATATTTTGGAGATTTGCAGCAGTTTGAGAAAACTTGCAGATGAACTGCATAGTTTAGAAATATTTTTTAAAAAACTAGGAAAAAGGTATGTCATCAGTGCTTAAAATATACCTAGATACTAGTCCATTTTATTATTTACTACCATAAATATACACAAATCTATTATAAAAAGTTAAAATTTATTAAAACATGCACACAATCACTTATAGACTATACATGGTGCCATTCACAGTTCAGAGAAATGGAAACAAACATAAAGATGCAGTATTAAATCATAACTGCATAAAAGTAACTGTAGGGCTTCCCTGGTAGCGCAGTGGTTGAGAGTCCGCCTGCCGATGCAGGGGACAAGGGTTCGTGCCCCGGTCCGGGAAGTACCACTAGTGATGCTAAAAGTGCCTCCACAATGCAGAGAAAAGTCATGACATTACAAGAAAAAATTCTTGATACGTACCATAGATTGAGGTCTGCAGCTGTAGTTGCCTGCCATCTCAAGATAAATGAATCCAGTGTAAGGACCATTTGCAGCTCTATTTACAATAGCCAGGACATGGAAGCAACCTAAGTGTCCATCAACAGATGAATGGATAAAGAAGATGTGGCATATATATACAATGGAATATTACTCAGCCATAAATAGAAACAAAATTGAGTTATTTGTAGTGAGGTGGATGGACCTAGAGTCTGTCATACAGAGTGAAGTAAGTCAGAAGGAGAAAAACAAATACCGTATGCTAACACATGTATATGGAATCTAAGAAAAAATTGTCATGAAGAACCTAGGGGTAAGATAGGAATAAAGACACAGACCTACTAGAGAATGGACTTGAGGATATGGGGAGGGGGAAGGGTAAGCTGTGACAAAGTGAGAGAGTGACATGGACATATATACACTACCAAACGTAAAATAGATAGCTAGTGGGAAGCAGCCGCATAGCACAGGGAGATCAGCTCGGTGCTTTGTGACCACCTAGAGGGGTGGGATAGGGAGGGTGGGAGAAAGGGAGACGCAAGAGGGAAGAGATATGAGGACATATGTATATGTATAATTGATTTACTTTGTTATAAAGCAGAAACTAACACACCACTGTAAAGCTATTATACTCTAATAAAGATGTTAAAAAAAAAGCAAATGAAATTTGCAAATCTGTCACTACAGCTACTCTATCAGACACGAACACCTTGCACTTTTTGCAAAACACCTTTTAATCTTGCATCAAAAATGCAGCTTTTATGTGGATGTGGGATTGCTATAAGAAAGGCATACCTATAGATTCTAACAATTCAAGAAAAAGCAAAGTCATTGTATGACAACTTAAAGCAAAAGGGAGGTGAAGGATCTAAAGCTGGAGAATTTAATGCCAGCAAAGGATGGTTTGATAGTTTTAGAAAGAGGTTTGGCTTAAAAAAATATCAAGATAACAGGAGAAGCAGCTTCTGTCAACCAAGAGGCAGCAGACAAGTTCCCAGAAGCCATTAAGAAAATCATTGAGGATAAAGGATGTCTGCCTGAACAGGTTTTTAATGCAGATGAAAGTGCCTAATTCTGGAAAAAAAATGCCTGGGAAAAAGGACATTTATTAGTAAGGGAGAAGTGAGTACAGGATTTAAGGCAGGAAGGGGTAGTTAAAGTCTACTGGTTTGGGACTTCCTTGGTGGCGCAGTGGTTAAGAATCCGCCTGCCAATGCAGGGGACATGGGTTCGAGCCCTGGTCTGGGAAGATCCCACATGCTGCAGAGCAGCTAAGCCCGTGCACCACAACTACTGAGCTTGTGCTCTAGAGCCCATGCTCCGCAACAAGAGAAGCCACCGCAATGAGAAGCCTGCGCACCGCAACGAAGAGTAGCCCCTGCTCGATGCAACTAGAGAAAGCCTGCGGGCAACAACGAAGACACAATGCAGCCAAAAATAAATAAGCAGAAATAAAAATTAAAAAACAGGCAATGGGGAGTTTTCTCCATTAGTCTTAAAAAAACCAAAAACCAACCAACCAACCAACAAACAAAAAAACAAAGTCTACTGGTTTGTACAAATGCAGTTGAGTTTATGACCAGGACTGCCCTTACCTATAAAGCTGCTAACTCCTGAGCCTTGAAAGGAAAAGATAAACACTAGCTGCCAGTCTTTGGTTGTACAACAAAAAGGCCTGGATAACGACAATGATTTTTCTGGATTTCTTTGTCCCTGAAGTTAGGAAGTACCTTGCCAGTAAGAAACTGCCTTTTAAAGTTCTTTTGATACTGAACAGTGCCCCTGGTCACCCAGAACCCCATAAATTCAACACGGAAGGCATCAAAGTGGTCTACTTGCCCCCAAACACAAGGCCTCTAATTCAGTCTCTAGATCAGGGGATCCTAAGGACCTTTCAGGCTCATTACACACAGTACTTTATGGAAAGGATTTGTCAGTGCTGTGGACGAGAGCCCTGATAGAACAACGTGAAAGTCTGGAAGGACTACACCATTGATGATGCCATCATTGTTATAGAAAAAACCATGAAAGCCATCCAACCTGAAATAATAAAATCTTGCTGAAGAAAGCTGTGTTCAGATGTTGTGCATGACTTCACAGGATCTACGACAGAGCCAATCAAGGAAAACATGAAAGAGATTGTGGACATGGCATAAAAGGTGGGGACTGAACAGTTTCAGGATATTGATCTTGAATTCAAGAGCTAACAGAGGAATTAACAGAAGACAACTTGATGGAGATGAGTGCTTCTGTACAGTGCCAGGTGATGGAGGAGGAAGATGACTAAGCAGCGCCAGAAAACAAATTGATATTAGAGAATCAGGCAGAAGGGTTCTGACTATTCAGGACTGCTTTTGACTTGTTTCACAGCATGGACCCTTCTATGATACAGGCCCTGAAACTAAAGCAGATGGTGGAAGATGGATTGGTACCCTATAGAAACATCTGTTACACCGGGTGTGCCTGCCCCTCCTGCCTCCCCTTCCACCAATCCCTCCTCTTCCTCCTACTCAATGGGAAGACGGCGAGGATAAGGACATTTATGATGATCCACTTCCACTTAACGAATAGTAAATGACCATCATGCCATACAGTTAATAAACTTAACTGTTGTGTATGAGTATGTCTTTGTGTGAAAATCTAATAACCATACGTCAAGAAATATATGAGACATTTTTGTATCATCATCATCATCACCATCCTCCTCCTCATCATCAACACCTAAGTATTCGTCATGTAGAACATCATCTACTAGACTTGTATTGAAGTGGACAGCCTATCCTTACATAGGCATAAGCTGAGTGATATGTAATATAAAGTTAATAATGTGTTAGTTTTCTTACTGTTTTATAACTTTGCTTTCAAAGAATTACATTACCATACAGCATCTCTCTTTCTCTCTCTCATAATTGGAGAAACTGTGTATCAGCCTATCATCACAGGTAAGTGGTTTCAAAAAAAGGTAACAATGCTTCCCATGTTGTATTATTAACATGACTGTAATACTGTATGCCATGAAAATTTTATAACGATTCATTTATTAATCTGTAGGCTAGGCTCCTGTGAGGCAATCATACACCAGTCTGCCGTAAAGTAATCCCATTGCTGCTTCTTCATTATCAGTGTGTGAATCGTTATACCTGTAAATACATATGAATTTCTTTTTCACACTATCTTTTCATTTTTAATGTTTAGTGTTAGTAATACATATAACATTTACAGTGTTTTGTATCATATCAGATGATATTGATGTAAGTACTGACAGTTCATGTTTAAACAGACAACATAAAGTTACAGTATTGATAAATGTGTTTTCTCTTATGATTGTCGTTTTTTTTATATCTTTATTGGAGTATAATTGTTATACAATGGTGTGTTAGTTTCTGCTGTATAACAAAGTGACTCAGCTATATGTATACATATATCCCCATATCCCCTCCCTCTTGCGTCTCCCTCCCACCCTCCTTATCCCACCCCTCTAGGTGGTCCCAAAGCACCGAGCTGATCTCCCTGTGCTATGTGGCTGCTTCCCAATAGCTATCTGTTTTACATTTGGTAGTGTATATATGTTAATGTTACTCTCTCACTTTGTCCCAGGTTACCCTTCCCCCTCCTCATGTCCTCAAGTCCATTCTCTATGTCTCTGTCTTTATTCCTGTCCTGCCCCTAGGTTCATCAGAACTTTTTTTTTTTTTTTTGGTGGTACGCGGGACTCTCACTGTTGTGGCCTCTCCTGTTGCGGAGCACAGGCTCCAGATGCGCAGGCTCAGCGGCCATGGCCCACGGGCCCAGCTGCTCCGTGGTATGTGGGATCTTCCCGGACCGGGGCACAAAGCCGTGTCCCCTGCATCGGCAGGCGAACTTTCAGCCACTGCGCCACCAGGGAAGCCCAGAACCATTTTTTTTTTAGATTTCATACATATGTGTTAGCATACGGTATTTGTTTTTCTCTTTCTGACTTCACTCTGTATGACAGACTCTAGGTCCATCCATCTCACTACTAATAACTCAATTTCGTTTCTTTTTATGGCTGAGTAATATTCCATTGTATATATGTGGCACATCTTCTTTATGCATTCATCTGTCGATGGACACTTAGGTTGCTTCCATGTCCTGGATATTGTGAATAGTGATGCAATGAACATTGTGGTACATGGCTCTCTCTGAATTATGGTATTCTCAGGGTATATGCCCAGTAGTGGGATTGCTGGGTCATATGGTAGTTCTATTTTATGTTATTATTTTTTTTAGTTTTATTTTTTTTGCAGTACACGGGCCTCTCATTGCTGTGGCCTCTCCTGTTGTGGAGCACAGGCTCCAGACATGCAGGCCCAGCGGCCATGGCTCGCGGGCCCAGCCGCTCTGCAGCATGTGGGATCCTCGTGAACCGAGGCACGAACCCGTGTCCCCTGCATCGGCAGGCAGACTCTCAACCACTGCGCCACCAGGGAAGCCCCTATTTTACGTTTTTTAAGGAACCTCCATACTGTTCTCCATAGTGGCTGTATCAATTTACATCCCCACCAACAGTGCAAGAGGGTTCCCTTTTCTCCACACCCCCTCCAGCATTTATTGTTTGTAGATTTTGTAATGATGGCCATTCTGACTGGTGTGAGATGATATCTCATTGTAGTTTTGATTTGCATTTCGCTAATGATTAATGATGTTGAGCATTCTTTCACGTGTTTGTTGGCAATCTGTATATCTTCTTTGGAGAAATGTCTCTTTAGGTCTTCTGCCCATTTTTGGATTGGGTTGTTTGTATTTTTGATATTGAGCTGCATGGGCTGCTTGTATATTTAGGAGATTAATCCTTTGTCAGTTGCTTCATTTGCAAATATATTCTCCCATTCTAAGGGTTGTCTTTTCATCTTTTTTATGGTTTCCTTTTCTGTGCAAAAGCTTTTAAGTTTCATTAGGTCCCATTGTTTATTTTTGTTTTTATTCCCATTTCTCTAGGAGGTGGGTCAATAAGGATCTTCCTGTGATTTAGGTCATAGAGTGTTCTGTCTATGTTTTCCTCTAAGAGTTTGATAGTGTCTGGCATTACATTTAGGTCTTTAATCCATTTTGAGTTTATTTTTGTGTATGGTGTTAGGGAGTGTTCTAATTCCATTCTTTTACATGCAGCTGTCCAGTTTTCCCGGCACCACTTATTGAAGAGGCTGTCTTTTCTCCCTTGTATACTCTTGCCTCCCTTATCAAAGATAAGGTGACCATATGTGTGTGGGTTTATCTCTGGGCTTTCTATCCTGTTTCATTGATCTATATTTCTGTTTTTGTGCCAGTACCATACTGTCTTGATTACTGTAGCTTTGTAGTATAATCTGAAGTCAGGAAGCCTGATCCCTCCAGCCCCATTTTTCTTTCTCAAGATTGCTTTGGCTGTCTGGGGTCTTTTGTGTTTCCATACAGATTGTGAAATTTTTTGTTCTAGTTCTGTGAAAAATGCCATTGGTAATTTGATAGGGATTGCATTGAATCTGTAGATTGCTTTGGGTAATATAGTCATTTTCACAATATTGATTCTTCCAATCCAAGAACATGGTATATCTCTCCATCTGTTTGTATCATCTTTAATTTCTTTCATCAGTGTCTTATAGTTTTCTGCATACAGGTCTTTTGTCTCCTTAGGTGCGTTTATTCCTAGGTGTTTTATTCTTTTTGTTGCAATGGTAAATGGGAGTGTTTCTCTAATTTTTTTTCAGATTTCTTATCATTAATGTATAGGAATGCCAGAGATTTCTGTGCATTAATTTTTTATTCTGCTACTCTACAAAATTCATTGAATAGCTCTAGTAGTTTTCTGGCAGCATCTTTAGGATTCTCTAGGTATAGTATCATGTCACATGCAAACAGTTACAGTTTTACCTCGTTTCCAATTTGGATTCCTTTTATTTCCTTTTCTTCTCTGATTGCTGTGTCTAAAACTTCCAAAACTATGTTGAATAATAGTTGTGAGAGTGGGCAACCTTATCTTGTTCCTGATCTTAGAGGAAACAGAAAGCTTTTCACTGTTGAGAACGATGTTGGCTGTGGGTTTGTCATATATGGCCTTTATTATGTTGAGGTAGGTTCCCTCTATGCCTACTTTCTGGAGGGTTTTTATCATAAAAGGATGTTGAATTTTGTCAAAAGCTTTTTCTGCATCTATTGAGATTATCATGTGGTTTTTATCCTCAATTTGTTAATATGATGTATCACATTGATTGATTTGCATATATTGAAGAATCCTTGCATTCCTGGGATAAACCCCACTTGATCATGGTGTATGATCCTTTTAATCTGCTGTTGGATTCTGTTTGCTAGTATTTTGTTGAGGATTTTTGCATCTATGTTCATCAGTGATATTGGCCTGTAGTTTCCTCTTTTTGTGACATCTTTGTCTGGTTTTGGTATCAGGGTGATAGTGGCCTCATAGAATGAGTTTGGGAGTGTTCCTCCCTCTGCTATATTTTGGAAGAGTTTGAGAAGGATGGGTGTTAGCTCTTCTCTAAATGTTTGATAGAATTTGCCTGTGAAGTCATCTGGTCTTGGGCTTTTGTTTGTTGGAAGAGTTTTAATCACAGTCTCAATTTCAGTGCTTGTGATTCATCTGTTTATATTTTCTATCTTCCTGGTTCAGTCTTGGAAGGTTGTGCTTTTCTAAGAATTTGTCCATTTCTTCCAGGTTGTCATTTTATTGGCATAGAGTTGCTTGTAGTAATCTCTCATGATCCTTTGTATTAAAATGAACTCTGCTGAGTACTGTGGAGACTGTGAAGGGTATTGAAACCTGAATCTCCTAGGGACTCTAGACTTCTTGATATTAGAAAAGATTCCAGTTTCTTTGCTTAGGATCCTATGAGAATCTGCATCTACAGCTGTATTAATCATGATAGGATAGGTTATGCTGCTATAACAAGTTAGTCCTCTAATCTGAGGGTTTTAACGAGACAAAAGGCTTGAGGATGGCAGATGGGAGGATTCCAGGAGCTTAGGTTCTTGAGATTGTTGAGTTGCCCCTCCCCCAATCTGCCTTTGAACTTCTTGTTAGGTACAACGAATGTTCTTATGGTTTAAGACATTGTTAGTTGAGGTTTCTGTTACCTGCAGCTGAAAACAGTATAGTGCTGTGCCCTGTGCTGGATGCCAGGGTGTGGAGCTGAATCGGATACATCTCCTGCCCTCTGTGAGCTCATAGTCAGGTGGAGGAGATTCTCTTTGGAGCCACAACTGGGCATGAACCAAGTGCATTGATAATACTGAACTGAGAGGGAGTGGTGGTGCAGAGGATCAGGTGCCTGGCCCCCAGGACACCTATGGTCCCATGTGTCCTGTGTCCCATCATTCTTAGTCCCATCACACTCTCAGGACATGAGCCATGATTGCCAGCTGTCGTGGGTAGCTCTCTCTCTCTCTTTGAAGATAGACGCTCACTTTTCTGAGCATTCAGATTACACTGGGGCTACAAATTAACACATTATTGTAGGCCATTTCTGGGCCATAATTTTATCCTCCCCTTAGCTATTTACTGCATGCAAATTTTCCACTCCATGTAAATAGCTCACTTTGTGTAAATCATCTATGGTATGTTCCTAAGCCCCAGCACCTGTGCCACGCAGAATCGGATGATTCAGGCCTTGGAGCATTAAAGTGCAAACACTTAACTCAAGAAATCTCTCGGGGGGTGGGGGAGGGATAGTTGAGCAATGGATGACAGGGGACAGCAGCCTCTGCAAAGAGCTTGCTTCCCTTCAGGGTATGCTGAACTCTGCTGCCTCCCCCACCCCCTCTTGCCTCACTACCTGCAAGCCCCTTCCAGGTGGTAATGACTATTTGTAGTAAATATATATATATATTTTTTACATCTTTATTGGAGTATAATTTCTTTACAATGGTGTGTTAGTTTCTGCTTTATGACAAAGTGAATCAGTTATACATATACATATGTTCCCATATCTCTTCCCTCTTGCGTCTCCCTCCCTCCCACTCTCCCTATCCCACCCCTCTAGGTGGTCACAAAGCACGGAGCTGATCTCCCTGTGCTATGCGGCTGCTTCCCACTAGCTATCTGTTTGGTAGTGTATATACTTCCATGCCACTCTCTCACTTCATCCCAGTTTACCCTTCCCCTTCCCCATAGTAAATATTTTGATGTGAGTGGAGTGATTAAGTCCTGGCCAGCTCTGCACAGAACCTTAAGGCAGTTAGATTTCCTAATCAGTGCAGGTGAGTACATCATTTTGCCTGATTGGGCTCAGCTAGGTGCTCTAAGGAGCCTGCTTTTCTAAGGTAGGCCTCCTGGGGGAGGGTGTTCAGCGGGCAGCTTAACCTTGGATGCATATTGCAGTTACCTAGGGAGCTTTAAAAAATACTCATGCCTGGGTGCCACCCTCAAGTATTTTGACTTAATTGATCTAAGTTGTTATTATACCTTAAGTGTGGGTATCTGTGATCACACAATTGACCTATGATTCAAGGACACATCTTCACACGAGACACAGGAAAACCTCACCCAGCACACTGACCACTGAGTTATTCTGCGTCCCCATGCCAACCAGAGGTCCCAGCATAGGGCGTCACAACATTGACCCCTTCTGTGGACACCATGTAGGAAAACCCCCCAAAACTCTTCTGTACAACCTATTATTTAATCATTCCAACCCTCGTGGAAGAGAGCCTTGGTCTCATTTTATTGACAAGGAAATTCTGGCTCAGAAACGTGGTTCACCCAAAGTCTCCCAGCTAGATAGTAGCAAAGATGTCTCCAGAAGCTGAGATTCCTGCCTCCAGTTGTATAGCTGACCGTTCAGTCCTAGGACATCACTTATTTTCTTTTAGGATTTAAAACCTGTCACAGTCACCCCACTCCCGGTCCCAAATTGAGGACCCTGCACGTTAAAATTCTGCTTCTCAGGCTAATTTCCTGACCCTCTGTAGACAGGAGATCTGGGCCTCCCACTCCCATCCCAAGGGCTATTCAGGAAGTCCTGAGGGGCCCAGCCAGGTAGATGCGAAGATCTTTCCCATCAGCTCCATGAGCCATGCCTGGAAACAGGGGAGCTTCCTGCCAGAGCAAGGTCCTTGGTACCAAGTTGTCTTATTATTGGATGGGGGGCTCAAGTGGAAGAAATTAACAAAGAAAGCAGTGGAGGAGGATGGGTTTGGAATCCAACAGACTGGAGAGTTCTAAACCAGGCTCTGCTCTTTTGTATGACCCTGGAGAAGTCTCTTTTCCTCTCTGAGCTTCAGATTCCTAATTTATCCAATGAGGATTACAGCCACACGTTCCTTTTGAGTTTGTGGGGAGGCCGACCTAAGACAATGGATTTAATGTCACTGGAACAGTGCCTGGCACATAGTAGGTATTTGTCCTATGATATTCCTTTCTCTTCCTCT